>NC_143510.1:72358213-72670713 GCF_031878675.1 Megascapheus bottae | reverse complement strand
GTCAATAGCTAGCACAACTTTTTTGTCTTTTCAACTTGAAATACTATAAAACTGTCAAGGCCTGACCTGATAGGAGAACCCTATAGAGCAATGCTCTTTGATAGAAGTATAATAAGTGGTTAAGAAAGTGGTACACATACTTAATTTGAACATCTCTGGGAGTTCAACAAGATAAGTGAACTAATTACATATTATATTTTACTTATCCCAATCTGTATAAAGTATCAATTCAAATCAAAACAACTCTAAGATTCCACCTCACTCCAGTTAGAATGGCCAGGATCAAGAAATCTAATAACAATAGATGCTGGAGGGGATGTGGACAGGAGGGATCATTACTACACTGTTGGTGGGAGTGCAAACTCCTTCACCACTATGGAAAGCAGTATGGCAGTTCCTCAAAAGACTAAACATAGAGCTCCCCTATGACCCAGCAATTCCACTACTTGGCATTTACCCAACCATCCAAAATCTAGGGCATACTAAATCCACTAGCACAACAATGTTCATTGCAGCATTATTCACCATAGCAAAGATATGGAACCAACCTAGATGTCCCTCAGTTGATGAGTGGATCAACAAGATATGGTATTTGTACACAATGGAATTCTGTGCTGCTGTCAGAAAAAATGACATCGACCCATTTGTTAGGAAATGGAAAGTCTTAGAAAAAAATCATATTAAGTGAAGTAAACCAGACTCAAAGGAACATAGGCTCAATGGTTTCCCTCATCTGCCATAATCAGTAGAAACCTTGGTCTCTCCTAGCAGAGATTCAAAATCTAGATATATAAGACCATATAGTGTGACATTAAATGTAAGGACCTCCAGGATATAGAAACAAAAGCCATGTAATGAATGATTGTTGTCCTTAATGTATTATGTTATTTCTAATCTTTCTTGCTGTCCCTTAGTTATCTCATATTTTTACAATATTTTACCTTATTATCTGATACATTTTATATATACTTAATTGGTTACTTGAAATAGGAGAGAGAAGAGAGGAAATCAAGTTGTGTAGGGGGGAGGAAAATGGGGACCATGACATGAGAAAGGGCATCAATATTTGTGAAGTAATGTACCTTCTATCTGATGAATATAATGTAACCCTTCTTTTAATTACAATAAAAATATATAAAAATACAGAAAAAAACTAATATACACAGTTACTGCTCTTTTTTTCCTTTCATATTTTTCATGCTAGTGTGTGAAATCTTGAATGCATTTTACCTATCCATTGTATCTCACTTTGGAATAATGTTTGAGATGTGTTTCAGAGACCTTGAGAACTGCATTTTTCACATGACCTCAGTACAGCTCAGCTTGTAACTCTAGGAGTAAGCCAGCAACTCACCTATCATTTCATATATGCTGCCTGTGTGCAGAAGAAAAAAGGTGGAGTTTGTCACTGCGATTGCCATTGACACAAGCAGTACCACAGGTTCAGTGCCTCCCTATTCAGCTAATGAAGCATATTAGATACATTTAAAAAAAGGAGTATAATAGATACTATGGAGAACTTAAATAATATATATATATATTATTTTAAAGCCTAAGTGATGGTCCAACAAAATAAGCATGAAGAAATGGGTACTTGTAAGGTGCTACCAAAAGGTGAAAGGTAGACAATGAAGGAAGAAGAAGAGAATGTATTAAAGGATTCAACGTATATACCACAAATAGGAGAAAAGGAAGGAGTGCATCAAAAGGGGATGAGGTCGAGATGCATTGTATTCACATACTGCTTTGTTAAATGGCACCTCTCCTGTACCTACTTAAAGATAAAAATTTAAAATTGTAACAGGATAGGAAGTTCAACATTGTACTTCATGAATGATATAGAATAGGGGAATGTATTTAATTTGCAAATCATTAGATATAAAATACTTTATCATGAAAATTTCATCAGTGATAAATGGATGCATGAAAATGTATGTCAGGAAAATCTCCCAAATATTTGATTCCATGTTAGTCACTGACTTTCACTAAAATGCTATATAATATGAGTGGTTTAGTTTTGTGCTTTAGCAAGATTTTCCAGGTAAGGTTCTGAGAGGTAAGGAATGCAAATCTCATTGGCTCATTTTAATAAAGGAAATGAATTCTGTCAGCCATGTGGTCAAAATTACTGAAATGTACAGGATGCCAATAGTAGCATGTGACTGTTGGTAGTTCCTATGTATATTGGGAAAATATTCTATCTGTATAATGATAGATACTCCAGTTTAAATTTTTTCTTGTCCCCACCTATCACATTACTGTGACATCTGAGGTCCTTACCCTGAGAACCAGGCTTTACCCCTTATCCAGGCTGTCAGATTCTTCTTCATTCCAAGAAACTGTAAATTTTGTGATATGTATGTGCCTGTGTACCATTAGACAAATCTACATGGTGAATACTAAACACTGAGGTCCTACAGATTTGTATAACATGGCCAAAAAGTAACATAGGAAATTAAGAACTACCTAATGGCACTAAAGCTAATAAACGTTCATATTTACCTATAATTATTTCTTCTTCAGACTGTGATTATATTATTTGTATTTCATTATCTTTACCCATCTTCTGGAAATGCTTTTAAATAGATTTTTGCATGGTTTCTCATGCATTGCCTATGTTTGTTTTTGTGACATAAATAAGTGCATCCTGGGTTGTGTTTGTATTCTTTGGCATATATTTCTATGTGGACTTGGTTTTTCTGTTTGGAGAGATTGGAAGGATAAGCAGTTTTGAAGGGTGGATGACAGCTGTTTGCTAACTTTACTCACTATTACACACAATTCTCTTTGAAACATTTGCAGTTGCTCAGAATTTAAGACATTAGTCATCATGAAACTATTTGGAAAAATTATCCATTGCTTCTACTTTCCATTTTTCTAATTTATTCCAAATATTTTATTATTTAATAATTGAAAACTGTTGGCAAATGATTATCATAGAAAACATTAAGGGTCCAAAGTCATTTTTTTCAGTCACTTCTCTCTTTTATGCTGGGGTCCTTTAACACCTACATAAAGACTCAGTTTTTAATTGATTGAAATACAGGGTTAACAGGTAGAGAAGTGGAAAAGTTTCACCTCCTTTGTAGTACTAATATAAGACTCAGTTTTTTTATATTTGTGGCTCTACCCCTGACTTGATATTTTAAGCTATTAGTAAGGTTTTAAAGACAGATATTGACTTCTATATTATATTAATATCCTGAATCATGCTAGCAAAGATTAGAAACCATAGTCACCATGGTATAGCAGCTAACATTAAAATTCACTGAAATTAGATTTATTTTGATGAGATGAAAGGTATCATAATGTCATTTTCATTTACTCTATAATGACTGTCATCAATGATGGTAAGTAGACTTCTCACTGCAGAATCTAGAATAATAGTTGTAAATCATAAATAGAATGAGTTTTCCACTGAACATTCTTCAATGGCTTCCGCTGTTGCTAATAGTCAAAAGCCTTATAGTGCTCTTTGTAATCCAGCCAGTGACAATTAAGTTTGTATTTGCCATTCTTAAATTGATAGTAGCTATTCTGAGACTTTAGGACTGTTATTTAAGCCAACTAGAAGAGACAGGACCAGGAAATGTGAGTTGTGTTTATCAAATATCTGATGAGTAGAAATAAGAATAATGGTTATAATTCCTGTGGATAAGGAATTAACAAGTGACTTGAAAATCTTGGTTTGGCCAATGGCCTCTCATATACTTTTCCTGTTCTGTGTAGGAGAGGATTGAAGTCAACTGATGCTTTGACTGAGACTGGAGGATTTTCTTCCAAGGAGAAATGATCTATTGATGCTAGATATTGTCCAGAGATACCATATTTCTTTCTAGACAGGCTTTCCTACAAGATGGCTTGAGCCCTTTCTAGCACAGTGGCAGCCTTGCCTAAGAGTATGATCACAGGTTTGAAGAAGGAGGTGGTTTCATCTTATGATCTACCATGATGTTTCCACATGGCTGTCCCTGTAGTAGTCTCTTGATCACACAAATAAGCCCTAATTCTTCATGAGCTGGCATAAAAATTAGAAGATTAGGGCCAGTGAAGGCTGTCTTTATGGTGAGCTATCACACTGAATTGGTATCCTTCGATAAAATTGTGTATGAACTGTTCCTGTCAAGCTAATTTAGGTTGTTTCTTATGTCATTTTCAATATACAAAAATCTCTTACCTGGTATAACACAATCCTATAAAGTTTATCAGTTGATTAGTTTATGAGCTTTTGATCACAAAACCAGCTAACTTTTAGTTCATCCTTACAAAAATTAAGAGATGATTTTAAGTTCATCCTTCCAAAAATTGAGATGAATAATAATTACTCATCAGAAGACCATGACAATGGCAAGATTTATCTTGCATGACTCTAAGAACTGATACCTGACTTAAAATGTAATTATCTATTCTATTAGGCATTTAGTATTCATGTGATCTTGTAAGAATGTTTGTAGATATACAGCAGTCATATGCTATAAAAATAGATGTAAAGTTTATAGCCAGTTGTATTAATTTTAATTGAGATGATAATCATGAAGGTTTATTGTTAAGCAAACATATCTTTTCCATTTGGAGAGTATAGGCATGATATTGTTCAGTTTATCTTCTTTTTTCTGTTAGATAAAATGTTTCCAGCTAGTGATTCTAATGTCAAACATCACATAAAACCTGTCTCTGCTCTTATTTTTGTTAAGGACTTTGGAAAATGAAGATGATGCTGTTTCCCCATTGCCTATTTAGCACTTCATTTTGCTGTAAAGCCATATCTATTCCTCAGTAAATATGTCTTATTCACACATAAACAAGAATGGCATAAATTTATAATAGCACAGATATACAACACAAAAATATCCCAAGGAAGATTTATTTAATATGTATTTATTTTTAAATGTGTATATTCATTTAAAAACTGGAATCTTATTTTCTGATTTGATAATTGCTTTGGGGTTGACACTCAGCAATTGAGATTTAAGTTAACGAGATAAAGGGCTACTCTGAAAAATGTTAATTTTCAGAAGGTAGTTTAATTTTAAAATCCTTTGGCAGAAATTGAACTTCTTTGTCAATATTTTAATGGTGGAATAATGAAAAAAAATGTTAAAACTTGACTGCCCCTTTCTCTGTTCTTTTTCTCTCAGTTCTCTGTTTTTGCAAACACTTCTTTCATACACCTAATTTGCTTGCCTTTTAAATGCAATTAAGATTTTTGGCTAATTTACAAAAAGGCTGAGAAATTGTAGTGAACACAAAAGCATACATAAAAACAGTAGTGGACATTTTGGTAAATTCATAACATGAGAGCTAAAATCTACCAAGCTTTACTTGGAAAAAGTGAATGGGGAAACATGCGAGGGGTTTTGAACAGGCTCTAATCGAAGCTGCACATGAAACAAAGGAGCTGGAAACTATCATTATTCCATTTAGCAGGAAACAAGTACATTGGCACACAAAACAGAAGTGTTGAATACAAATACTTTGAAACAATCTTCACCCATACAAATGTATGCTCTAGAAATACTAAACCTCTGTTTCTTTCTTCCTGAAATTTCTTCCAAGTGAGTATCTTAGTTTTTGGCCTCAAAAGCTATGTTATAGCTCATAGCTCATATCATAACCCACCTATAAAAGAGGTCTGAATTTCCACTGATTCCTAGGCAATACTTTTGACTATGATTCTGTCTCTCATTAAATTCTTCATAGACACAATAAGATATGAGTTATAGTGAGGGAAGTAGGATAGAATTTGTGACATTAGAACATGTAGTAGTGTAGGCATTGATAATGTTATCTTTGCTGTATGATATCCTCTACCTTTACTTCAATGTTTACTCAGTATTTTGTCTTGTTTGTTCCCCCCCCTTTTTTTTACACAGTTTGTTCTTACTCCTTGAGGTACTTTTTCTCAAGGCCCCACTTAGCCACAGTACCACTTCTGGCTTTTTATGAGTGTTTTACTGGAGATGAGTCTCATGAATTTTTCTGACTGGGCTGGATTCAAACAGTGATCCTTAAATCTCATCTTTTTTAGTAGTTAAGATTACAAGCTTATATAGTATGAAGCTAATTGAAAGGACCTCCAGGATAATGAAACAAAAGCCGTATAACGAATGATTGTTGTCCTTAATATACTATGTTATCTCTCATCTCTGCTGTCCCTTGGGTATCTCATATTGTTACAGTATTTCACTTTGTTATCTGATATATTGAATTTATTTGTATTTGGCTATTTGAAATTTGATAGGGAAGGGGGGAAAACCAAGACGGGGGTGGGGGGTGGCTGGTGGGGGGGGGAGGGTAATGGGTACCAAGACATGTGAAAGGGTATCAGTGTATGTGAATTAATGCACCTTCTATCTGGCAAATATCATGTAACCCTTTTATTAATTACAATAAAAAATAAAAAAAATAAAGATTACAGGCTTGAGCCACCAACATCTGGCTTTTATTCAGTTTATATGATTATTTAAATTGTGTTTTCTTCATTGTTTCTCAACTCAACCTCCAGAATACTTTTCTTGAACCTGCTTGACTCTTTTATTTGAACATTTTCCCTATGTAGATACTTGGGCATAGCTATTTTCCTTACTGATATCCTATGTATGCTTCTGGGTGTAAAGTATTGTTTCATTGTTTGGTATTCTTTCTGACTTGGTATTCTTTCTTCTCCTGGGATTAGCAGCGTAACTTCACTTTTAACGAAGTATGAGATGGAAAGTGATTAGGATTCAAGAGATTAGGATTGTCTATGTTTCTCAGTGTATAAATCTGAGATTCAATGTTTTGGGAATTCAGAGGATATTTCCCACAAGTGAGTGCTATTGAGTTACTGCTGATTACCTAGACAGCCCCACTAGCAGCTACTTATTGGAGAGTTATCCCCTCTAGACATGCCTATGTATACTACCCTTGAACTTAGGTAAGTGTAAATTTTGTATCCCAACCTCCTTTTGGTCTTTTATATCCGAATTATGCCATCTAGTGTGAGTGTCAGGGGAGAGGTAGGAAAGGGATTTTTCATATAGAGGTTATACTAAAAAAACAGATAGTATGAGACATAATATAAGAGATGCATTCATTTAACAGAGGAATCTACTGCTGGTACCCAGCCTAAAGCAGAAGTTAGCCTGTAGCCCTGTCTTGTATTTTCACATCAACTTTCACATCAACATTTTAAATCTTGCTAAGCTTCCAATGTAATTTCCTTTCCTAAGCATTGCCCTATATATGTAGATACAGTAGTATGTAGATCATCGAGTCCCTTCTCTGTCTTACTAAATTCAAATTCTATACAATAACCAATCCAATAGTAGTAGAAAATTAGAAAAGTCAAAGAAGAGTAAAATAAGAAAAATTGCTAAAATTATATCAAAAAGAGATTTGTAGGTTTATCCTGTGAAAGTCTGTAACTTTATCCTTTTCTGTGAAGGAAGGATAGTTTAACATTCTGTCTTTTCCTCAAAATTTATATATGGAAAAGGAAATTTTAAAAATGCGACCCTGGTGCTGGCTGGAAAGAATGAGCGAAATTGTCAAAATGGGTTGAACTTAGAGTTGCCACAAAATTGTGTTGACAAAAAGTTCTGTTTTAGAATTCAATATTTTGCTGTAATTAATGTATTTTAATTAATTAATCAGACGATTTCTTTATTCATGATTCTTCTGTTCCCTTTGTTCTGAAGAACTTCCAGTGTTTTTGCTATTGGTTAAGCTGATTAGCTCAAGTTCAGAGATGTCACAGAAAGCTAATTATCACTTCCCAAAACATTTACTTTATAACCCTAAGTAATAATAAATATCTCAGCATTTGTATTTTCCTGACACATAATTGTTGTTTGAATTAAATGATGTGAGTGAGGCTTATGGATTTCTTCTTTCTCTGAGTTAAAATAGGGTAGATTCTGTTTTCCCAGAAGGAGAACTTGTAATTACTTTGGCTTAATAAGTTGTGTGGTGACAGAAGGATTTCAGCTCAGAATTAGGAAAACCAGTTAGGATACAATGTCAATAACAAGTTCGAGGTTGTATGTATGTGCTTTTACAGAATGTAGAACGGAATGCTAGCATGAGATTTAATGGGAGTAAAATGAACCAGATTTGGACAATAACTGCATGAAATATGAGTAGCAAGAGTGTTAAAACATAGTTGATGTGATACTCAAGATACCTGTTCTTACTTTCAATGCATGTGAGCTATAGGTATTGATTAATGGTCATTCTATAATATTGTTAAAATGGAGAGCTTCAGGGACCAGGAGTTTGGCCTAGCATGTATGAAGACCTGGGTTCAATTCCTGGGTACACATACACAGAAAAGCCCTGAATGGTGCTTTGGCTCAAGTGGTAGAGCTCTAACCTTGAGAAAGCCCAAGGACAATGCTCAGACTCTGAGTTCAAGCTCCAGAACTTACCAAAAAAAAGGAGAACTCCAGTGTGTAAAATTCTTACGATTCTCTATTACTTAGGATAAAGATTTTCTTTTAGGCAGCAAGTCTGCAGCCAGAAGTTACATATAGACACAGCATCCATGCAAATAGAAGCAGCATGAATTAACAGCGGGACAACTTTTTGAACAAGATTCTTAGTACATTTTTGCTTGAAAACACTAATAAATCAGTTGTGTAGGCAACCTCTGTCCCTGCTACAGCACCTTCCCTGGAGGTAATGAGAATATGTTCTTCATTTATTACTTGTCTAAGCCTTAACCTTTGTAACTTCCCCTAAGTCAACTTACAATGAAAGTTTTAGTGTGATGATTTATGTATCATGTTGTTAAATATTTTATGAAAATATACTTTCTATTCAATATTCCCTAAAGTCATTTTAGCTTGAGTGTTCATTTTCCCAAGTTGTCTTTCTCTAAACTTAAAATTAAGATGACTGATCATAAGGCATAGAGCCATTTTATTTTGTTCCTTTGGCTCCTTAGGGCAATACTATGTTTTCTTTTTAAGTACAGAAGACAAAAAGCTTTACTTATCTATTTTGATAGAGTTGGAAATTCCAAATTCCAGCTCAGATCCATGGACAGTTCCTCCTCATGACCTTATAAATGACCTCTGGCTATGAATTCAAGAGCAGAGCTGAATAAGTGTATTTTAAACAGCATGTGCAATTATTCCCTCAACTGGGACTGTAAAATGAAATACAGATACTGTATTTTAGTAATGCAGATGCTCTATTTAGATGCTGTATTTAGGCAAATACAGTCTCAGCTGAAGTAGCCTAAATTAACATTTTTTCCAATTAATTTTCTATTTACAGTGAAACAGGATGATTGTTCTCAGCTCATCTAATAATACTGTAATTTTGAGTTGACATTAATAATCATAGTTGTATGTATTGAGTTTATTTTTCACATTCTGTGCTGAACAACTTATATACATTCATTTATTTAGTAATAATCTGGGAGTTTGATTTTTAATATTGACATTTCATGCAACTAACGGTAAAAGAATGAACTTATACAATTTTGTAATTTTAAAGAAGCAGACTATTTATTTCATGTCAAAGTGATATCCCTCATAGCTGTACTTGAATTACTAGATGACTCCTTTGTTTTCTCCTGTGTCTTGACTGCACACATCCAGATTTATACTTTAAATGATGTTTAAATCCATTGACTTATTTTAAGAGGTTTTGCTATATATTATCCAATGTCTTTTATTTATGTTTCTTCTAGTCCATAAATGACTATTTGATTCATGCAAGTCAAGATACCAGTTTTAGTAGTAGAAATAAATGGGTCAATAAAACTGATTTTATTCTGCTTAGAAAATTTCAACCTCAAGAAAATGATATTATCTTAATGGGAATTTATTGGCAAAAGTGATAAATTATTGGAGAGTAAAGCAAAAATCACTTCTATAAGGACAATATTCTGTGCGGTGAATTGCCAGTGATCTGTCAAGTATATTTACAAATGTTATCCTTTCCAGAGGAAAAAAAGAAATACTGAGCATGAGGTCAAAAGCTTTCTATTTGATATATTGATAATAGGCATCAGAGTGAGTAAAGATTGATAAGTGGTATTATTTTCTGGGTCTGAAGCACAATATTACCCATGTGTGGTGGACCACAAATATGATACTCACCCATAAAATAATTCTTGATAGTCCCCTCATAATCACCACTTACTACTGGCAAAAATACAAGTGTGTATGTGAATAATGAAATTGGCACTCTTATATACTGCAGATTTCTGAAATGCTTAAAGTCATTTCAAAAGGAAGCTTGCTGAGCTTCAAGGGATCCATTTCTTTCTACAGATATGAAAAATTTCATTTCCACTTTTGCATCAATATCTATAATATTAGAGATCGAGGAAAGATAGGCTCCATTTCTCTGTGAAATTATTAAAAATATCTATTGTCTGTCTATGCCTGTTTGTGAATGTGTATGCATTTACACAGTTATAATAATAGTGTCATCTTATATTAAATTACCCAGGCTTGAGATATTAGTTTTAGTGGAGTTATGAAAAAATAAATAATACTTGGAGATAAATCATCTTGAAAATAATTCTGAATTAACAAGTATTGAGTTCCTATTTGAGCTTAATATAGACAAAATTAAGTAGATATGGTCACTGGCCTGTAACACATAAACTCTAAGATGCATGAAAATGGAATAAAATCTTAAAAGACATACACATTGTTATAAACACCTCAAAGGGAAAATTACAGGAATCACAAGGATATATAGAAGATAAATATCAATATTACTTTAATAAGCTGTTTTCATGGAGTTTAATACTGGAGAGATGCTAAAATTTCCTCAAATGCTTATGCTGACAGAGCATGTAATGATTTCATAGCATGTCTTCTGTTTCCTTCACTGATAAACCTTTTAAAATAAATGCAAAGAGAGTCTGTATCCTATGAGGATCACAGATTTATACAGAGAGAAGGACTCTGCTGGTTATTCAATTAGGAACATACCTCTGATAAAGAGGAAAGTCTTTATGTAAATCACAACCTTTCCCATAATTTGAGAGAGGGTGGGCTTTGAAATTTCTACTATTGGTTCTGACTAGCTATTTATAGTAATACAAATATCCCTATTCACGTAAGTCTAGACATAAGAAGATAGTGAATGCATTTCTTCCTACGGTCCTGCTACATAAATTTAAATGTTTTTCTCCATCATAAACACACTTATAAGATTTCTTCAGTGACCATAGTGCTATTCATTAGTGATATCCTTTATGGAAATACTCTGAAGATTGAGCTAAATACTGCACCTGTGCTCTGAATACAGCATAAATTAGGCAAAATACTTCTTGGCATGTGGAGTTCATGCCGTGAAAACATGTAGCTTAAGCTTTCATCACGTGCTTACTTTAGTTTGAATAGTATGATTTAATGCCCATCCCTTATTCTATTTCAGTAAGCTATTAAAATATGGGTTTGAAATTGTGATTGAATATAATTGCAATTTCACTATATTTTCTCAAGGAATATGTAATCTATAATTCTTGTAATATGACACCCAGATAATTTTGAAGCACTCTTCATCCACATACAAGTCACTATTTATTTTGTCACATCAGTTTTATGTGCATGTATAAGTCATTGTAAAATTATAATTGATATAAACAACTGGAAAGGCAGTAGAAGATCATCTGGCTCTGCTGTTTCTGGGCCTGAGGATAAGCAGAACGACATAGTGGGGCGTTAATGGTGAATTAAAGCTGTTTACCTCATAGTATAGACAATTAAGAGAGAGCTCATATATAAAGCCCTTACTCTCTAAATCCATTAAAAGTCTGTAAATAAAACAAAATAAGTTAAATAAATGATTAATATTTTTATGACGTCAGATCCCTCATGATAGAATAATCTCGTAAAGGCCTCACAGATCTTGATCTGGAAAAAAAATCAAGAACCTAAATTGGATCTGAACAAGCCCTACAGTCTGCATATTTGGAAATATCACCTGGAAATGAAAAAAAACTCAATTGAATGGAAATATAAAGCAAGCTTAAACAAGAAGATTCTGCCATTAACTGCTAAAATCATTAAGAAGGGAAATAATCTTATGGTAAATATTTACAATCTTTAGAAGAAATCCTAATTTTTATGACTTTAAAAAAATCTGTGATTATGTTACTCTTTTAATAAAACATGAAAATTGGTGCTGTGGCTCAAGAGGTAGAGCACTAGCCTTGAGCTAAAGAGCTCAGGGATAGCAATCAGGCCCAGGTTTTAAGCACCACAAGCAACAACAACAACAACAACAACAAAACACTATATGGAATCACAAATAACATATAGTAGAATAATGGAAAGGTTTTGGTAATTCTTCCTCTACTTTTATATATCACTAATTATAGGATGATTTAAGTAATTCTGGTGAAAAAATTCATTTGGAAATATATTTTGAGACTACCATAGTGAAGTAACTCCTGAGAAGTAGAAATTGCTAGGGAAAAGTTCAAGATCAAAAGCCCATTATGTTCTCAGTAACAGGAAAATAAAATTTGTGCAATGTCGACAAAATTCATCATGAATGGTCTTTCATTGTTCATAAATGGATGCCAGGCCCAGGGACATTCCTCAATATAGTAAAGGCTGTATATGACAAATATACAGCCATCATTATACTTAATGGGGAAAAGTTAAAACCATTTTGTCTAAAATCAGGAATGAGAAATGGATGTCCACTTCCTCTACTCACCTTCAATATAGTTTTGGAATTCTTAGCCAGAGAAATAAGGCAAGAGAAAAACATAAAGAGAATCAAAATAGGGAAAGATGAAGTAAAACTCAGTCGCTTTGCAGATGACATGATCCTTTAGACTCCTCAAAGTTACTTGAGCTGACATCAAACTTTGGCAAAGAAGCAGGGTATAAAATTAACCCCCTCAAAATCAATAACTTTTCTGTTTGCCAATATGAAGAGTGAGGCTGAAATCAGGAAAGCAACTCCTTTTGTAATTATCTCAAAAAAATACCCAGGTATTAACTTAATCAAAGATGTGAAGGAAATCTATAATGAAAACATTACAATGTTTTTCTTTTTAATATATTTTATTATAATTAATAGAAGGGTTACATTATATTCACAGATAGAAGGTGCATTACTTCACAAATTACTTCACACTGATACCCTTTTCCATGTTTTTGTCCCCATTTCCCTCATCTTGTTTTCCCCCTTTCCTATCCTATTTCAAATAAACAAACATATACAATATATCAGAAAACAAGGTAAGATACTGCAACTATGAGATAACCAAGGGACAATAAGAGTGATGAGAGAACATAGTACATTAAGGACAACAATCTCTCATCATATGGCTTTTGTTTCAGTATCCTGGAGGTCCTTTCATTTAGCATCATCCTATATGGCCTTATGCATCTAGGTTTTGCTCTGTTGTAAACCTCTGCTAGGAGAGTTCAAGGTTTATACTAATTATGACAAAAGAAGGATACCATTGAGCCTATGTTCCTTTAAGTCTGGCTTACTTCAGTTAATATGATTTTTTCTAAGTCTTTCCATTTCCTTACAAATTGGGTGCTGTCATTCTTTCTGACAGCAGCATAGAATTCCATTGTGTACAAATACCACATCTTGTTGATCCACTCATCAACTGAGGGACATCTGGGTTGGTTCCATACCTTTGCTATGGTAAATAATGCTGCAATGAACATTGTTGTGCTAGTGGATTTAGTATGTCCTTGTTTCTGGATGATTGGGTAAATGCCAAGTAGTGGAATTGCTGGGTCATAGGGGAGTTCTATGTTCAGTCTTTTGAGGAACTGCCATACTGCTTTCCATAGTGGTGAAGGAGTTTGCACTCCCACCAACATTGCCCTGCCAGTATCTGTTGTTATTAGATTTCTTGATCATGACCATCCTAACTGGAATGAGGTGAATCTCAGGTTGTTTTGATTTGCATTTTTTTTATGGCCAGAGATGTCTTCATATGTCTATAGGTCATTCTTATTTCTTCTTCAGGGAAGACTTTGTTTAAAAATTAGGTTTTCAAATTAGGTTTGTAGCCTAGTGCTATTGGCTTACATCTGTAGTCCTTAGCTACTCAGCAGGCTGAGATATGAAGATTGTGGTTCAAAGCCTGCCAGGTCCGAAAAGTGCTCACGAGATGCTTATTTTCAATTAACCAACCAACCAAACAAACAAACGAACAAACAAATAAAAACAGAAGTAGCCCAAAGTGGTTGAGCTCTAGCCTTGAGCAAAAGTGTTCAGGAACAGTACCCAGGCCTGACTTCACGCTCCATGAATGACCAGAAAAAAAAAAAAAGTAGGCATGCTGGTGTCACTTCATTCATATACTTTAGTTTGCTTTCCAATGTAATTTTAAACATGTTTTTCAATCATGTCTAAGAATGAAGGATTGAAAAACTATGCATATCTGCATAAAATAGTATAGACTCGATATCCTATAGACAACAGAAATTATACTTTTGGAGCCTTGAAGCTAACTATTCTTTATGACTGATTTCTAGTGAAAATATTGTAATTCTCTGCTCCTTGCATCATGATGCGGAACTTGCCCATTCCATGTTATCCTGAAGGTTTTGTTTTCTTCTGGGAGCTTGTGAATTTCCCAGTCTCTGAACATATGCTTGCTCAAAAGTGCACTCTGTTCAGTTTCATTTATGTAACTCATAACACACATAAAGCAAGTGCTTCATGCATGCAAATGTTAAATGTATGTCTTAAGAATACATATGTTAAAAAGTGCCTTAGGGAGTGCATTTTTATTTTGTTTTAAAATAGATAAATAAAACTGAAAAGAGGAAAAGCAAAATCCCAAGGAAGCTAACAAATAGGGAATTAACAGCATTGCAGGCTGTGTCCATCAGTAATGAATTCCTTCTGGAATTAGAAACTAACGGCAAAAACTCAGTGTCTAAGTATATTTTAGACCGTTATTTATTCCCTTTGAACAGAATCAAAGTAAAGAAAATATATGAAATGAATTTCTAATTACAATTGTTTATTATCTTCCATCTTGACTCAGCTCTTCACTGTTATCCTCTTCCCCTAACAGAGGGAAGTCAGGGGACAGTTTTGTTTCATCCATTTCTCATAAGGCCTCATCTATTTCAATTTCTTTAGTGACAGGGTGACATCTGTGTTCTTCTTTCTTTTACCTTACTTCTCAAATTCATCCTCAACTATCGTATAAGAAGGTGGCTGGAAAATATCATGGCCTTCTGTTTTGTTCTTTGATAATCTATCCAGGGAACAAAGATGTTTCCTATTTCTGAACTTTGTAAATTCATTAATTTCTTGAAATCAAGCAACATTTTCTCCTTTACAAATAACTCTGTATTTTGATTAGTAATTATTTTCAAGGACCTTGGGTAGCATTAATTACATTCTATGAAAACAAAGGTTGCACATCATTAAAATATGTGAAAGGATATCTCCTTTTCAGGTTTCTTAATTTCTATTTCAATAATACTTTAAAATCAATTTAGAACTTTTAATAATTTAAGAATGCCTCATCTTCAATGTGTTTATGTGAGAAATATGTCTCT
This sequence comes from Megascapheus bottae, assembly GCF_031878675.1. Classification (NCBI taxonomy): domain Eukaryota; kingdom Metazoa; phylum Chordata; class Mammalia; order Rodentia; family Geomyidae; genus Megascapheus; species Megascapheus bottae. The sequence continues at coordinate 72,655,204 of NC_143510.1, read as the reverse complement.
AAGATTCTAGTAGGGAATGATATTTCATATTCTATGTGTTTGTGGAATTTTATTGGCTAGTTACTTTGTTAATCAGGTACTCCTAGAAAACCTCTATTTCACCTTAAATTTAACTTCTTATGTTTCCTACCAACAAGAAACGTTTTTAAACAACTTAGATAAACATTAACATTAGATTTATCAATTTAATGTGTCTATATTTCATCTTCCTATTTCATTAAATAATCACAATAATGTTTATATTCATTTTCCTATCTTTTCCCATCATTAAATATATCAGAATAATGTTCTAGTTGTTTTTATGATTTTCCCAACATCTACCCTACTTCTACCTTCTGCAAAGCAATCTCAGTATGTTTCTTTTGGTCACTATTAGCTAGTCTTTTCACTCATATCTAAAGCATGCATGTACAAACATACAAACACAAACACACATAATTTACATGATATATATATTTATATATATATCATGAAATAAGGTTACTGGAGCTAAGTAACACCCATCTTACTAAAACTTCATAGAAGATGAGGACTTTCTGAGACCTTTAGTTGTTAGAGAAGAAATTCTTTGATTGCAAATATATCATGAGTTGTTGAGCTCCAGGAAATGCATGCTCCCTCTAGATGATTGGGGTTGTGATGGCCTTTATTGTTCTCATGGAGTCTTCTCTGCCTGTGTGGCACTTTTCTATGGTCTCATCCTGACCTGTAACCTGGACTCTGTGTTTCTATAAAACATACTCAAGTCTGAGACTCAATGACTTAGAATGTTGTAAATGTGATAATCATTCAGTGAAAAAAGTTTCTTTTACCAAGTGTTGTAAAATTCAGAAACTTTTAGGAGCTATCAGGTTTCTAAAGGAAAGTCAATGGGAGTTTAGTTAAGCAACATTTTTTTTGTCATTTGACTTTAAAAGAGAGGACAAGTGAATCTCAGTACATGTTTGATTATAAAGAATTGTTATGAGATGGTTGCAATAAGATTGCCTAAGCAGGATTCTTTATTACCAGAAACATGATAAATGGAGGCCCTCCAGTATTACATTTTTCTTTTTTCTTCCCCTTCCCTTCCTATTCTCCAGTTAACTCAGGAACAACAAAGTCCATTTATTTTTTTCTAATTCAAATATGCGATGTAATCAGGCAATTAAAAAAATAATATTTCCTTTCTCATCATCCTTTAGTGTCTGTCAATGTTACAACCTTGTAAACCAAATGGCAGATAAACAGAATCAGGAAAAACTTAATGATGCATAAATTTTACAGTTTGTATTTAAATATTTTGGACCTTTGTGACTATTTAAGAAGTTGTCAATGTTATCATCCAAGTTGATTTTTAGTTGCCATTACTTCTATTTAGTTAATATTTTCAGATTTTGTGATCAGGTGGAAATCATCTGTTCTTCATAGAGACCCTTTATGGCACATTTATTTTGTGTTGAGTATCCTGTGCTTTGATGCTTGCTTTGCTTTTGGAAAGATTAGTTCAGCAAAAAAGTAGTTAATAAAAGGTAGAAAGAGTCCACTGCTGCTGTTTCTAACTCTTGTCAGACTTCATGTCAAAAGCTATATTTTTTACCTTTGCCCTCAAAAGTAGACATTGTTCTGTGTCTAACCAGTCACATTGATAATAGTGTATATTAGATAACACAGCAAAACGATTTTCCCAACAAGATTTCACTGTATTTCTGCTTGTTGAATCTGCAACACAGCAAAAGAATGATTTATCAGTTTGTATGAAATTTTGAAGTGCTAGATTTAAAATGGGAAATGTAGGAAAATGATAATTATAGGATCACTAAGAGCTGTATTTCAAAACAGTAGTTATGGAGCGACATTTCAGGCTTTCCTACACAACTATAATTTATCCCCCTTTGCACAGAGAGTGGGAATAACCAATTTTCATGGGAGATAGAGATTCTCATTTGTCTAGCTTTGTAGTACAAGGGAAATCACAACAATGCTCAGTTCTACAAACTCCTTTTCTGCTCAGTGAGGGAAAGTTGTTTATGTAGAGTATTTGAAGAATCCTGCTGGGACCTATCAGTCAGGAAGAAAGCAAATGCTGCCCAGTTCTATGGACGCTGTCTAGGAAATGGATGGCATGATGATTACCAACAAGATGGCTGAGTTTGTTTTTTAGCTCAGATCTAATACTGTAATATGTCTCATGGTCTGCTAACAGGAAGGATGTGTATGTTAAATGAGAATGTTACATGAGAGCATTTTTGTGATTTTCTGGGGAAAGAAACTAAAATGTTTAGCCCATTATTACTTATTTTATCCCTTTAACAGAATATTAGAATGACTGAATTTACTTGAATTCAAGCATGAGCTGGAAAATATATGAACATCTCTGACATCGAAGACTTTTGAGATAAAGCTGATCGACTCAGTTGTGTGCTAAGCACAGGACAGAACTTCATACACAGAGAATGATGTTCAGGCACTTAGAACAGAACCCCAAGAGTCTAAGAATTAGCTCTGACAATTCAGCATCCTGCTTAGGGGTCTTCCTGAAAGAATCCTCCTTCTAAGTTTCACACCACAAAATGAAGTGTTGAAGACATTATATAATAGCAGCAAACATCAACTCAAGTTTCATCCCAAAGCCATACACAATAGTTAAATGAAATGAGTAGAAGTCATTTGGAAAAGCTCTCTGAAGATTATAGAATAAGCTTGACAAGAATCAGGGGCACTCGTTGGAACAATTCAAGGCAGTGAATAAGGTTCTGCTAACTATGTTTTCCTGAATGTACTATTCTCCACTGATTTCAATTCTTTACAAATTGTCTTACATTTATTATATTTATTTCTTACTGATTAGGGATTAAAAGTAAGATCTTATAAATAAGTTGGAAGTTTTCTTTTTTTGAACAAAACAAAACTTTTAATTACATATGCATATATGTATATACACACGTATATAAATATAATACAAACATACATTTGTATATGCATATATACCCATACACATTCATATCAATATGTATCGTATAACACAAAGATGTGCCCTGTCTCAAAGCATGCTGGGCCAGAGGCTCAAATACCACAAGCACAAACCAAATACCACAAAGTAGCATGTCCTATATGGGAGAAAAATGCTTAGTAATACTCTAAATGCAGTAAATTATGACTATCTATTGATTGGCAAGGTGACAATTTCAGAATGATGACAGTGAGAGCTAAAAAATAAAACTGTGCAACTTTTCAGTTGCATTTGGAAATAGGATCCAGAATGAGGTGTATGAATATGGAGGGTGACCCTGAACTGGCGACTGTCTAGTGGAATCCTGTGGGGGAAGGGGATGGTCTTGCTGTGTATGTCACTTTGGGCCTCCAGCAACCCTGTGCTCTAGTACTGAAGAGTTAAGCTGGAAGTTTTCTGAAACAAACTTTTAACTATTGTGGTGTATGTGTGTGTGTGTGTGTGTGTGTGTGTGTGTGTGTGTGTGTGTGTGTGAGAGAGAGAGAGAGAGAGAGAGAGAGAGAGAGAGAGAGAGAGAGAGAGAGAGAGAGACAGACAGACAGACAGACAGACAGACAGACAGACAGACAGTCAGAGACAGAGAGAGAGAGAGAGAGAATATTACTACTAGCTGAAAGTGGCTTAGGCACATGATTCTTTGCCTTAGCCTCCCAAGAAGGAAGATTATAGGCATATGCCACAATGTCCAGCTAATATTTAAAATAGCAGAATTTAAAAATTTCAAATATATAGGAAGATTTAGTATGAAAGCAGACTTCTTTTCTCAAAACTGTTTTAAATACTTGTATCAGTTGTACAAGTAGTGCAAGATACACCTGATATATACTTTCCTAATAAAGAAATCTCATTATTCTGTACTTTATTTATTTAGTTTAATTTCAGCAGTATTACAGTTTGAATTTAAGGTCTTGCACTTACACTTCCTAGGCATGCATTGACTTGACCTTTTATCAGCCTTTTCTTTCCCTCCCTCCCTCCTTTCTTCACTCTTTCCCTCCTTTTTTTCTCTTTCTTTCTCTTTCTTCCTCTCCCTCTCTTTCTTTCTTTCTTTCTTTCTTTCTTTCTTTCTTTCTTTCTTTCTTTCTTTCTTTCTTTCTTTCTTTCTTTCTTTCTTCCTCAGTCTTTTAAATTGGTTGATTATTTGATACTATTTTCCTCCAAATAGTTACAAATTACAGCCATTAGCCACTGTGCCAAGCCATAGGTATATTTTTTGGCTTAAAATTCCATAGTTATATATCTAATTATCCTTATCAGAAAGTGTAAACACATTCATTTTTGCTACATATTTGTATATCTAATTATTAGTTATGTATTAATTATTAATTATTTTGTAAACACAACCACAACCATGAATTTCTGCCATACCCTGTAGTCATCCATCACTCTACTAATAAAGGCATTAATATACATTCTGCCATTATTGAAGAAGTTTGAGTCTATTCAAATACATAGGATCATACTTCTTTATGCATCTTTTTATTTGCGTTATCTCTTCACAACATTTTTGTGATTTATCCTCATGATTACATGTATCACTAGCTCAAGACAATTTGTGTTTTTCAGTCATATCCTATGGTATACATATGCCTATAATTGTTATATTCATACATTCATATCTTACTACAAATATTGTATATAATACATACAGTATATAAAAGATACAAAAAATAAAGATATCCTCTTAGTTCTATTTTTATATGTGCCTGTTTCCTTGACTAATACACTGAAAAATATAGTTCTCATCTGCATCAGAAGTCTGAACTGCTACCCACTCTGAAAAAAAACCCAAATGTCAATCTGTCATTCAGTCAAAGTGAAGCTTATCATCTTGACTTCTGAGGTTGTTTTTTTTTTTAAAAAAAACTTTTATCCTCTTTATCAGTAAAGATAAAAATATTTAGGTCATAGTGTTTGAGAATGGTATGTGGGTCAAGGCCCTACACACACAGGTTTAAACTCATTGATATAGACAATTGATTTTGACCAGGTGAAGTCCCTGATAGAATAATTTGGAACATTTTGTGAGTAAATTATTTAATAAACAAAATGAGTAATGTATAGTTTTCAAAAAAAGCTGTTTACCATAAAGAATAATCCATTGTCCAGAGAAAGAAGTAATTGAATCATAATTTGCTGAGAGAAATGTATTTTTTGGAAGCTGAGGCTTATGTTAGATGTTACTATTTCTTTTCTGTGTACACTGACTTATATAGGCACAAGGAATGTGTGTGTGTATATGTGTGTGTATGTTTGTGTGTGTGTGTGTGTGTGTGTGTGTGTGTGTGTGTGAATATTAGAGCTTGAAAACAGTGGCATGGTACTCTTGCTTGGCTTTTTTACTCTATTTACTTGAAGCTATGCCAATAGTCTAGCATTTTTGCCGCTTAATTGGAGATGGAGCCAGCTAGATTTTTCTGCCTGAGCAGGCTTTGAACCAAGATCTTCCAGATCTAAGTCTCCTAAGAAACTAGGATTACAGGAGTCTAGTCATTGGAGCCTGGTAACATAATGGGTTTTTCAACAGAAACAATCAAAATTTTTCTTTCTAAATAATATTTTTATCATAGTCTAAAAACAGTTTAAACTTTAATTCTGTTCCTTGACACATACATACATAATGAGAATTAAACACCATGTTTTACCTAAATGGGGAAAAAGAGGGTTTTTGCCTGTAACGGCAGATAATGAAAAATACACAACTCTTTCAATTACTGTGGAAATATGATGAAGTAAAAAAAAAGATGATATAAATATCAAAAAGTAAAAGTCAAAAAGGATGGTTTTAAGAAGAATAAAAAAGAAGCCAGAAATATACAAAAACATTAAACATCAGTTAGATAATTCTGTTGAAAATAAGTAAGCATAGGAAGGTGAAAGTGTGCCTGATAGCCTGTTACCTGTGTCATTATCATGTTGTTTATGCCAGTATGTTGCAATTATTTCAGAGTAAAATTCAATAATGTGTGTGAAATACAAGAAATATCATTTCTCTTTTTAAAATACCTTGTCTATAAACAGATGTGTGTATGATATTCACTTTTAATACAAGCTTATATGTGATTAGACATGCTTACCTCTTAGTAGAGTTTCAGATTTCCATGCTTTCATTCTAAGCAAAACAATAGAATAGAAGGGAAAAGAAATACACAGATTTTTTTGTTTATGGATGATTCCAGAGGCTTTATCTTACATCAGTAAAGAATGGGATATGTTTTCATTTTAGGTAGCCACATGTCCTGCTAAAACCTAATAGTTCTTTTATAAAATAAGACCATCTTCTATATTGTTTCATTGTGAAAATTAACTCCACTTTGTCTGAACCCCTAAAGCCTACTCTCTCCTAAGAATAACTGGAAGCTTCATTAAAGTTTCCCCTAAATGAAAAAGTGCTTCTCTTCTTCCTTCCTACTTTCTTGTAGCATTTAAATAAGTTCACCTAACTTATTAAACATAGTTATTGTTTGATTTTACAATAGCATGATTAGAAACTGCAGTTATAAAATATGATTTTATAATAAATTATAAATGTGCAAGTATCTGAAGAACTTCAAGGTATGAAGCAAAGTATAAAATTATTTATTTCTTGTATAGTAGGATGAACATTTATTTTTAACTTGTGCCCTATATTTAATTTATTTCTAGATATTTTTAAACAAGACTATTCAAATATTGGAGAAGAGAATATGAATGATACATATAATACCAAGAAATAAATTTCAGCTGGGTATGGTGGTTTACCTAAGATACCATCAGCCAAGGGGTAGAGGTCAGAATAACATGAACTTCCATGGGAAGACCTTATCTCAAAAAAAGAAGAATAAATAAATAAATAAATAAATAAATGTTTTTATTTATTACTTGTCCCATAAATTGTGTGTGGTTATTTTGCATCCTCTTTACCAAATACCATAAACCAATCAACCATAATCATTATTGTTAAAGTGTTTTGGTAGAATGTCTCAAATCCAGTGGTAATAGCTATGTATCAGTCCTTCCTGGAGTACTCTGCAGATTCATACTACCTAACTATCAAACTATATGTACTGAGTACATTAAGAACTTATGCTGCTATAAAATATCATGGAAAAAATAAAATCTCAACAGTAGACTAGTCATGTGCATGTGTTAGATGATCCATGTGTAGGCATGTATGAAAGTGTAACGTGATTATGTGTGTGTAATGGGGAGAGATGATGACAGTACTAAAAAAGCTTACAGAGGATTTTTAGTATATAATTCATCCTACAATATTTGAATTTGTTGTGAATGGTCTGTGTAGCAGTCAATATTCCATGTAAGAAAGTGCTATCATAAAGATGACATTTTAGGAATTGATGACACTTTGACAAATGGTTTGGGTTTTCAGGTAACTTTAAAACATGCAGAAAAAGTCTCTAGTATGCTGATATGTAAAACACCTGTGGTTCCAGCTACATGGAAGACAAAGACTGGAGGATCACAGTCCATGGCTGATCCTGGGGAAAAGTGAAACTCTACCAGGAAAACAAATTAATGTAAAACATACTGGAATTATGCCTCAAGTGCTTGATAAACAAATTTGAGCCCCTGTTTAAATCCTATTATTTTCCCTCAAACAAAAAAAATTACCCATTAAGCTCAAATTTACACAAATTGGTTGATCTGATAACTTTATAATGTCAATATAGTCTCATATTTTGAAAGGATTAACCATTCCCTGATTTGTATCTCCAAAATATTGACTCAGAATTTATTTCAATAGTTTCTAAATTGTTTTAAATGGCTTCTTTTTTCTTTATTGTTCATTTATTTAATTATTATTATACAGGTGATGTACAAAGGGGTCACTGTCACATGACAGATAAAGAGCACATTTCTTTTTGGACAATGTTCTATTTTAATAAAGCATTTAGCCATAGTTCAGTTGATCTACACACAGATTTATTCCCTTCGTTCAAACTCTGCATGGCTTATCTTTAAATCCCTAGTACTACAGCCTGGCATAGCATCTAAGATTAATGATATAAATAGCAATGGTAAGGGAGAGAAAAACTGTCAATATTGACAGGAACTTCATAGAAACAAAACATAGAGATATTGAGCTGGATGGTAAACTGAACATAAACAATAACAAAATATAAAATAGATACAAAGTGTTTTGTGTTTTGTTAGTCTATTTTTTGGTTTGCTTTTCTTATAATGTAGGCAGAAGATGTAAAATTTCTTCACAGAACACTAAGGAAAGAGTAGCACAGTGTGTAGAGATAAATAAGAGAATTCCCCACAGCTATTCCCTCTTTCCTCTCTATCTAGTGCTAGCCCATGGCAAAACTAGAGCAAAAGCTGTTTAGATGAATCTTCAAAATGTGTCAATCTTTGCATGCGGCCACTTGAACCATACCTCTACTTCTGGCTCTTGGTGTCTATCTGGAGACTCAGCCAACTCTGGCTTTCAAATGGGATCGTCAGATCTCCACCTTCTCAGAAGCTAGGATTACAGGCATGAGATACTGGCACCTGCAAACAGTCATAGGTTTCACATTTTACTTACATAAAATTAGAAAAATACTGATGTTTTGGAAGTATTCCATGTAAAACCACCCTAAACATAGCTGTGAATAATTGCTTCTAACATAGTATTACTATGTTTATAGATTGTCTAAGCATTTTATTCAACCTGTTTTTCATTTTTTAACATACCTGAGGATGCATGGACCTGAATTCTCTTTATAATTAATAAGGCTTTATGAATTAGTTTGCATTTGCTAGTCTACTATTTTCAAACTTGCCATCCTTCTGTCCCAGAGATGAAGGGGAGAGGGGAAGTGAATAACCTCGAATATTTGTGACTAGATTCCCCAAGAGGCTAACCAGAAGTGTGAATTTTCTTTATAGTCTTATGCCTTGCTATAACTTATTCATGTGGATATTTGCATTCTGCTTTACAGTTTATCTTTGCCTGTTTTAATAAAAATCTATTTTAAATTATTTACTATCTAGAAAAATATTCTCCCTGCATGTTTCTTTATGGACATGATTCTATTGCCTCTGTCTATCATGGGAAATAAAAACAGTCACAGTGGCCCATGCAGCTGTTGATTGAGAACAGTGTAAGAGTGTTGTGCCTCACAAAACAATTTCAACTAAATAAACTAACTCTGTGAACGGCAGTTTGTCATTTAAGCGAGGAAGGTATTGAGTTGGATTATATCAATATTGACTTGAGTTATAGTTTTACTTCTTTCTTATGAAAGAATAATAATGAATCAGTCTCACATTTGAAATCTCTGCTCTGACCAGAGCATATTTGTGTAAACAAGTAGGCTTTCTGCATCTTTGTCCTGGAACTCAATGTTATAATCTAAGGAGCAACCATGTGTTCTCTGGTTTGGATATATTTTAAATGTGTTTCCAAAAGTTTCTTTTGTTGGGAGTGCAATTGCCATAGTGGTGATGTGGAGATGATGGGGAGAGGAGACTAGCAGGAAGGAGGCTCTGGGGTCAATGGAATTGTGTACTCAGAAGATATTGTAGGATTTTATTTCTCTTATGCTTCCCATGTGAAGGCATGATCTTTTCTTCCCATAAGCACTGGATTAATATGATACGCATATACTACACTTCCTCATCAGAGTTCAGCATTGCCAAGCACTGAACTAAATCTACCTCATTTGCTTTTTCAATTTTCAAGATGACTTTTCGCTTGCCAATAATATCGACAGAGCATTATCGTGATTGACTTGATACATGCTGATGAGAATCGATGTTCCATGAAGATGACATTAACAGATCCATAGTAACAATTTATGTATATGAACAGGGCATTCAGCATGTTCCTTGTACAGTCAGTCTTCATTACTGATTTTCTAAACCTTTTCCAGTTCTTTGTCCGTATTAGCTCCTAAAGTACACATCTGTGAATGGAATCATTAAAAATAAACTATGATTTTATTTGCCATTTAAAATTTCTATGTACTTTATTGCATCATAAAAGTGATATACACAGGGACAATGGGGATAATGAGTACATTTCCTTTTGCATAGTGTTCACTTCCCTTACTTTTTCCCAGTTACCTCCTACCTGTCTCCACCCATGAGCTGTGTAGTTGAATTTCATCAATAGAAAGTGAGCTCGATTGCTGTACTTTTCACCCTTTTCCTGTCATTTGCCTCCATTTCTGTCACTGTTGGTTTAGAATTTTGATTGCCCCTGAACCCGGATATCACACTCACAATAGCTCACGTATCCCCATGCCAAGGGGCTGTTTGAGAATGTAGTCTTACAAACTTTTCTGCCTGGGCTCGACTCAAACTCTAATCCTTTTGATCTCAACCTCCCAATTAACTAGGATTGTAAGTATGGCCATGGGTGTTCACCGTTCTTTATTTGTAAAATTAAAGGTAACCTGCTCTGATAATTATTTTCCCAATAATGACGAAAGCTATCTGACCAATCGACCAATAACATATAGCATGTTATTTTGAAAGGCAGGTCCCGGTATGATAATGTCAGTAGAATAAACACTCCCTGTGGTAGAACAGGAATTTATTAGGGAAATGAAAAAGAAAAAAAAAACAAAAAACATTGGTTAGTCAAATCTAAGAGGTAGATTTTGACTAGTTGATATCCTCTTCCACAAACAATCAGTTAACAAAATATATTACAAAACATGGTATAAAGGGATTGCACCCTATAAATCTTTCCCTCCTTTAATAATTTGCTTATAAGGTCAGATATAGCTTACTTTCATATACTATACACATGTCTTTTAAACATTTTGCTTCCTTGTCTCCTTGGAAGATCATGCTCAAAAAAAGATATGAATAGATGGCAGTAGTGTGTGTGTGTGTGTGTGTGTGTGTGTGTGTGTGTGTGTGAAGCTAAATCACTTCAACCTTTTTTGAATGACAGGAAGCAGACTGAAGGAAATTGCCAATAGTGAGTTAGAATGGAGAGCGTGCTGCACCCAACAGAAAACTTTGATCTAATTTACAGAAGGTCAGAGAGGTTCTAGATAGAAATTGCAGGTATAATCCATGCTAAAAGAAAAATAAATGAGTAAAGGAATAAATAAAATAAAGAAGGGGAAAAAGACATAGGCAAAATCTTATGAGAACGAGTTGGCCTATTAAGTGCACCCATTTTCCTCTTCTCTAATTCTAATTCTGCTAGAATTCTGATGAAAGTAATGTGGTACAGAGGTAAATTGTTATTTTTCCAAATCTTTATTTGTTCTAGCATATGGGCATATTTTCTTCAATGACTTTTAGATGCCTTCCTGTTGTCCTAAATTGTTCTATTTATACATCAGTATAATCAGTTTTAAATATCAATTCTCTGTACTTAGGTAGCTCTACTTTGTCCTTAGTGCTATGTTTTCAGAGGCTTTTTGGCCAATCTTGTTTAAGTGTATTTCCATATGAACTCTGAAATAAGTTTTTGTTTATAAATGACATAAAAAGTTCCTTTAATATTTGTTAGCTCACAGTAAGTTTATAAATTATCCTGCAAATAGAGCAAAACCTTGATACATAAGGCCATATAGTATGAAGCTAATTGAATGGACCTCTAGGATATTGAAACAAAAGCCATATAATGAATGATTGCTGTCCTTAATGTGCTATGTTATCTCTCATCTCTTTTGCTGTCCCTTGGTTATCTCATATTGTCACAATATCTCACTTTGTTATCTGATATATTGGATACATTTGTATTTGGTTACTTGAAATTGGACAGGGAAGGGGGGAAAACCAAGAGGGGGGGTGGGGAGAGGGTAATGGGGACCAAGACATGTGAAAGGGTATCAATGTATGTGAATTAATGCACCTTCTATCTGACAAATATCATGTAACCCTTTTATTAATTACAATAAAAATATAAAAAATAAATAAATTATCCTGCAAAAGATTAAAACTTATATGATGTGGAATTTACCAATCCAAGCAGAAAGCCTAGTCTTTCATTTGTCCAAATAAAATCTTTATGAGTGATAAACAGCTTGAGCTTACTGGCTAGATAAATATTACTCAAAATTAAAGGACCAGGCCAAAATATAGATTTTCATTAGGTATGATAGAAACATAGATCTTGTTCTCCCTCTTAATGTCTCACATTCTCCCCTTTCACAATGACTTTTGGTGTTTAAAAAAGTCCTCAGAAGACAAGTTTTTAATGCCCCATGATGCTATTTCCAGCATCTTAATATTTCTAATTACCTGGCTGCTTTATGCCGTCTTACAATATTCTTCTAAGAGAATCAGCCCATAAAATGAACTTGCACCATTTTATGCACTGTCTTAGCAGTTTCACTTATAACACTTACCATCTCTGTTTGCTTCCTTTTTGAGTTTCTTACTGGCTACTCTATTCCAATCATCTACCAAAGAAATTATCAATAGATTCTTAATTAACATTTTTGCATAGATAAATGAACATATAACTGCTCAATATATGATGATGTTAGTTTAGGAATCAACCCCATACTTAATAAACACATAAATCCTGATATATACATATATATATATATATACACATACATACATCCTGACAACTTGTAGAGGTAGAAATAGATTGTAAGATTGCAATGGCACTTGCAATCTAGAAGAGTCTTTGAGTGGATTGTTTACTAGTCTTTAAAATGGGAATTATTAGATCATATAATATGCTTTGTATTTTTCTACATTAAAAGATCTCCTAGTTTAGTCAGATAAGATCCAGTTATGTTTTTAAATATCTAAGATTTTTTTTGCTATTGTCTGTTTTTCTTAATGCCTTTACCATCATTATGTTAGCTATTTACCTGCATAATCTTGTACCTTGCTCACTTGTGACAACCCCATGCCAACTATGTATTCATAAAAGTGGAAAGAGAAGAGAACGCCATGATTAATATAAAGTATTTTCCAAGATAGGCTAAGAAATACCCAAAGGGCTTTGCGAAACTTTATCTGACAAACACCATGCTTTATTCTAAGTTAACTTCTCTTCACTTTTCCTCCCTGGAGTCATTGGTTGATTCACAGCTTTTCAAACGCTGTTAGTTCAGAGGTAAGATGGAGAGGCTGCACACCTGAAAAGAAGATGACCCAAGTATAAATGAAAGGTGGGATACCACAGTATGAGAACGAGCTCATGACCAGAGATCAAGGCCTCAGACATGCTGAAGAAAAGAAGAAAAATTACAGAGGGCATAGGAGCTAATGCCTCAAGATTTCAAAGATGTCACTTTCATCATAGGTTACAAGAGAGAAAGAAGAAAGGAATGAAGTTCAAAGCATCTTAAAACTATTGTTGCACATAAAACCCTGCCATCTTCCCTTTGATTTGAGTGCTAACAGCAGTGCATTTCAGGATCATGGAAGGGGTTTAAGATCACAAACTCAGTATAGTTACTATAAGTTTCTTAGCACTAAAGAAATTGAAAAAGAAATTCAATGAAAACCATTGACTTTCCAAGCTTTGATATTTTTTATTTGCTAAGATTTCCCTGTGGACAAGGAAATGCTGGGATAAGAATGGAGGTCTAGATAGCATAAACAAAGAAAGATTGTAGGGTGTAAAGAAGCTACAACTAGGAAAATGTCTTCTGAATGTTCAATGTTTATAATTTACCATGGCCTTAGAAGTAAAAAAGTAGAAAGAAGCTTACTTTACTTCCCTGTTCAAATCATGAAGAGGATAATCTTTTGCCAATATTAAACTTGAAAAGCTGAGCTAAACATGACTGCTAATTAAGTTTACCAACATACCCCAATACAACCAGGTTTTGACATTTTGAGTTTTCCACTTGTTCTCATTGATTTTTCTAATAGAGCAATAACTTCTAGAACGCAGCAAAATAAGATATAAGGTAAGATTGTTGAATGGAACTACCAAAAGTTAAACATTATTACCCTGTCACTAAACATCAAGAAAATTTAAGGAACAACAGGAAAATAATTCAAAATCCATTAGAATGTTTGGCATACACATTGTGGCTCACTTCAACAGAAAGAAATGCAGATAGTTCTGTTCTAGACACAAGGTTTGGTACAATATCCACAATATCCACCAGGGTATTTTATGTCTAAGATTGCTTGGAAAACATCATCACTATGGAAATTTATCTGAGGGTTAAGAGACTTAACATTCCAATTTAAATAGAACTGATGCTTCTTGGAGATTAGCACACTGTTTTTGAGTATGTGTATGTATATAAAATGCATATACATACATACATAAGTATACACACACGTGTGTGTGTGTGTGTGTGTATTTCTTTAATCCTATTTTGCGTATTTTCTTGCCCAAATTTGGAAAGCAATGACTGATTGTTTTGTTTCCTATACATTCTATAGTTGTTGAAGTAAATCAGGTAGAAAACAATGGCATCAATCTAAGTAACTACCACCTAATGGTGTATTTTCTGTACAATCCACTCTTTGTGATGGAAACGAACCTGTCATTGAAATTTTCCCAATTCAAAGCCTATTTTTGGCATGATTCATGTTGTAGAGTCAATAGTTGAACTTAGTATCAATACTTTTGCCTATGACTAGGAGTCACGGTTCTCAGAATTTTTGGTGCCATTGCTTGGGATGAAATTAATCAAGGAAACAATCTGGACACAATCTAAAATGTAGAATACACACAGAAGTCATTGATCTCCAAAGGTGATAAATCATTGAACACAATGCTAGTAGGCGCCAGCCTCTAGTTTGTCTTTCCAGTTACTGAGTCTGTCATTAATAACAGTCTTATCTTAATTAATATATGTGTGTTAACACTTTGTAGAGAGAGAGAGAGCAATTTCTAAAAACAGATACATGATTATTTTTCTTCTTTCTTTTGGTACTACTTACAGTGAGATATGAGTGGTTCTTAGATTTCCCTAAATGCTCTGATTTATTCTAGGAAATCCATGAGTTTGTTACAATTAGTGAGTCGGACCCTTCCACATCTTCATCTTCCAGAACTGTGTTTCCTCCATCCTTAAATTTAGATAGACTGGAGTTTCTGCCGCAAAGTACTTGCTTACACAATATGTATTAGTGGCTTTCATAATGGCTGAACGCTAACTGGAAAAAAAAATTGCACAGTGATTCTAAGAAAGAAGAACCTGAAAGCTGTAATTCTGGAATTAGTACTCTGTTCTGATTAGACATTAATGACTCTTTTGACAGTGGTAGAGAGTCCACTGGCTATCCATAGTTATTGTAGTCATTACTTTTAACTGTTGTGGGTCAATTACCTAGAGCAAGGAAGTCAAGCTTTATATGATTGCACAGTTGCTGACAACATTGTAATAAACATAAGGTACATATGGTCCACAGAACTAGTCTCTTAAACATATGCTAGAAAACTAGAAGACAAATGTTCAATAAAGTGTTTGATATTCCCAGCTATAGACCAGAGGAAGCAAGTGAAAGTTTCTATAATTGCTCTGAATAAAACATGTCTGGTAACTAAACATTTAAATACTTATAAAAATCAAATTTACATTTGGTTATATCACTAAGTTACATTGTAAATTGGAATTTCAGCCTTGTAAAACTACGTTATTAAGTTTAAAATATTGATCAGAAAATAGTCACATCTAGAAGATGAGATTTGGAGTATATTGGTAGAAAAAATAAAATTTACACTACAAGTCTGACAAATATTCTCCTCTCCTCTTCTCATATTCCATATTCTGTCTTCCTCCCTTCCCCTCATTTCTTCTTCTTTTTCCCCCTGTGTATTTAATATATAATGTCATATACAATATATAACAGAAGTTTTATAGAACTTTTATTTTCTCAGTGACACCAATGAGTGCTTGATAGGTTGAAACTCACTATTGCTAATATTTTTACAAGGGCTATGATTTCAGATATTTTTCCTAATTGTGTAAGGACTATAATATTTTGAAGATAAAATGCCCAACTTCAAAATGCCATTGTGACTTCTGAAGTAATTAAGTAGCAGATTTTATTTGTTTCCTAATTCTTCTTCTCTTCATAATTGCTTTGAATGTCTGAAATCACAATCAGTAATTTCATCGCATAGAAAGGTCACCCAAACAGAAATCATCTGGGTATATAGAAAAACATACACAAACACACCAACATTTATTATGCAATTCATTAAAATCAGAATTCTCCAGAATTTGAATGTCTTGTTCTGTGTTCTTTATAGAAATTGGGGCATCTGAGCTTTCTTTTTCATAAACAAGAAAACTGCTGATATCTGATATTTTCATAATACCGGACATCTTGTATTTTAGGTTTGCTTTCCTAAAAGTAGCTTGGAGAGTATTATCTAAAACAGTCATGATTCCAGAATACGTGTGAAGAGAATGACTGGCACAAAACAGGAGGTAATAAAGTCTCATACAAGTCAGTGGACAACAAGGTCAATTACTTCATATCTACATGTGTTTAAACACAGCTGGAATGCAAACAACATAGTGCTTGACTGGCATTTTGCCACTCTGTAATATGGTGAAATAAGGGAGCTGAAGACATCTGCTTGCAAAGCATACTGGCCTGAGAAGGAAGATAGCGAGTGAAGGCAATCTATAGGTCAAAAAGAAAAACGGCAAAAGCCCTTCTGAGAAATACAAGAATGGAATGTAAAAGCATAATGCTCCACCATCCTTGAAGTAACAGATTTGAAATAACCAAAATTACTCTTTGTAGCTGGTATTGACCCTTGTCTGAAAGCAGAAGGCTCTATGCTATTTCCAATCCTCCCAGCAAAAATATAATAATTATGCATTGGTAATATGTACACACATCTTACATAAGGAGCAACAATGAAAATTTTTAGTAGATGCTACACATGTATCTTTACCTTCTTGCCTCTTAGAACAAACTTTTACAAGCAAGAAGATTCATCTTATTATGTTGCCTTTATCTCTGTGTGTCTATGTGTGTTTACCTGTTTTAAAACAAGTAATAAAAACATTCAATTGAAAACATAAAGTTATAAATTAATATAAAGTTTAGGGAAATGGTTGTGAGACACAGATATTGTTATAAATGACCCTGTAAAAATAGCTCTAAGATGTCAACTAGGAAATGGTCTTTTCTTTGTCTGGGGGTTGTAAATATTTAAGGACATAATATGTTCTGTCTAAACCCACATTTAGTCCTGAAGGTCAAAGAAGCCCAGTACCTCCTGTTCTCAATAATAGGTTTACTCCATTAACAGAAGAGGCTAAGGAACCCAGAGAACTCCTTCTTTGAGATCAAAATATTCATGGGGGATATATTTTTTCAAAGAATTAGTGGTACTGTATACCTAAAATCATAACACTGTGAAACTAATGATAGAAACATTAAACTGAAAAATGTTCAGGTAATGTTGTATCATGTTTAGGGTATAGACTTTTGCTTTGGTCTTCTTGGAACATCTGCTTTATAAAGTGAAAAATCAATTATAATGACTAGCAAAACACACTGCAGACATTCAAAGGCCTTTCCTTCCCTGATCTAAACTGTTTTAGAGAGCATCCTAGTCATTTTCCAAGATGTATTAATTGTCTTTCTAACAACTGTATGAACCAGAAATTAATTTTGCTTTTGTAGACTCCATTTGTTTCCTTTAGAATGATTCAGAGAATCCCAGGTAGGAAGACATCTGTGTAGTTTAGGATTTTTTTTAGGAAAGAGACTCTCAGGTTTAAATATATATAACAGAAGGGGAGAAATTTCAAACCACCTTCTTAAGTTTTATATCCACAGTTTGGAACTAGATATCATTCTATAGTCACAGGAATTTTAAACAGGCTACACATTCTTCAATTTCTTAGTGTGCTAAAAAGAAAAAATCATAGATCACAAATAGGGTATAGTATCATCTCAAAATTTATTTCACCCTTTATTTAGGATAAAAGTATGATATTGGGATAGCAAAGAAAAGCAACGATCTCTATTTTCATGGAAATTTTTCAGTGATTAGATTTCAATCTGCCTTTTCGATTTACAGAGCCAGTGTTCCATTTGGATTAGTAGAGACCAGTGCATTAGTGATATTACTTCAGTTAGTGGTTGGCATACATTATAAAACATGATACCATAACAAGACCATTTTCCATTCATATTCCTACCTTTTTCTTTCGTTTTACTCCTCATTTCTTCACCAGTTATATGTTAATTAATTCCACTTCTAGTTTCATTTGCATGGCACAGAAATAATGATGATTTTTTGTATTCTTCATATGTTCATTTATTTAAAAATATTAGTGTGAATTAATTGTAAAATGGGGTTTTATCATGATAAACAAAGAATAAATGGTACATACACAATATCTATGTAGAAATAATAACTCAAGTTGCCACTGTTTGAAGATGATATAATCTCTAGTTTAAATATATTATAGACTATTGCACATTCATACACACGTACACAGAAACACATGAACACACATACACACGTACCACCACCACCACCACCATTACCAGCACTATCAATAACAACAACAATAACAACAACAATGCTGAGATCTACGGAATGTTTTTGGAAAGTAGCAGTTTACCAAGGCTAACAACAAAAATCAGTAGGTTTTCTGGTAACAATGGATAGGTAGAGAAGAAATCAGGAAAACTATCATATTCACAGCAGACTTAAAAAAGAAAAAATACAAACGAATAAATCTAAGGACAAGAAAGACATTGACAAATTTTAAAAATCTGAGTTATTGTTCAAGTTCCTTGTTCCACATAGGTTTTGGTTTCTCTTCACCTTCTAGTTTATCAACATTATGTAAATAGCTAACTTTACTATAAGAAGGTATTCCCAATTTTTTTTTGGCCAGCAAATAAGGCATTTCAATGTTTACATAGAAAGGATTCTTTTTACACACACATGATTAATTATATTCGCAATGAAGGAAATTAATGTATTAGAGAAATTAGAGAGACTTTTTATCTGACTTTCTTACCTGGTATATTGCATATGTATTTATTTGTTTATTTGAAATAGGAAAGGGTAGGGGGGAAACAAGATAATTGGGAAAGGGTGGGGGAGGGAAATGGGGACAAAAACATTAGGAGTATCATTATGTGAGAAGTAATGCACCTATTTTCTAGTGAATATAACTGTAACCCCTCTATACATTACAAAGAATTAAAGAAAAAAAAATGGAGAGAGAATAAGAAAATAATATAGAATGTTTGAGACTTTGCTGTATTTATTTTATCAGTTAAAGGCAGGCTTCATAAACTAAGTTCCCAGAGCTAGATTGAAGTCTGCTTCACTCAATCGAGCAAAACTTGAATCAATCAAAAATTTACTTGAAAAAAAACATTTTTCATTTTGTAATGATGTACTATGCATGGATTCTGGGAAACGGTTTAGATGCAGTGAGTCAGAAAATGTTTTCTATCCCCCTGAGAAATAATAACCTCTAAAGAAAAAGTTACATCTTCCTTTAGCTATAGGGCTGGTGAATGTCAGACAACTTTGTTGTTCTCATTCTGTCTTGCAACACAAGTTAGATTTTTGACAAGCTGTCAAGCTACCCAAAGGTTTGCATACCCTTCTCTGTAGGTGATGTCTTCCCTGGTGAAAGTTGAAATAAGAAGCACATCTAAAATCAGATGGAAAGAATCAAGAAAGAGGATAATGAGGAATTTCTCATCACTACTTTTAAAATGCTTTTCACTGTGAATCACAGAGTATAAGGACTTTCCTTTGCGGCACCAGGAGTATACTATCTATAAATATGCCTCAGTATGATTTCTGGAATTTTATATTTCAAAAAATCTGTATTTTATAATTTCTGTTATACATTTATAATTTGTGAATTATCTCTGGATGACACAAAAGGTGCTGGCTATATGACTGAGAATGTTACTTCCCAATTATTTTTCTAATGCTGTGTCGCTGCATATAGAGACACAGTCCCTGGAATAAATAATTTCATATGTTGAACAAATGACTATAGTTTTATATTATACTGCTTTTCTTTTGTTTTTTCTATTACAGTTACTAAAAGCTGCATGGTGTCTCCTTTTTTTCTTTAGAGTTCTTTCGGTACATTAATCTTTCCTTTTTATTTTGCTGCCTTAAAGGTTTTTTTGTCATTATTTCTATGCGTTGGCTCTAAATGGAAGAAGAGAATATATGTCAAGTGTGCCTATATTAAAGTACCTAAACAGCTAAGAATAAATATGTGAGCAGAGACAGGTTACACGGTATGCAAATGCTTGTTGATTATTTCATGCACCTTAATTAAGCAAGTGTATTTTGGAGGCTTTTAAAATGGAAAGTATGACGTAGTACTTTGTTGGTTTTGTTGTTTATTCCATTCTTTACATAAGTGGTTGAGTCGCCAAGTAACTTAGAAGAGATGTGGCCTTTTTCTTGTTTATCAAGACTCAAATAATGGCCCTAGAACAAATTCAAAAAGGAAAAAAAATGCATCTATAAGGCATCACTTTAATGGAAGAAACGAGTAAAAACCTAAAATTTCTTTTTCTCCTTTTCAAGCCTTTGAGATATGGTCTTTATTTCCTTCACTTGCTCTGCCATGTTAGATTGCATCAGCCTCTTTGTGAAGGACGCTGAATATAGGAGTGCTTTCTCTCACCTCTCATGCTTCCACAGTTCATGCCTGTGTTTCCCTTAAGGACTTTGAACTTCACTTTGTCAACTCACTGTTGCTAAACACATTTTTGTATATGCACACATTGGCTAAAACATTGAAATTAGGCTCGGCTCTTTAGAGAAAAGTCAATTAAAATAAAAGTGAAAATACCAGTTACAGGCATAATCAATCTCTGTATATTTGGTGACAGTGCAATCTTAAGTATGTACTTTTGTGTGCTCTCAAAAAAAAAGTATTTTCTTTTAAGGTGGCCATTCTACAAAGGTGAGAATACAACTGCTTATATGCTTCTTCATCTTGATGGAATCTTCTATCAAATAATAGTATATCGCCTCTACAAATTCCTATGGTTTCTCAGGCTAAGTATTCCACAGTTTTTTTTTTCTCTGACAGTCCTGGGGCTTGAACTCAGGGCCTGAGCACTGTCCTTGGTTGAACTTTCTCAAGCCTAGAGCTCTACCACTTGAGCCACAGCACCACTTCTGGATTTTTCTATGTATGTGGTACTAAGGAATCAAACCCAGGTCTTCATGCATGCTAAGCAAGTACTCTACCACCAGGCCAAATTCCTAGCCTCTCTGCTTCTTTTTTAGGGTAGTCCCCACAAAGTATTAGGGGAAAGATTTGATTTTAAGAAGGCCCCTAAGAACACTAGGATTCAAAATCAACAGATGTTATCACTCACCTACACAACCTGAAGCCTTTTAAACTTTTATTGTCTCTTCATAAAATTAATTATCTGTGGTAAGTTATGTAGACATGTTCCTCACTTTACAGATGTGGAAGCTAAGGGAGTTCTCAGTTAAGTGAGCAGGGAGTATATCTCAGGAATTCACAAGATAAGAGAGAAACAGAGAGAGAGAGAGAGAGACACGCACAGGCAGGGAGAGAGAGGAGAGAGAGACAGACAGACAGAAACAGAGATACAGACAGAGAAAGACACAGAGATGAGAAAGAGATAGAGAGACAGACGAGAGAGTGACAGACAGACAGACAGACACACACACAGAGAGAAATCTGAAGATATGAAGATATTGCTGATGGTTTTTACTCTAGAAATTTCATAGAAATGAAATATACTTATATTCTGAAATTAAAATTTAAATACATCTAACTAATTACAAAACAAATCTATAAGATCCTGAGGGAATCTCCTAATGATTGGTTATTATTAGACTGTAGCTTCTATAAGCACAAAAATATACATTAACTCATCCAATGTCTACATTTTATATTTTTGTTATGGTAGAAGATGTTACTATCATCAGCACCTAGTTGTATAATTAAAATAAATGTAAATATCTGCATTTGTTCTCAACTATAAACTAAAAATCATCTTAAAATCCAAAATGTTTATATAGGAAAAAATAATTTCAAATACTAAAAAAGTATAAATTGTATTATTAAACGCTGAGACACCCCATAACAAAGACAGGCATTCCATGTATATTTTACTAATTTCATTGTATTTTTGTTGACTGATGGCCAGAATTAATGCAAATAACAATCACCTTTCAGCTTTATTTTATATTTTAAAAGTTTTCAATGAGGTATATTGAATAAAAATAACAATCTACTGTAAAGTGCAAAATATCAACAAAAAGAGACATTTGATAGCAATGATATGTAGAAATTCAGTTTAATTGTAATAACAACTAAAACAGGTTTTCTGGTTATTAGAAATCTCAGAAAGTTATTCTCTTCTTTGAAAAATAAACAGCTTTCAGTTTCATTTATGAATATGTATGGCTACAGATATTGCACATATACTAAAAACTGAACTAAAACTAAAAACTGAAGTAAAAGCATAATAGTCAATCAAGATCACACTTGCAGGAAAATCAGCATCTTATGTTATTAAATTGTTCTATAGTTGTCTATAGTCTTTTTAAAAGAACTCTGATGCAAAAATCCAGTGATATGAGGTTCCTAGTAAGAATTTCCGACAGTGACCATGACAGTAACAGACAACAGTCCACTATTAGTCTTTGTGTCCTATATTTTCATAATTTTTTTCTTATATTTTTATTATAATTAATAGAAGGGTTACATTATATTCACCAGATAGAAGGTACATTACTTCACAAATATTGATACCTTTTCTCATGTCATGGTCCTCATTTCCCTCTCCTCCTCCCCTGGCAATACTTGATTTCCCCCCTACCCTCTCCTATTTCAAATAACCAATTAAGCATATATAAAATATTTCAGATAACAAGGTGAAACATTGTAACAATATGAGGTAACCAAGGGAGAGTAAAAGAGATGAGAGATAACATAGTACGTTAAGGAAAACAATCACTCACGTGGCTTTTGTTTCTTTTTTCATATATTTATTATTGTAATTAATAGAAGGGTTACATGATATTTGCCAGACAGATGGGTATTAATTCCTATACATTGATACCCTTTCACATGTCTTGGTCCCCATTTCCCTCTCTCCACCCCCACCCCTCATCTTCTTTTCCCCCTTTCCCTATCCAATTTCAAATAACCAAATACAAATATATCCGATATATCAGGTAACAAAGTGAGATACTGTAACAATATGAGATAACCAAGGGAAAGCAAAAGAGATGTGAGATAACATAGTACCTTAAGGACAACAATCATTCATTATATGGCTTATATTTCTATATCCTAGAGATCCTTTCATTTAGCGTCATACAATATGGCCTTATGTATCAAGGTTTTGCTCTATTGCAAATCACTGCTAGGAGAGCCCAAGGTTTCCACTGATTATGACAAGTGAGAGAAACCATTGAGCCTAAGTTCCTTTGATTTTGGCTTACTTCACTTAATATGATTTTTTCTAAGTCTTTCCATTTCCTAACAAATGGGGCAATGTCATTCTTTCTGACAGCTGCATAAATTCCATTGTGTACAAATACCTCATCTTGTTGATCCACTCATCAACTGAGGGACATCTAAGTTGGTTCCATATCTTTGCTATGGTAAATAGTGCTGCAATGAACATTGTTGTGTTGGTGGATTTAGTATGTCCTTGTTTCTGGATAATTGGATAAATGCCAAGTAGTAGAATTGCTGGGTCATAGGGGAGCTCTATGTTTAGTCTTTTGAGGAACTGCCATACTGCTTTCCATAGTGGTTGAACGAGTTTGCACTCCCTCCAACAGTGCAGTAGTGATCCCTCCTGGCCACATCCCCTCCAGCATCTGTTGTTATTAGTTTTCTTAATCCTGGCCATTCTAACTGGAGTGAGGTGGAATCTTAGATTTGTTTTGATTTGCATTTTTTTATGACCAGAGATGTTGAGCATTTCTTCATGTGTCTATAAGCAATTTTTGGTTCTTCTTTAGAGAAGACGCTCTTTAAGTTTTTGGCCCATCTTTTAATGGGATGGTTGTTACTTTGGAGATTAGTTTTGGATTGATTTAATTTTTTGAGCTGTTGATATATTTTAGATATGAGGCCTTTGTCCATTGTATGGTTGGTGAAGATCTTCTCCCACTCTGTAGGCTTCCTGATTAGTTTACTAGCTATGTCCTTTGCCATACAAAAGCTCTGCAGTTTAATGCAGTCCCACTTATCCAGACTTTCTCTGATTTGTTGTGATTCTTGGTCCTTATTAAGAAAGTTTCAACCTGTGCCAAGGAGGTCTAGTGTATCTCCTGTTCCTTCTTGTAAAGTTTTCAGTGTGTCGGCTTTTCTTTCTTTATCCTGGAGGTCCTTACATTTATCATCATACTATATGGCCTTATTTATCTAGATTTTGTTCTATTGTAAATCTCTGCTAGGAGAGCCTAAGGTTTCTACTGATTATGTCAGATGAGGGAAACCATTGAGCCTATGTTCCTTTGAGTCTGGCTTACTTCACTTAATATGATTTTTTCTAAGTCTTTCCATTTCCTTACAAATGGGGCGACATTGTTTTTTCTGTCAGTAGCATAGTATTCTACGGTGTATAAATACCACATCTTGTTGATCTACTCATCAACTGAGGGACATCTGGGTTGGTTCCATATCTTTGCTGTGGTAAATAATGCTGCAATGAACATCATTGTGCTAGTGGATTTAGTATGTACTTGTTTCTGGATAATTGGGTAAATGCCAAGTAGTGGAATTGCTGGGTCATGGGGGAGTTCTATATTTAGTCTTTTGAGGAACTGCCATAATGCTTTCCATAGTGGTTGAACGAATTTGCACTCCCACCAATAGTGCACTAATCCTCCCTCCTGTCCACAGCCCCTACAGCATCTGTTGTTATTAGATTTCTTGATCCTGGGCATTCTAACAAGAGTGATGTGGAATCTTAGAGTTGTTTTTCTTTAAAGAGATAGAAGAAGCAATCCATAACTTCATATGGAACAATAAAAGACCCCGTACAGCTAAAATAATTGTAGCAGAAAGAACAGCGCAGGAGGAATGTCAATACCAAACTTTAGACACTATTATTGAGCTATAGTGACCAAAACAGCTTGGTAATGGCACAAGAACAGGCTGGAAGACCAATGGAATAGAACTGAGGACCCAGATATTAAACCTCAGACCTATGGTCACCTAATCTTCGATAAGGGAGCCAAAAAAATAGAATGGAAGAAAGACAGCCTCTTCAACAAGTGGTGCTGGCAGAACTGATTAAGCACCTGCAGAAAACTAAAGTTGGATCCTTCCTTGTCACCCTGTACTAGGATTAACTTCAAATGGATCAAAGACCTCGAAGTAAAAGCCGATACACCAAACACTTTACAAGAAGGAATTGAGAATACTCTAGGTCTCCTTGACACAGGTCGAAACTTGCTTAATAAGGACCAAGAAACACAACAAATCAGAGAAAGGCTGTATAAGTGCGACTGCATTAAACTGCAGAGCTTCTGTATGGCAAAGGACATAGGTAGCAAATTAACTAGAAAGCCTACAGAGTTGGAGAAGATTTTCACTAACCATACAATGGACAAAGGCCTCATATCTAAAATATATCAACAATTCAAAAAATTGAATCACCCCAAAACTAATCTCCAAAGAAACAACCATCTCATTTAAAGATGGGCCAAAGACTTAAAGAGAGTCTTCTCTGAAGAAGAGATAAGAATGACCTATAGACACATGAAGAAATGCTCGACATCTCTTACTATTTTTATAATTTTTAAAAGATCACATCAACTGAGTTTTAAAAGATTTAAATGTCTTTTCTTCTATACAAGTGCAATTTTAATGTCCAAGACATTTCTAATACTTAGAATTATAGCTGAATACCAGGAGTGATCTGATGAGCTTCACCATATCCCAATATGCTAATAAACATGCTGTGCTTATTTAATGATTTAATTTAGATTCCAATTTATTATTTATTAAGATTCACAGAAAAGAATTGCTTTGTGTCTATGAAACAGGGAGACTTAAATCTAATAGCTTTTCTTAAGCTTTATGTGCCTCAGTTTTAAAATATAGATAACAACACTTAATCCCATACATTTGTTGTGAAGTTTAAATGATGTAAATGTCCAAAAATTATTTTGCTTGTTCATTCATTTCACATATACTTTTAAAGTTGTGTCAAAATCCTGTTCTCTTAAATATTCAGCTACACCTAAAGCTAACATTTCAATTTTCTTCCACTTAAGGGCATAACAACTTTTGTGGTTCAACAATGAAAGCCTTTTCCTCTTGAGTGCCTATTCACAAAACTCTCTTTATTCCCTGTTCTGCTGAACATTTGCATCAATTGCTGAAATCAATTTTTCTCATAGATTCCCAAAGTTGTAAGGGTGTTGTTATTTTCATTTTCATGCCTCTTGACTTTTCTGTCTTATGGATTATTTTGCAGTCTACTACTTTTGAAAAACCCACTGTGATTTTATCTTTTAAAAAGCAGCATAGCTCAGATATATAAGTAAACAGTTATTGTACTAAGCATCCTGAGTTTAAATTCTAGATCCAAAACTTACTCATTGTATGACCCTAAGGAAATTTCATAAAAATCTCTTTGTTCCATATTTTTGCATATTACTGTCTATAGCATCACCTGTATTATATAGATTTTTCTGACACAATCAGTTGAGCAATGCATGCCAAGTGTTTATCAGTGCAGTCATATCTTGCCGTAGTCACTTTATTAAGAGTTTTTCTCTCAGCTCTCTGCCTCTTAATCTGGACTTTTCCTCCTATCCCAAATTGTTCTTTACGTACACACCTCTTTGTATGTATTAAAAGAGCATAACTGTTTTACAACTATTGAATGTATTTGAACAGGTTTATCTTATGATGATTCTTCAATTTTTGTGAGATATAGATACTTGTATCACCAGGTTATCAATGAAGCTTGATGTATGATTGTCCTCTTTGATGTATAGTATCCCAGTACTAGACGTTCATTTCTGTTTCCTTCTACTTATTTTCTATAAATTTAAGGCTATAGAACTGTGTTAAATGTCTTTTCTACACTTCTCTTTTCATTTAAATGACATACATTGGTTTGACCTACCTACTCCTTATCTAAAATCTTTAATTGTTCTCCAACAAAGTAGATCCTCTTCAAGGTTTGGTTCCTTTTAGATAAAAACTTCTATGAAATTAAGTAATTAATGAGGCCAGGGGTGGATGGGATAGGGAATGTTGAGAATATTGAAAATGATGACATTGATGAAAATATATTCATTACCTGTTTTTTGAATGGCAATTCATTTGTACAGCTATTAAAGATAATTTGTAAGATTTTTTTTAATGTTCTGCAGCAGGAGTGACTGATCAAGAAACATGGGGCACTTAGACAGACATGTTAAATTATTACTCCTTTGAACAACTTTGAAATTCATGAAAAAAGTTATACAATTTCTTCTTTAAGTTGAATCAGTAGCATTCATTCGTAGTTGACTTTCCCACTAGAAGTATAATCACATTATACACAAAGTGAACAAATCTGAAGCAATTTTCTTCAGAAATGATTTCTGAGAATAATTATTGACAAGGAGAAATGTCCATGGGACATATAAATTGCATAATACAAAATTACACAATGTAATTTCCATCACACAAGGGGAAATTAATAGAATTTGTAATAAACTTTCATCACTAATTTGTTCATATTTTTGTCTTTTATTTTCATTGCCGTTTTCTACATTTTTCAGTTTTTTTTTCACATAGGAGACTAAATTACATTATGGTAGAAAAATGTCTCTTTGAAAACAAAGTAGCAAGGTTAAACCTCAAGTTAGAACAATTGTAAATTGACATTTTAGTTCACTTCCCACAACTTTATATAAATGCGGGCACAAAAAACCCATGTTTAAGAAAAGAAATGTTAAAAAGAGAGCCTCTCCAGCCTTCTTAATTTAAAAAATGATACTGTGGGCAGCCATGTTGTAAGTGGCCAAGAAGTTGTGGTGAGCAGACTTTGAATATTTGGAGTATATGTTCTTAGCCATAGGTGAACATAGAAATAATTGTAAATAAAATACTTGAAATTGTATTTATGATAGCATTAATGTGCAAAATTCTTTTTCCTGTATTTTTTCAACATTTTGATCTTTGAAATTCCCAATTATAGGAATAAATATATGCTTGCCTTCAGACTCACTTCTACTTAATTTCCTACTTATTTTACAGAAAAGATCAGAAAACATCAGGATATCAAATAGTTATGTTTAAGAAAAGACACCAAGAAAAAATAAAAGAAAAAAAGACACCAAGAGGAAGATGAGTACTTCAGTCTGTGCATAACTATAGATTCTAGGTCTTATAGATGAAGCATAACAATTAACTTTCTGATTAGAAAAAGATATGATTTTCATTAAATAAATGACAGTATTCAGTAGTAAAATTACTAGATAACTTCCTATTTTTTTCCCATTTCAGATGAAATGGTAAACGTTTTAAAAATTGCCACTGAAGCCAGGTCCCAGGGATGATAAATTAATAGTATCTTCTTTTCCATTCTAGCACCGTGGGCTCTGACAGCTCCTGTTTGCCTGCTGCTTATAACCTGCAAGAGACACATGCTGCCCCTTAGTCAGCCCTAGGCTTCTACTATTCTTCCTTAAAAATCCAGGCTCTGGAGCCAAGCCCTTGAAATATATACTAAGTGCACTACATTTTGGCTCATTGGTTCAGGACACTCCATCTGTAAAATGAGAATAATAATGGAATTGACCTCATTAAGCTGTGATGATTAACAAAATGAATGTTAGGCAAAGGCTGGAAATAGAGCCTAGGCATTACAAAAGCTCAATAAATATTTCCTTCTACATCTCTTTTGTCCTTTTCTCCCCTGATAACTATGTTGCCAACATCTTAAGATACTATGGTACAATACTTGTATTTCTAATTTTACTTCTTTTTTGCTATAAAATCCACACTTTTTTTTTTTTGGCCAGTCCTGGGCCTGAGCACTGTCCTTGGACTTTCTCAAGACTAGAGATCTACCACTTGAGCCTCAGCACCACTTCCAGCTTTTTTCTATGCATGTGGTGCCAAGGAATCGAACCCCGGTCTTCGTGCATGCCGGGCAAGCACTCTACCAGTAGGCCAAACTCCCGGCCTCTGAGGTTTGTTTGTTTGTTTGTTTGTTTGTTTGTTTGTTTTTTGCCGGTCTTGGGCTTGAGCTCAGGGCATGAGCCCTGTCCTTGTACTTTCTCAAGGCTAGAGCTCTACCTCTTGAGCCACAGCACCACTTCCGGCTTTTTTCTATGTATGTGGTACCGAGGAATCGAACCCGTGTTTTCGTGCATGCTAGGCAAGCACTCTACCACTAGACCAAGCTCCCGGGCCCCAAATCCACACATTTTATACATCATTACTGTAAGGATTTACTAGGCTCCAATAATTAAAAGAAGAAACATCTACCAGTATTTAGATTATGCCTTTGTTACATAATCTAGAAATTCTATGCATTAAAACTTTGGCTGCCTAAAACATGCAGAATGATAGAATTGTAATTAAGAACAGCAGCTGATGTCTCATTGTAGGAGGTTCCATAATATATATGGCAGAGATAACAATTTTGAATACAAATTTTAATATGCCTGCTAATAATAATTTATTCATTTTACTATTTTGCTACAATCCAGATATTTTATTTTATACTACCCCAAATAATAAATGCCATTTTTATTGACTAGTGCCATAGGCTAAAAAGTGGCTCCAAGGAAGGCTCAGCCTTAATTCTCAGAAAGAGTAGCATGTTACTTTGTACATCAAAATCAATTTGCATATGTAATTAAGAATATTGAAGCAAGAAATTTATCTTAAATTACTGGAGTGGATCTAATGAAGTCTCAAAGAGCCTGTGACAGAAGGAAGTCAATGTGATATGGAAAGAGATATGAAGATGCTAGGTTGCTGCCTTTGAAAATGGAGAAAGCTATTGCACCACAATGCAAGGAATGTGTAACTCAAAAGGCCCAGGAAGGGCAAATAAAATGGTTCTTGTCTCAGAAGTGCCAGAAGAAAGTAGCGCAACAGACATATTGATGGTAGATGATTTATAGCCTCTAAAATTGAAAGAAAATAAATTTATGTTATTTGGAGCTCTAATTTTGTGGTGATTTATTGTAATGACAATAAGAAATGAGTAAGATGGCTTCTAATATGCAAAGGTTTGGATGGGGACATTGAGGTTTATAATTTCATCACTCAACAATCTGGTCGTGTCCTGGCTTTAGTGCCAAAGCAGCTGATTAATGTGTCACTTCCAACTTGCTTGTTTATAATTATAAAATAAAAATAAAATAAAATACACACTTTATACATTTGTGCACAGAAGTGGTGATTACCAATTTTAGGTCCCCCAAAATTTCAAAGTCCCTGTTATTTATTTAAGTAAAAATTTTGTTTTTATTAAATAAGTATTTCAATAAACCATATTAAATTTCCCTTTATTTCATAATGTTCAGCTTAAGAAATTAAAGTAACTAAGTGTACGTTTAATATCACAAGTAAAAAAGTGGAGACATCTTCTAAAGTATCTGAATAGAAAGAAACTAATGTAGGAGAGAAAACTGAATAAAGCACTAAGATAAAATAAAATTCAGAATCATACATGTGAAATTGGGCCAAACTGAGAAAATTAATATCCCCATATGTAGAAGAATTCCACTATGGACTTTGTAGAGTCTTAATATGTCATATATTATAAATATTACATTTTCCTTTTGACTCATGTGGAAGACAGTTCTGATGCAATTGCATTTACAAAAAAGCTGATGATGGGATATTAAAAATGTGAAAGCGACAATGATATTCGAGGAGGCAGAAAACACTCCAGAAAGCTGGTGAGAGAAGACAGTGGTGAACATTTAGAAGGAGAAGCTTTTATTTTCTTAGGTTTGATCAAAACATCACTTTCTCAAAATGATATCTTCAGTGAATAAGGAAAGGCCAAATTTTGTGTTTCCTTGACAGATCATTACACGCAAACTAATAGCCTTTTCCACAGCCTCTTAGTTTTGAAAAAAATGTCATGCACATCTCGTCTATATACTGATTCTGATTTTGTAAACGGTCACAGGTGCAGAGTTTTGCATGAGCAATCACACTGCCATGATTGGAAACACTCTGGCCTAAAACAGCGAGGAAACAGTGATGGGATTTTTCTAAATAGGCAGAAAGTGAATCTCTGTGCTTTATTCACAATTTACATGCAAACTGCAATGGCACCGTGAATATGGTGATTAAAATAAAGAAGGGACATGGAAACTTTATGCTGCCAAATTGTTTTTACAGATTTTGAGGGGAATACTCATATACAGATGCTTGTGTATTGTACATTATAATTCTATATTTTGGATCATCTATTATCCAATAGTTTTGTACTTCATTGACAAAGATAGATCTGTAATAGGAAAAGATTTTAGTATTTTAATGCTAGATTTACTCTAATGGAGCCCATGGAGATATGGATGTGATGGTCATTTTTAAGGAAGACCTCCAAGAGAAGGCATTGTTTTATACATGAGACTGGGGCTGAAGGATCTATTAACAGAAAGAGCCCAGATTATTTGCATATGAAAAACAGATGCCTCTGATGTTTCAGCATAGAATTGTTTGTCCAATTTACTCTTAGGTATGATTCTTCCCATGATAGTGTAATTTATTATCAAATATTTATTTTATGTAGGGAATTGACTTCAGAATCTTTACTATAGTTCCAAAGTAATTTTGTGCAATTAAAAATTCTACTGTAACCAAATACAAATATTTGTATTTGGTTATTTGAAATTGGTTAGGCAAGGGGGGAAAACAAGATGAGAGGTGGGGGTGGAGGGAAGGAAATGGGGACCAAGACATGTGAAAGGGTATCAATGTATGGGAATTAATGCACCATCTATCTAGCAAATATCAGGTAACCCTTCTATTAATTACAATAAAAATATATGAAAAAAATCTACTGTATTTCAAATATGTTATAGTTCTAATAATGACTAATGATTCCACTGATTAAGAGCTATAATCCTGTAAACAATGGGTAGAAAATTTATATCCATTTTTTCTATTCTTAATTAAAACTCTTTAGTAGAGATATTAATAGCCATCTCAGTATACATATTCATATGCTTGTGAAATTGGTTTTCAGTATAAGTTCAGGATAAGAATTTTTTAAATTAAGCTTCTTTGAAATAAAAGTAAAAGCACTCTCATTGAAAATGGTATTTGTGATTTGAATTTATCATACATGAAAACAAACACAACAAAAATGTCAGGCATATAGCTAGGGTATAGAAACCCTGAAACAAATCAGATAACCTAGATCACCCACCTTTCCAGATAAGCTGGTATACTGTTGCTCTTTGATCTTTGTGTATGTTAGTCTTTATGAATCCTTAAGATACACTTGCTTCTAAATGTCCAGGCTAAGTTTTTCCTATGCACT
This sequence comes from Megascapheus bottae, assembly GCF_031878675.1. Lineage (NCBI taxonomy): Eukaryota > Metazoa > Chordata > Mammalia > Rodentia > Geomyidae > Megascapheus > Megascapheus bottae. Next base: position 72,622,830 of record NC_143510.1, on the reverse strand, counting down.
CCAGAAAAATGCATAATAGTTTCCAACTCATTCTAGAGCCATCATTAAGCTGCAGAGGATAATAGTTTTCAAGGAGTAAATCTAGAGCCATTTAAAACATACCTTACTTTTGAAGGTAACAGGGAATTTTCCTCCAGGTTCACACCTGAATGTGAACTGTCATTATTCCAAGTTTCTTTCCTCATCTTGTGGTAGTTCAGACTCCCATACCTTTAATTCTGCTTTTACAGTCACCCTGGTTCACAAGTAGTACTTGTTACAGGCTCAGCACCTCTTTATTTTAAGCACAAAATGTTCAGCCACGAAACAGGATAGACCGGGAAAAAATCTTTTACTTGAAAGTGTTTCTTTTTCCTGGCACTTGTTTCTTTCCCACACATTTATTTTAAATTAGCTTTCTTGCTTCATCACTAACAAGTGTCAGATTAAGCGTATTTCTTGTAGCTTTTATTTCTTCAACATTCTCAGAATTTCCTCTGATTTACCTTCTTAGAAAATTGACATTATCCTTCTATTTTCACTTTCTGTAGTATTCTATTATTTTATTTTACTGAAAAAGTAATCAGATCAGAATGCTTTGCATATGAAATATTAAGAAAATGTAAAAGTGCATGCCTCAAAAATGTATCTTTAAGATTACTTAACACATATGAAGTACAATCCAGGCTTTCATTCTTTCTTCACCCTATTTTAGCACCTGGATTATGGAACTGTACAAATATAAAAGGATTAAAAATATATTGTATTAAATTTATGTACCATAACCCTTGAGGTTCTATTTTCTCTCATTCTTTTGCATTTTCTTGATTAAAAATCTTATGTATCATTTATCTGACAGAGGTTTAGGTTTACCTCTAGCACTGAACTTCCCCCCCCCCATACTCCACATTAAAAACGTATACACTTGGCATCTCTATTAGATATTAGTATGGTGAACTCAAGATATTTACATGAAAATCTCAGTGTGTATGGTCCGATTTTACTGACACCCTTTCCATCCCAATTTCCAGCAACGTCATCGTTCCTGTTTGCTTAGTTTGAATATCACACACCACACTTAACTCCTCACACTCTTAAATTTATCAGAAAATCATATCGGCAGGACCTTCTAAATATGGGGAGAACCATGTGCAAGTTCCAGCCACCGGACTCGGTGACAGATTCATGAAAGATCGCCCTTGCAATGATATTTAATCTTTAATATCACCACAAGAGGCAAGGAATGAATCTGATTGACAGGGTTAAACTGAAGAGGCTCCTCCATCCTCTGTTTCTAAGGAACTAAAGAGTATGTGTTCACTTGGGGTGATTTATATGAAGGGCATATCACAAGGGACACAACAAGATATCAGGAAGTGGGAAGGTGCACATAGACACCCATCCTGTCTTGACAGGGTTACTGTAGAAAACCAGACACGTGGGATCTTCAGTCTTTACTCGGACATGAATAAGGCAATTGCACAACCAGGAGTTTCCCAGTGGCGCCATGTCTCATATTCACTGCACTCCACCACTCCCACATTCATAGTAAACATTGCCCGAAATCATAGTAAACATTTTCCTGTGAAGAAAATACTTTTTGATTTTTAAAATAGCTTTACTGAGGTGCCGTTCACATATTATACGATTTATCCATTCACCGTGGACAAGAGTACACTCAATTTTGCAACATAGCGCCAACATTTTCATCCCATAAGCAAATCCATCATCATTAGCAGTCAACTTCTATCTCTACTCACATGCGTTCTCTGTTTCAGGGGGAGGAAGGGGTTACTTCTCTACTTTTTACCCTTCTACATGTTTGCCTGATGATGACCGTAAAGGACATCCTACTCTCTATCTGAAATTTTGTGTGATGTTACAGGTATAAATTCATCTCTTCTTCCCCACCATCCGACTCTGGATCTATAAAAGCAACTTCTTTGATTCAAGGTAGAAAACAGATAATCACTTGTATTAAAGAATCTTGATTTTTATTCTATTAAAGTATATCTGCCTTTAAACATCTATGTGATGGATTTTTTTGGCCAGTTTTACGACTTGAACTCAGGGTCTGAGCACTGTCCTTAGGTTTTTTTTTAAAGCTAGATAGAGCTCTACTAACTTTCTCAAGGCTGGAGCTCGACATCACTTTGGACTTTTTGTATGTATGTGGTACCAAGGAATTGAACCGGGTCTTCATGCATGCTAGGCAAGTACTCTAACATTAGGCCAGACTACCAGCCCCATGATGGAATTTTACATAGGAAAAATACTGCATCTATATCTCCCAAACTGAATACAGAGAAACATTTGTGTGTGGGGTGTGTGTGTGAGTGTGTGTGTGTGTGCGTGTGTGTGTGTGTTGTTTTGTTTTTCCATCAAGGCCAGGGCTCTGCTACTTGAGCTAAAGTTTTATTTCCTGTTTTGAGATAAGAATCTCATAGGCTTTGCTGAATTGGCTGGCTTTGAACCCTGATCCTCAGATCTTGAACCCTGATCCTTAGACCCTGGCCTCCCAAGCAGCTAGGGTTACAGGTTTGAGGCACCAGTGCAGCCAATGAAACATTTTACCAAATATTTTTTATGTATTTTAAAAGAACATTTTGACAAATTATATGTAGAGAAATCCTGATTATTTTCTAAAGATAATTTCTAAAATGTCAAAATTATATGGAAACATTTTTTTTAATTCAGCAAAGGAAATCAGCGCTCGAATTTTTAAAATACTTTTTAACAGGGAAAATTTCTGGTGAGTGAATTTTTGTCAACATTCATATCAATACATCCGTGAATACAAATCATTTTGTGTTGTGGCATATTCCATATGTATACACCCTATTATTATGGTTTACTTACTGTGACTTGTGAATGTAACACAATTTTACTAATTTTAAAATGAGGAGAAATATCTTTTGGTGGCAGAAAGTCTAATTTCCATGAGTAGGATACTTATATTAAAAGAACTTGATTATCTACCTAGGGTCTGATCACTTAGAAATACCTCTAATACCTTTTCTTTTATCAGCCACTTTTCCCCTTATCAGATTGACTACAGTTTCCTTCCCATCATTATAAACTTACTGGTAACAATACATCTTATTGACAACCTCAAAATAATAGTCTTACCATCAGAACATCCTTAAGTGAGAAATTTCTTAGATGTGCTACAGTTATGATTAATTTATGGTCTGAATATGAATCAAAAGTTTGTAAATGAGATGTGCATACACTATGTACAATTCAGATTTCTTTTTTTTTTTGTGGGTCATGGGACTTGAAGTGGGCCTGGGCACTGTCCCTGAGCTCTTCAGCTCAAGGCTACCTACCACCCTATCCTTGAGCTAAGCCCCACTTCCCATTTTCTAGTGATTAAGGTCCTTTTGTGTGTAGGCTGGCTTTGACTCTTTATCCTTAGATCTCAGCCTCCTGAGTAGCTAGGATTATAGCCGTGAGTCATGGCTCTTGGCACAATTTAGATTTCTACACTTGATTTTGGTTCTCTTCTCATGGCTTTTGCTCAGTGTCAAATATTAAAACATTTTTATCTGACAATATTTGTAGATAGACTATGGAATAAAACAAAAATTATCTTGCATTGTAAGAAAAATTATTATATAGTTTTATACTTCGGAGAATCATATATTGATCACATCTTTTGATCTTTCTCTCTTCCTCAAATCATAGACAGTAGTTGCAGGCATGCTGTAAAAAAGTGAATTAACCGGGAGTTTGGCCTAGTGGTTAAAGTGCTTGCCTAGCATGCACAAAGACCGGGTTCGATTCCTTGGTACCACATATATAGAAAAAGCCAAAAGTGGTGCTGAGGCTCAAATGGTAGAGTTCTAGCCTTGAGAAAGTCCAAGGACAGTGCTCAGGCCCTGAGCTCAAGCCTATGATTGGCAAAAAGAAAAAAAAAGTGAATTAATAAGATAATTGAATACCAAATAATTCCATTGCCTCACTAAGAGGTAATGGTACTACACTGAGTTTCTACATACAAACACATATAAGCACATATACATAAATACATGTAAAAGAAACCTTATCCTACTATATTTAATAACTTAATCAATATGGAAGAAAATTTATGGCTAGCTATTCTTCTTGTAGGTGTGTAACATGTTTTAGCAGAAGAAGTGGGCCATTTTGAGAAGAATGATTGTGAAAATTCTGTTATCAACAGTAGGAAATGATAGACAGGTAGCTTTCTTTAAAAAAAATTAACTAGGAATGGAAAAATTCCACTTTACAGGAGAAGATTATTTGGCATTAAAAATAACAGTCTAAGATATCTTTTAGTTTTAAACATATAAATGAATTTACTCTTTGTATTTATGTATTTCATTGCGGAATGCAATAGAATATAAAACTGAAAAGTGAAATAAATTACTTAAGTTAGAATAAACATTTGTGAAGGAAAATGAACCTTCTTTAAAGCTGAATAAAGACTAAGGTCCTCAAATCATGCATACTTACATAAATATTTACACATTTAACTCTTTTTTTTTTTGGCCAGTCCTGGTACTTGAACTCAAAGCCTGAGCATTGTTCTTGGGGTTTCACAAAGCTACAACTCCACCACTTGAACCACAGCATCAATTCCAGCTTCTTTTATGCATGTGGTATCAAGGAATCGAACCTGGGTCTTCATGTATGCTGGGCGAGTACTCTACTACTAGGCCAAACTCTCTGTCTCTACGCATTTAACTTTTTAGTCAACAGTTGAGTGAATGAATGAATGGCAAAAGTTTCCTCATTAAGGAGTCTGATACTGAGCCAGATAATATTTTAAGGATTATGGATTTTTTAAATAAATTCTTTTTATGATAGTTCAGTTTGGTCAAGTTGTTTATTCATATGCTTAGATTCCAGTATGAACAGATAGTTGGGCTTCCTTTTTCAGTATGCAACAGTGCCAAAGTAAAAGACAAAATGAAAGATTCATAATTATTTCCAGTTTGTGAACACTTAAGAAGATGTTTTATTCTTTCTCCTTTGTTAGTATCAAACTCATGCTTGCTAGGATGTTGCTCTACTGTTGAGCCACAGCTCTAGTCTTGTGTTACTATGAGTTATTTTTATGATAGCTGTCATTTCTTACCTGAATAGGCAGCTAAGCCATGATTTTCCTGCTTGAGGCTTCCTGTTGTCACGGGCATTTTTTTACCACAGTCTCCCATTTCTCTCCATGGAGATGGAGTCTCAGGATTCTTTTACCAGAGATGCCCTGAAACTTCAGTCTTTCTGATCTCATTCCCACATAGGCTGACAGTCACTGAGTGCTACGCTCAGCTATGAATTGAGGAGGAGTCTTATGAGCACTTCTCCTTTTGCTAGTCTCAAATCACTTTCTTCCCATTCTCAGCTTCTTAATTAGGTGGGATTACTGGCATCTGTCTATCAACCTGAGTCTTCAGAAAATGATTGTCTGATATCTCACATATACTTGGTAAACATATACTATGTGCCAAATACTAAACTGCTGGCACAAAAGCCAAGTGGTGAGCAGTACTATGTAAAGAAATGCCCTATCATAAAAATGCAATGATACAAGATAGCTTTAGGAAGCTAAGAAATCTCTGTGAATTTGTGGTAATTTCAGGGAGGAAGTAATAATAGATTTAAGACTTCAAAGATGAGTAGGACTTGGCAGGTGGAAAGGAAAATTCACATTCAAAGGATAAGAAATTGACATGTCCGTGACGCAAGATGAGGGATAAGAGAAAGGTTTAATTGCAGAGGTGAAAAAGAGACTTGTCAGTTTTGAGAGTATTTAAATTACAATGCTGAAATTAAGAAAGCTCTAAATTGTTTCCATCATTCATCAAATGATGGAATTTAAATCTTAAAGTCAACAATACATATCTGTGAATGGATATGTATTTACATGGTTCATAATAACATTTTGATAAAACGTTCTATTGTTCTTATTATTTTTAAAAATTTTAGCTAGCAAAAGATAACCCATTATGAATATATGGGTAAGATGTTATGAATAAAAGTAAAGTATGTACAACTATAGGTACTTTTGTTAATTTAAAAAGTGCCTTTCAAACATGTGACTTATTCAAATAAGTTTTTCTGCATAAACATTTTGATTATTACTGTGAGCTTTTGTTAATTCCAGATACATATCCTTCCTGGTACTTGTCAGGCAACATACCAGATGATATCTGATTATTCCTTGTAATAGATCTGATTTTTAGATATGTTCATGTTTCTGGGAAGTCCAATGAGTCAAGTAAAAGAAAATCCCTCTGATTCTATGGTCTTACTTTAAAATTCTATCCTTTCAAAAATTGTTTTGTAGGAGTAGGGAGTTTGGCTTAGTGGTAGAGTGCTTTCCTAGCATGCACAAAAACCCAGGTACCACATATATAGAAAAAGCCAGATGTGGTGCTTTGGCTCAAGTGGTAGGCACTTGAGAAAGCCTAAGACAGAGCTCAGGCCCTCCATTCAAGGCCCAGGACTGGCAAAAATATTGTTCTGTAACTTTGTAATTTCCAAAGTTGAATTTCTATTAAAGCAGTTATAGTGTATAGTTATCACTACTAAAATTTATCTCTGATTTAGATGCCAACTTTCACTTGATGATCATCAAGTTTGTTCTTAATGCTTTCCTCCAGAATATTCTGAGACATTTTAGAAATTAAATCTGCTCCCAAGCACAAGCTATTTTTTACAAGTATAGATATTTAATTACATGCTACAGGCGCAAAGACCAATTCCAAAAAAGTAATCTAAATATTTTGAGTAATAACAATTTTTGTTTGAATTTATTAATAGCATCCTCAAAAAACATTTCAAAAGTAGAAAAAAAACTCATACAAATAGATACTTATTGGTAGGCTGATTAAAATGTCAATCTTATTTCTTCTGAGTCATATTTCTAACCATAACTGGACACCATTTCATCCCAATCTATATCCCTGAAGTAGTTTGCCTAAATTGAATAAGAAATCTATTCTGAGAGATCAGTATTAACAAAAGTGAAATCCTATCATGTGTTAAAAATTTGCTATGTTAATAACTTGTAATATTAATTGAATACTGTTAGATTTATACTTTATCTGCTCTGTTCAGTCTCGATAGTGAAATCTTCCCATCTTACTGTCAGTATGTACTAAAGTCAATAATTTTTTCATGTCACTGACAATATTTTCATTAATAAAATTGTGTTTGCCTGATAAGTGTGTTGATATTATGCCAATTCTTTCATATTTCTACAATAATTATATTAGAGTTCTAAGGTAATTTCAAAAGTCGAACAATCTTACAATTCTATCACAAGGTTAATTTGATTTTACAGCAATGTTAACTTCTGTTGTAAAAGCCAAAAAGACCCAGCCATTTTATGACAGATTGATTTATAACAATTTTACTGGCTCTCTTGATAAATAAATACTAAATTCTAGAATTTCTACTCACATCTATCCTTACCTACAGCAGAACTTACATCTCTGAAATTCTCTGAAAGCAAGGTCTTGGGATCTTGAAAATGATAAACATCTAATTAAATAGACAATATACAAATAAACAGTTGATAGGAAACTTTAGCATAAAATTCAAGGAAACATTCAAATGAATTAGTCATATTTGCTGAACATGCTGTAGCATGTAACTGAAAAATACATTGAAAATGTATGTTAGTTTTAAAGCATAGTAGAAGATACTAATATATGTAGCCTACACTGTGTGTTATCACAGTGAAAGAACAGACCTGAGATGTAAGTTGTCCCTAAAATAAAGTAACCACAGTACCAAAGGAGACCTACCACAGATAACCTACCACAGATCTAAGCTATTAGATGATTGCATTTTGGTGAAGTATCAACTGTGCAGACTGATGAGAAACCCCATCTTGTTTAAGATAGTTTTGATAAAAATTTCCATTGATTCTGGTACAAATGTATTGCTAGCAAAGAATCCATGGGATTATTACTCAATACCTAATTTTTATTACCATGAAAGCTCATTTTGTGACAGATGGAAAGCATATAGCATGCAGGATTGAGACAAGAGGATACCATTATAACAGAGCTTGTAAATATCTGTGAGGAGTCTGAAATCAGTGTTCACTTGAACAAGGTTCCATGAGGTTTCAGGCCTCTTCAAATACACCAAATTCAAAATCTTTGCAAATGGAGAAAAGGGATCTGAATTTTTCAGGTTAGGCAACTGTTTGTGTTTTTTAATGAGAGTGACATACAGTGTAGAAGATAGTAAATGTCTCCTTTACTACTTGTAGGAAATCAGACCAGTAGCAGAACCCAGCCGACTCTCCCGCTCTCTTTCAGTCTCTCTCTCCCAACTTTTTAGCTAGAGGAAATTTTTCCTCCACCTTGGCAGTTGGATGACTGTCAGTCATAGTTGTCTGCATAGGAAATCTTCAATTTTTGCTGTCTTTTAATGTATATAATAGTGGAAGTTGGGCGGGATGCAGCAGAGACTTTGAGCCTAGTGCTATTTTTTCAGTCTGACTTCTGCTTCTTGATTCTTTGTGCCGGATACAATCGTTTTATTTTCCATTGTCTTCTATGTTGACATACCCCAGTGGTCAGTAAGGTATTGGAAAATAAAGAAAAAAGCAGAGAATAGAACTGTGACTATCCTATTTATTTGTGTAGGTTTTAGTCTCTCTACCAAAGGTAAAATAAGATCACACTGACTGTGCTTTAGAGAACTTAGCTAAGGAGAAGTTAGCAAACACATTTGTACTTCATAATAATTGTCTAATAAGCTCACACTTTACAATGTGGCTCGAAATTGTACTCTACTTATATATTGGCTCTATTTATGTTGCTCCATTTGTAAGCAGGCCTGATTAAATCTTGGTCTTGAGAAGTTAAATAACCTGTTTAGGTTCACACAGTGAAAGGTCCAATCTGTGGTTTCTGTCTGCCTACAGCATATTATTCAATGGTAATGATTTCAAAAATGGCCATTGAAATGAATACTTTATTGGATGGATAAGATATTCTCTTCACTTATTCTTCTATGTCAGATGATGGGGACTTTGTTTCAGGTTGTAAGATGTTAAATGGGAGATGGAGCATGAATAAAGAGGAGGAAACCTAGACATTGGAATGGGGCCCCCTCCCATAGACATCTTTCTGTTGTTTAGTAAACACTAGCAGGTGAGGAAATTAAAGAGCAAACAGTAATTTGGTATTAGCTTGAACTGTAGGAACAATAAACACTACAGAGCTCATTGTAACTTTATGTGTGCCACAATTTCTAGATTATGGCAAATATGAGGCAAGAGATTATTATGTTCCTTTCATAACCACGAGCACAAATTTATTAATGATTACAGAGCAGGGAATAATAACCCGAAATTGACTTACTGAGTTACTAACTTTATATTGCACAAAAGTAATCTAGGCTTATGTCTGGGTATTGCTCTGTTTCTAAAATCTACTGTTTATTTTATACTGTATACTGGTACTTCAATCCACTTATAAACCTGTAGGTAAAAAGTGGGGATTGTGTGACTTGGAATGCTTATGTAGCTTGCTTAGGTAAAGGAGATTTAAATCAATTTCTTTAATTGACAGCCTATGCCAATGTCACCTCTCTAAACCTATTGTAAACATGTCCAAATCTACACCGCAGTAACTATTACAATCTTTCTTGTTTATAAAGAATTTGATGTACTTCAAATAATAATATTATGAGCATGGCTATGATCATCATTTGTTAAAATTACTGAGTTCAGGGGCAGGGAGTCTGGACTAGCGGTTGAGTGTTTGCCTAGCATGCAGGAAGATCTGGGTTCGATTCCTCGGTACCATATATATTCAAGAAAGCCGGAAGTGGTGGTGAGGCTCAAGTGGTAGAGCTCTAGTCTTGAGAAAGTCCAAGGAGAGTGCTCAGGCCCTGAGCTTAAGTCCAGGTCTGAAAAAAAAATCACTGAGTTCACCAATAATATTGTTACTGCTATAGAAGTTTTGTGTGTGTTGGGGAGAGGTGTCATGGGGCTTGAACTAGGTCTGAGTATTTTCCCTGAGCTCTTCAGCTCAAGGCTACCACCACATCCTTGAGCCAAGTCCCACTTCCCATTTTCTAGAAGTTAATTGGAGATAAGAGTCTCTGGTCCTTTTGGACCCTGGCTAGCTTTGAACCTTGATCCTCAGATCTCAGCTTCCTAAATAGCTAGGATTACAGGCACGAGCCACCGCACCCGGCTTATAGAAGTTTTTATATTTGATTTATTGCATAATTGTATGATTGCTATAGTAATCTTCATTTTAATATAACATTATCAGATCTCAGAGAATGTAAGAATTATGTTCCAAAAGTTAGTGCTAAAGATGGTATTTCACAGGTTCCAATACATATATACACTTAATCAGTAATATTTTATCCTCTAGATATATGTATGTATATATACAGTGCACATACATTTAAACATATATAAAAACACACCTAATTTTATAGCTGATCTATGCTATAGGTATTTTTTCTGCTACAAAGGCATATACCCTGGAATTCTGCCTTCTTCTTAAGGAAATGGGTAAAACTGAAGTACTGGTAAATTATTATCTTTTAGATGCTCTTCTGCATAGGTACCCATGTGCGTTTGTTCAGAAAAAAAATTAAGTTGAATCCAGTTATCCAAATAGTCAATGCAACTATTGTTTGATATTTTGCTGGTGATTTTTCAATTTATTTTCCTAGAACACTCTATAGGCCATCCAATGCTTTGTTAAAGGTATAATATTCTTCCTAATAGATAAATAAAATCACATTTGTATATATGTTATATATATATTATATTTCTGCTTATGGTTTAAATTAATAGTATTATGGTTCATTTGAAAATAAAACTAGCAGGTTTTATCTAAAACCTAGCAAGTTTTATTTATGTTAATTATCTATGGTATCGTTTTTCTTATTAATGGCTTAAGGAGACAACTACTGTTCTAATCCAGTTGATATCAACTTTTCTTTAAATCTAAATACAACAAAATATTGAAATGCCTTATTTATTGCTGTATCTTGAGTGTTAGCAGTACCCTCTGCACACAGAATGTACTGACAAATCTTCGCTGAAGAAATCAAGAATTATAAGGTGAAGAGTGTCTAAAAAGGGTAGAATATGTTAGCATGGAGAAGTTTCATAATTCTGATCTTCAGGATAAAAATGTGAGGTGATTTTCTAATGTCCATTTCTCAAAAGAAAATTCTCTAGAAAGGCCAGTTACTTTCTTGAGTTAAATATATTAGTACTTCAAAAATCCATTGCAAAATTGTATTTGTGTTGATGCCAAGAGATTTATAGTCATTTTTAAAATTAATTTTTCAATTTTAGCCAAGAAATACTGAATGTAGTTAAATGTTCTAAAAACATTAGAGATAATACTACTCAATAATTTCCAACTTTTTTTCTTAATTTATGTCTGAAAATCTCAGTTCTTCAGGTTGCTAGAGATGAGCCACCTGGAAAGATTAGTTACTAGAACTGTAGAAAGTTCAATGATCTATGATTTAGGAATGTAATAAGGTCTCAAGTTGGCAGTAGGAAATAACATTTAAAGAGAATAGAGATTAGAATAAATAATTGAAATATTTGAAATTTTTTTATAATTTCTTAAAATTACTATGAACACAGTTGAGTTTCCCTTTCCCTCATTACATTAAAATCATTCAGTGAAAGTGAATTTTCTTATATGCAGAAGAGATATATAAATTCTAATATATATACATTAAGTAGTTATATTCTTATTTTCATTTGCTATTTTAGCAATTGAGCCTAGGAAAATTAAGTTGAGGCATAGATCAAGAGGATAGATGAAGAGGGTCCTGTTTAAAAAAAAACAGTATATGGGGCCGGGAGTTTGGCCTAGTGGTAGGGTGCTTGCCTGGCATCACGAGGACCCGGGTTCAATTCCTCGGCATCACATACATAGAAAAAATAAGCCAGAAGTGGCGCTGAGGCTTAAACGGTAGAAAGTCCAAGGATAGTGCTCAGTCCCTGAGTTCAAGCCCAGAACTGGCAATAAATAAATAAATTAATTAATTAAATAAATAAACAGTACAAGATAATCTGCATTCAGAGAGTTTTTGTTTCTTCTGATAGCTTGTATTATGAGATGAGGGAATTTTTATGTCTCTTCTTTTTCTGAGCATTTTCCTTACTATTAGCACACTTGGGTCCAGTTGTGTTTCTGCTTTAGAATATTTCCCATAGCAAGGAAAATGTTGCTGTATAGGTCATTTGTTGGTTTGTTTTGGTATGTAAGAAATTATTGTCCATTTACACATTTTAAAAATTCTGCTGAAGGATCTTTGTTTTCCTCTGTTATTGGACTCAGTGATGCCTCTTCTAGGTCCAGCTGCTATGAATTCATGTTTATTTATTTGGACTCTCGTGTTCCTAGGTTACTCAAGGATTCTGGTCCTTTTCGCTGCCTCTTTTGGCACAGAATTTGACACCAGGCAAATCTTGTGAGTACTGATAGATTGTTTTCACCTGTATGTAATTTGCACTTCCTCATTATAACTGTGATCTAGATTTGTTATGAATGTTGTCCAAGGAGTTTTGGCTTTGCTATTTATTTGTCTGTATTGAGGTGGAGATTTGCAAATATTCAAACACTGTTCAGCAACCACCACCATTCTGAAATACTCTCTCAAAATTTGTGAGATTTTTCAATATTTATTTGATTCACTCCTATTGTCTGCTTTGATATTCTCTGATGAAATTTTTGGTAGGGGATTTCTTTACATTTTCTAGTCATCCTTGCCCGAAATTAAATTTGCATATACTTCTAATTATTTGCCTTTAATTACTTCATGGATCCTGACTTTTACATGTATGATTAATGGTGTTTTAGAAAAGTATTTCAGCAGACTTTTTTGTCACATAGATCTCATATTCTAAATAACAACAAGAATTTTATTGGTTACACTAGAACAGTCATATGTTGAACTTGTGACATTGTTTATTTTTTGCATTGGAAAGAGGTAATTTTTACATTTAGAGTTTGTTATTTAATGAACGCTGTGTAAAAATAGTCTGTTATTGGGAGAAGAAATTCAAGTGGCACTGGGAGAGGAGTGTGGCTTAGCAACAGAGAGTTTGTCTAGCAAACATGAGGCTCTGTCGTCATGTCCATTCCTTGGTACTTTAGCTTTGAGAAAGCTCAAGGATGGTGCACAGGCCCTGAGTTCATCTCCAGGACTGGAAAAAAAAACCAAAACCCCCAAAAATAGCAGTGCATTTTTCAATACTTGAGTATCTGACGAAATTTACAATCTAGAGATTTTGAATTGTTCTTAGCCTATGGTTGATTATTTTTAATTGTTTGGTCTTTTATTTAATGTGTATAAAATAATTAAATAAATGTAAAATTTATATCGTAGCATATTTTATGAGAAAAATATTTTACCAATTAAAATTTTAGTACTTATAGATAACAAAAGCTATTTAAATTTATCATTGCATGCTATTGATACGTGAAATTTTATTATTTTATGAATTAAACTTTTCAGTAAATAGTAATGTAAACAGGCCATTGCCATTTGAAGAAGGACCAAAGACAATGACTTCCTTTTTTCACACTTCATATCTTGAGCCACATGAGAGAGATAAGGTAGAGCAGTTAGGTAAAAGGATATAAAATATCTGTCCATGATATGGAGGAATACAGATATTTGACAATGATGTGCTGCCTAATAATGAAATCCAAATTATATGGACTTATACATCTCTATAGTTTTTATTTTACAGCAAATGTAGGACTTGATTTTACCTGTGTAAAATTAGGGAGGAATAAAACACAACACATTTCCTGTGGCTTGCATCAAAAGGAAAAAGGCACAAGGATTTGCCTTATCTTGAGAGAAAAGGAAAAGAAGTCCTAGAAAGCTAGGATAGTATTACATTAACACCATCTAAACCTACTATATCAGTTTTACCTTAGCCACATTGTACACTTAAATTTTAAAACCTATAATGAACATATCAATCCTTGATAATGTAGCCTTGAATTTGAGTTTGTTTCTAACTGTTTTAAAGAACTAGAGAATTATCTAGATGGAGGTTTAATTTGTTTTCTTTGGAAAATGATTTACTTTTTCTATTGAAAATATAGCAATGGATGTTGGAATGGCTATTTCTTTCCTCAATATTCTATTGCCAACAACAGAACTTCAAACTTCTTTCAGTGAATTTTATCGAAATTTTGAAAGTGGAGGAGGGCTTTAGAACTTATTTATTTTTATGATGCTTTTTATCTTTTTTCCACTCACAGAAAAAGCATATTTAAAAATAAGTGCTGACTTACAAATTTTCACTTTCACCTTCTGCTAACCTTTAAAGTTTATTTTATATCCAGGTAATGTGTAGAGGGCTTACAGTTACATTTGTCAGGTAGTGGGTAAATTAATTTCCAAACACTGATATCCCTTCTCATGTTTTTGTCCCCCTTTCCCTTTCCACACCCATCTGATCATCTTGTTTTTCCCCTACCCTTCCCTATTTCAAATAAACAAATAAAAGTACATACAATATATGGGGTAACAAGTCAGATACAGTAATCACATGGGATTAAGCACAAGGAGAAACAAAAGAACTAACTTCATATACTACATAAAGAACTACACCTGGTATATTGCACATATGTTTATTTATTTGAAATAGGAAAGGGAAGGGGGGAAAAGATGAGGGGAGGAGTTAAGGGGAGGAAAATGGAGACAAAAACATGAGAAGGGCTATCAATGTGTGAGAAGTAATGCACCTTGTATCTGGCGAATATAATTGTAACCCTCCTTTACATTAAAATAAATTTTTTATTTGGTTATTTGAAATTTGATAGGGAAGGGGGATTTTGGAAGGGGCAGTACAGAAATCGTGGGACCAAGCGGAAACCAACTTGGCAGGTTTGCTTTGCTTTCCCACTGGAGCCTTTGTCACGGCACACAAATCTAATAACGTGTGTGTGTGTGTGTGTGTGTGTGTGTGTGTGTGTGTGTGTGTGTGTTTGTGTGTGTCTTGAGGGCAGTATCTCAAAGGGCGCAGGCATATTCTGCCCCCATTACAATTTACTTGCAGATATTTGAACCAGTAGACTATTTAGAATTGATGCGATGTGTCTCTGTGAGGTTTTGTAAAGTTGTTCTTTCACCATGAAAATAAACACATTAAATTTTCAGAACAATTAGCACTTGTGATTTAGAAGACATAATAAAAATTTTAAGTGACATGTCTGTGTTAGGGTATAGAATAAATATCACTTAAAATATTGCTTTTAATGAAGCAATTACCCTTTGATATTGAACTGAGTTAATTGTGAAAAGAACAACAGCTTTACATTCAGCAGGACTGAAGTGGGGAAAAGACCTAAGACAACTGCAGTGCTGTTTTCCATGTGACTCAATTACTGGAGAGAAAAGGAATTGTGACTATCCTTTTGCCATATAGGATGCCCTCTCCTCTCATCCTAGGCTGGCAGGATTCAATGATGTTTGTTCTAGCTGTGTGGTTCTTGAGAATGTCATCAACATTTGCAGATACTAAGCCTTCCATTTCTTTTCACTTCTTTCCCCTGCAAATGAAATGCAAAGTTCTGTCACCTGGGGGTAGTTATAATAATCACAGCTGCTGATATTGCCTGTGGCAGAAACAGAACTGGATCAAGGAAAATGTGACCCCAAGTACATGACTTTAGACTCCAGTTGTGACGGCTAATGCAGCCACTGCCTGAGGAAAATGAGCCCCTGACTAAATTCCCTGATTCCTAATAAGATTAAAAACAGTCTGGGCTAGTGAAAAGGCAACACTGGTGGGAAGGCTTGGTTGTTGCACAGAAATTTGTTGACTCAGAATTGGTAATGACCCTGGAGATATTACATAGAGTTGAATCTCACATATGCTTTAAAGCAGATTGTTTGTTGATCAAGTGTTTTACCAGTCAGGTTCATGGAGGAAATAACGGCTACAGAGGCAGAGTTGAAGACAGAAATACCAACAACAAAACATTGCCATGACTAAGAATTATTTTGGAAACATATAAATATTCAAAACCTCCCATTTTTGCAAGCTATCAAATTTCAGGCATTAAAAAATTCCCCATGAATGCAACATGAAGATTCTTTCAAATACTACCCTGTGGTCAATAGACCAGGTTTTATCATTCTTTAGAGCTATGTCTAGGAATGTTCCAATGGAACTGGACCTTGAATTAAGAAAGGTCAGAGAAACAATGTGAAACTTGTGCTAATAATACATGTTCAAAAATAGCATTTTGTTGGGAGTTTTTTTCTACTAACAGCATCAGATAGAGGAGTGATTTGCTCATTAGTATACTGATAATTGCTTTTAAAATCTGAATTTTTACTTGTAAATGAAGTGCTTTATCTATTTAAGTCTGAACAATTCTTTAACTACTACTTTATTATAGAAATCTTGTAGGATTTCTTTTTTATTTTAATTCAATGTTAGTGGTCTGACTACTAAATAATCATACGTACCTATAAAAAGACATCATGAAACCTGTAATGTTCAGAAGTTTTTTTTTTCTTTCAAGGATCTTTTGAGGAAGCATTGAGTCATTAGAAACATTAGTATACTCTCAAGACCTATGTATATTTTGGTTAAAGAAAATCTGAGATGTTTCAGTTTAATAGTTAAAATTTACTCATAAGAGTTTACTATGCCAGGTGTGTTGGACATCAAAAGAACAGCAAAATAATAGTCTTTAAAATGTCACTTTAAAATTACTTTATTTTGCTGTAAAGGTAATGTACAGAGGGGTTACAGTTACATAAATAAGGTAATGAGTATATTTCTTCTCGAACATTGTTACCCACTCTTTTGTTTTGCTCCCACTATCCCTTTGCCACTCGGACTTCCTCCACTCCCAAGTTGTAAAGTTCACTTTCAGTGTAATGTCTTGTAAGTATCACTGTTGCATTGATTCAACCTTTGTCATTGTTTCACAATTTTGTTGTTCCTCTTCTCTTTCCCAAGTCAGATAAATGTAGATACAAGACCTAAGAATAAAAAACAGTGACTACAGCAGGAAGGAAAGAGAAAGAAATTGGTACATTAAAACAACAATCACAAAGATACATTTAAAAATAATTTTGATCTCCACTGTTTATCTTACTTTATTATTCTGTACAATTCTCTGGTTGACTAACTTCTGTATCTCTTATCTATGGTCATTATTAGAGGGTGAGCTTTGAAGACAGGAATGGTATTCTCCATGCACAGAATATATAGCATGTATTTGGTCCTAATAAATGTTAATTATTTAAAGAGTTAATACATTACAGAAGAAGAGACTAGAATCTGGTTCTATTACTAAAAGGATGACATATTTTTTTAAAAAAAGTCTCTTTCTATGTTTCAAATAAATCTCTTCCTGTGTTTTGAGAAGATATATATATATATATATATATTACCATTTAATATACAAATCAGTGTCCATTTGACTTTGGGGACTGTGGTCCCATTCTATACCTGTTAGGTTTTGTCCTTATGAGAAGAATAGGAAGAAGGAAGAAGGGATAAAGGAATATAATATATTCTGTAAATTGCTGAAAGGGTGGGGACTTCATCTTTACAGATTAGCAAGTTATGAGTTAAGTCTCAAGAATCTCCTATCTCCAGTTTAGTATTTCTGCCAAATCAATAAGCTGCCTCTCAAACGCCCATTTTAAAAGAAAAAACCCTATTTTAAAAAATCTTTTGTTCTTATTTTACATGACATTCACAAATGAGGGCTTCTTTCATTCACTGCAGCTAATTGTAGTTCTTTGTTTCTTAGATAAGTGATATTTCCTTTGGTTTCTTTGCAATCTTTTTTTTTAAAAGCTAAATCAGTAAGCTTGAGGATATAATTTAAGCCCAGAACTGTTACCTAGTATGCACTAAGTCCTGAGCTCAGTCCTTATCACTAAAATAAGTTAATAAATTAAATTTATTTTAATGTACCAAAAGTAGTACATATTACGATCCATTGTTTTATTTTGTACATGGATAAAGTCTTTATTTTTAGTTAATAAGATATAGACAAGAATTGGAGATACATAATAAAAGTAAAATATTTCAATTCTGTTTTTGTATTTTTCTAACAAATAACTTTAACTTCTAGAGATAAAAGATATGGGATATGGTAGAGATAAAGGAACCAAAGTAACTCTATATTTGCTTCAGAAAGCCATCTGATATAGTTTTGATTAGAGCTTCTGAAAAATGAGAGGAACTATATCTCATGTATGATCTTCTGGGTGGTGGGCATTTAGTTTGTTAGAAGAGGGGGAAGATATAAAATGTGTTACTTTATAGAATAGCTCTAGTTGTTCAAACTCATTTCTGTTGTCTTGAATTTTTGGGTTTCACCTCCCAAAATTTACTTCTTGAAGTCTGAGCTTCAAGAGATGGTGATGAATGGTAATCTGTTTGTACAGCTACTCAAAGATAACAATTATATAATTTAAAGAGAAACAAGCATATACCTTTGGGGGGAAGCTGGTATTTAGAAGTTAGTTTTTGAGAGTTGATTATTATTAAATGAAGTATTTACAGAGGAAGGGTATGTTGGGTTTGTAGTCCTTAGGATTTCTTTTTATGAGAAGTCACAGTGATGAGGTAGCTGTCTGCAATTTAGGATAGGACATTGGGAGAAGTTGGGAGAGGTAGCACCTTGATTTTGGATCACCCAAAGCTTCAGATCTGTGAAAACTAAATCTCTAATTTTACCTGTCTCCCATGTGAATTTCAAGGAGACAAGGTGAAAAGAAGATTAACAGGCAAACCGATTCTCTTAAACTTACATCAACTTTGTACTTTTCCATAAAAGATGGGTCTCCTTTTTGACTTACTTAAATATATACAGGAATCTTCCCCTTTCTGCTTTCTATAGTATGACCAATTTATTTAAGACAGAACAAGAAATTCTGAATAAAATATAGTGTTAGCTTCAAGTTGAACTCTAGAAAAAATAATTTTAACATAGCAGCTAATATATTAGTTACAACCTACAATCTCATTTAGTGTATGTATGGTATTACCCTAAAGAAAAACACAGATTTGCAAAACTTTCTTTTACTTTATATATTTTCTTTGGATTTAATTACCAGCATTTGTGTTTTGAAAGTCTAGAATTAAATATTCCAGATGGCCATGCTTCAACGATAGAGTAAGAGTTTAACCAATTAGTGTAACAAAACAATAATCTGTCTTAACTAGACTTAAGAAGCAAAGAAAAGAATGTCCAGGTGCTGATAATTTTTTTTACCCTTATGAATATATCAGAAATAAAATAGGCATCATAGTCAACTGCTCACAGGTGTTTGGCAGAATTGCTAGCAGTTTACTTATACTAGGATGGAACAGGAAGAACACAAATAGCACAAGCTGGCATATTTCCTAGGCTACCTGAGTATGTCAAAACAATGAAAAGGCCCAAATAGTCATAAAGCTTTACAAAGGTGCCAGAAACCTTGTAACATTTTCTAAGCTCTGCACTTTCAAACTCAAAATGTGTAGCAGGCAAAATTAAAAATACAGAAATGATAATATATGAATATATGTATGAATCTGTATGAGCAAAGTAAGGCCTTCTCTTCTAGTGTACTATAAAACTTGTGAAAGTACCCAATTGATTTTAATTACAAGAGGAAAGTGGTAATGATTTTTGTGTTTGAAACTGTCTTATGTGACACAACTTTTAACAAATCAGAGTTATCCAGACTCTTCTTATCAGGCCTGGCCAGGTTGATATTTTTCTCTTATCTATGCTGAACTGCTGCAGCCAGCTCACCCAAAGCCCCCTCCAGTTTCTTCTTGTATAGTAATAGGTAGTGTCATGGATCATCTCCTCTCTCCATGATTAGATTGGTCCCAAATCAGCATCTCTATTGATTCCTGTGGAGAGTATCTTGAAGCTCTTGGCATAGCATCCATACAACAGTAGGAAATATAGGCAGTATTACCACACTCTAATATGAATTTGCTTTCTGGTATGTAACTTTGTCCACTTTAGCTATAAGAATCTTGGCTAATTAATCCAATGGCATATAGTTAACTCAGTTAATCTGTTAATAAAGTGGCAGACTAATTTTGTTAGGCTTAAGGGATTCTGTCAAACAGACAGAGAGGGAAGGAAAATAATTAAATTGCCTACTAATGGGATACTTAATTGAAATATCTTGATGTATGTATATTTTAATGATAATTTTCACCATGCCACAGGCAGATATTACTGTATTTTCCCTAGATATAAATGGAAATGCTTTTCTTGTTGAGAATCATACAAAGATTTGAAAAATGAATTGCATAATTATGTATATCTATGTTAGCTTCAAACCTCACAGTGGTTAGGATGTCATGGACTACTACTCTGCTGTGCCATTGATTGAGTAAATAGGATAGGGTACTACTGACAAGGCTGGTGTAGAAATTATTGCAAGGTGAATACTTAGTGCCTGAAATGACTCTGTGTGTGTGTGTGTGTGTGTGTGTGTGTGTGTGTGTGTGTGTGTGTACTCATCTAGTTTGCTTAATTGCTTATATTTGTACATGACTTATGTTTCTTGGCAATATGGGCTCATAATGAAGGAAATTTAAGAGCCTAGATATAATACAAGTCCTATAAAATGTAACCTGAAAACTTATGTTTAGCATTGATGCTGGATGATATAAACACGCTGGAATTATATGAGTTCTCACAAGAATATTCGGATAACATGATTCATCTTGACACATCATGAGCTGGTCAAAATAAGTATAACAAGTAAAATGGTAACAAAGGAGGTACAACACAATACAGTTTACATTGTGCAGATGACAGAAGGTGTGTTTGCTTATATGGAGAGGATGTGTATCTTGTATGAATA
Source organism: Megascapheus bottae (assembly GCF_031878675.1). NCBI lineage: Eukaryota > Metazoa > Chordata > Mammalia > Rodentia > Geomyidae > Megascapheus > Megascapheus bottae. The sequence continues at coordinate 72,601,998 of NC_143510.1, read as the reverse complement.
CTCTGGCTCTTTTGCCTCTTACTTCAATACTTTATTAATTTGACTTCAAAATATTTATTCCTTTTATATAAAAACCTGCAAACCTGTTATATAACAGCACACAAATGCACTGTGCTTATTTTACAGATTTAACCTCCTAAAGTAAAATGATTCAAACATTTTTAAACCATTTTAAACTACGTTGAAGTATGGCTATTATTTTGAATTATTTACAAATAAAATACATCATACACTAAAACTCCACTAACACATTTTACCATATTTTAGAACTTTATTTTTCCTTAAGAATTGTTATAAAAATCATTATGAATTCAGATAGCCTGTGTTACTCATTGAGAACCTGCCTTAAATTTTAAAAAGAAATCATCATGATTTTAGCTTTTTCTATTATTCTTTAAAGCTAAAATATTTATTATATTACCAAAATTTTGAGGTATTTTCTAATTATTATGCTATATGTACATATACTTAAATACTACTGATAGTAGTGTTTTGAAATGTTTGAGAAGTGTAGGAAAGGATAAGCAATATATTTTCTATCTATGTTAAGTTGGTCAACAAATATCATTGCTTAGAATTGCACAACAGGAAGTGGTGCTGTGGCTCACTTAATAGAGTACTAGCCTTGAGTTGAAGAGCTCAGGGACAGTGCCCAGGCCCAGAGTTCAAGCCCCACAATTAAACAATAAAACCTCAAACTAAATAGAAATGAGCCTCAATCTTATTCTTTTACACAGACACTGAAAAACACAAATGCACAAGACTCATGCACACACGTACACACATAAATTACAACAGTTATGCACATCAGTATCCAGTGACTTCTCCCATAGTAGAGTGAATTTCCACAAATTTGTAATTTCACTGGTTTGCAGTCTCTGGTGTTGTTTATCTCTTAGTTTTAAATTGGAAGCTGTTTCTGATTCTTTCCTGTGCCCTAACTTGAAATTAAGTTCTGTATCCTTATCTACACAAAAGCAACATAGACCAAAATCCCATTGAAAGCATTTAAAATACAAGTATTTTGTATTTTACAAATGCAAATATAACTTCAATGGCATTTACTAAAATTTTAGATGGTTCTTTATTCCATAACACTATCAGTGACATGCAGAATTAAAAGCAGAAATTGCTATGTTTATACAACAGATATTGTGAGACACTTTAATCCACAAACAATGTGCATAGACACAAACAATGTGCACTTCATGGAGAACAAATCACCACTTTGGAAACAAGAGACCAAAACAACAGAAAACATTCAGTCGCTCACTGAAATCCTTAAGAGTCAGAAGTGGCTTTCAATAAACTCCACTGAAGAACGTTTTAGAACAGACCAGTTACTGTGGACAGAACGTAGCCAACAGAAGTATTTTTGTCCTTGTAGACAACACTTGTGTAAGAGGGAGTTACAGAGCATCAATGTTAGTTTATGTACTTATGCTTCAGATAATTCATTGGCTAATTTTTGTGTGTTCACAAGAGAAGTACTATGTGTTCAAGAATAAAAAAGACAGATTCTGCATCCAAGTGATTCAGAGGAGTTTATGAGAAGAAAAACAGCAGTTACTTTGATGTAAGAGGATGAAAGAACATTGTAACAGAAAGGAAACAGCAGTGGATGGGGATATTAGGTCATGTATGGACAAAGGCTAGAGAGAGAGACTCGCTGAGAGGCAGAAGGTGAATTCTGGGAGAACTGCCTAGGGTGAAACAGCATAGATGGTAGATAAGGAATGAGCTGAAATCATTAGTGTGATGCCTGTTAGCAGTGATTTTATTTTATAACCAAAGCAAATAAAGTCTGTTGGTATGTTGGTTGAATGGAATACTTTTTCAACAACCAAATGTTCATCTTTCTTAGACATTAAGAATTTGGGGACAGAAAATTAAAACTGTTTGATGACCTTTGTTTCAAAATGTCTATATGCAAATAAAAATGGGAATTTCATTTAGACATTCACTTTTAGAGACATTTTGGTCTCTGAATGTTCTTTGTGAGATTTCCTTTATGTCTTCATGAAATAAGTATTGAAAGGAAACTGACCCTGAACTATGAAAAATCAAGGTATCAAATTGTTCTACAAAATCAGCACTCGCAAAATAAACCATTGAAGAAATCTATGCAGGTGCTTTCTGCTTCAAGAAGAGTCTAGAGGATTGTAATTATTATGTACAGAAATACTTATTCACTTGTTATTTTATACACACTAGTCGTTTACCTATTTTACTTGGAAAAGAATTTAATCATTCTTTTCATAAAATTTAAATATTTTATTTTTTTCAGTTAGCTTTAGAATTGCCAATCATAAAACAAATATTATTAGTAAAAATAACTGAAACAACTTCCATTTAGCAGAAGTATGCTTTTGTGGAAATGAATCTAGGCAGGCTTTTAAATCCAGCTGCTACAGCAACCAAAGGTTCAAGCACAGATTGTTCAAACTACATATCAAAAGTCATAGGTGGCGAGAGACAAGTCTATTCCAAAAAAAGTGAGTTTTATTTCAATGATAGCACCTGTCATGGCTTATATTCCTTAGTCTCTCTTTCTGGGTAACACCTGTTAAAATGATGTGCCAAAATATAAATATTTAAATCTCCAGTAATGCCTTCCTTATCCAAAATCTTAAGTTGTATTACGTTCATTGGCAATAGAATCAGTGATCCGAAAGACACTTGGAGTGCGGAAATCTACTTTGATGGGAAGAATGTGCAAAGACAGAACACTTCACTTAGTAAGTTATGGTTACACCAGTAGTTCCAAGCAAATTGAAGTTGGAGGAATATATTCTTCTTTCCATCTTTATACCAGGATGGATTTTATCCCATCTTTTTATCTATATTTTGTTCCTTTAGAAATAAACATTCTATCTCTATTGTAGAATTCTTATTCATTTTAGATGGAAGAAAAATCCATTTGAAAAATGTATTTCTAATGTTCCATCACTTACTGACAGGGATATATGTTGAGCAATGCATCCTTAGGCAATTTCAGTATCGTGTAAACATCACAGACTACGCTTACATAGAATCAAATGGTGCAGCCTAACTCTATTTGTGTTGGCTTCATATTATTGCCTATTGCTCCTTGACTACAAAGCTCTATTGCAAGTTGCCTTTCTGAATATTGTGGTTCACATTAATACAATATTTATGAATCCAAACAGAAAGAAGTTATAGTAAAAATATGATATAAAAGGATTAAACATGGTGCAACAATTTTTGAGGAATGAAGCCTGGAAGACTGGAGGTTGCTTTCAGGGCATAGTTACTGTAACTACTATAAACCATAATATGAGCATATTACACTTAGACCACACTAAAAATATAGAAATCATTTCCTCGACATTCACTTGTTGTAGTTTTATAAGGATTAAGTTCCTTTTATACATTTGCCTCTTTTGTGATGGCACTTAGCTTAGCATTCGATATGTCTTAGTCAATTTAGTTTTTATTTATTGTGAGGCTCTTTTTTGTCATACTTTATGACAAACATGCACTAACCAGACATATACAGGATCAGGATTTACAAACTCATTGTCTTTGGTCTCCAAATCCTCTTAGGGAATCCCCACTTGATTCCACATACTGCCTTGTTTTTCAGACATATGTCTATGGTATTTAACTTGGATTTTTCCTTTCTTTTCATCACAGATTTGTTTATAAGGTGATATTGCACCATTTTGGGTCAAAGCCCATATTTTTCAGTCTATTTAAGAAGCATATTGCGGCTTAATAATTTCAATGTGAATTTTTTTCTTGTACTGTTTGGTTTCTTTTTCTCTACCTTTACTTCAGCATACATTCTTGTCTTGGTTCTGTTATTTTTTATGATCATATGCACATAGCTGTTGAGCCTCTGCGATCATCGTCTACAGGTATCCTTTGGTCAAACTCTGTAGTTCCAGCAACACATGCATCTGAGAATCCTCACACTAAAGGCTTCAACTGCTACCATGATATTTTGACCCATATGTTGGATCAAAAACAATGGTGTTACTCTTCTCAGTAGCATATGGAATTTTCTCCAAATAGGTAATATTTGAGCATCCAATGTAAGTCAGAACAAATATAAAATATTGCAGGAATTCTCTACTTGAAATATTCTCTATGCTATTTGACCACAGTGGGGAAATAGTGAGTTCTAGTACTGAACAGAAAAAAAACCAAACAATATATTCAAAATATGAAAAATATTTAACCACACAAAACTGAGATATGGAGCTGTGGCTCAAAGTTATAGAGCGCTAGACTTGAGCAAATTGCCCAGGGCAAATGCTCACGCACAGGGTTCAAGTTCCATGACTGACAACAAAAAAGAAATAGAATCTCCCAAATAATCCAGTATATTCACTACCGAATTGCACTAGACTTTTAAATAAGAGAAAATACCAATAGATCATAAACTCTTCCTTAAAACAGAGAAATACTATTACTAAACTACTTCTACAAGCAAATATTACACTTATATACAAAACTAGACAAGGGTATAATCAGAAAGAGAATTGTAGAGCACTTTAATGAACATATATAGAATTTCAATAAAATAGTTGGGAACCAAATTCAATACTACAATAAAAAGATTGCAAAACACAATCAAATTGCTTTCATCCCCAAGATGCAAGAATCATTCAATATACATAAATCAGTCAATGAAATATAGCAAATAAACAGAATTAAGGACCAAAAATCCTAGTCTCAACTGGAGCAAAAAAGCTTTGATAAAACAGCATTCTTTTATTCTTTTGTTACAAGTAGTGTTGAAGCTACTTGGAACAAAAAGAATAAACTTCTGTATACTAAAGACCACATTTGTAAAACCCATATGCAACATCCTGCTCACGAAGGAAAAACTGAACTCAATTCCCTTAGTGATTGATGTGACAAGGGTAAAATCATTCAAAGTCCACATTGTACATGTGTGGAAATATCACAGTAACCCTCCCATATTACAAATGAATGCTAATTTAAAAATTGATGTAAAACTTCTCAACAAAATACTGGCCAATTGACTTCAACAACTCATAAAATAATTATACACTATGATCAAACAGGTTTCATCACAGGGATGTAAAGCTGGTTAAATATATGCAAGTCAACTAATATAATTCATCAAATCAACAGGAGCAAGGACAAGAATCACGTGATCACCTGAAGAGAGGCAGAAAAAATATTTGAGAAGCTCCAACACCCCTTTATGCTAAAAGCTCTGGAGAAACTAGGAGTCCATGGAATATTCCTCAGTATAAAAAGGCTGTGTCAGACCAACCTACAGCTAGCATTACCCTTAATGGTGAAAAGCTAAAGCCATTTTCTCTAAAATTAGGAAGGAGACAAGGATACCCACTCTCTCCACTCCTCTTCAATACAGTATTAGAATTTCTAGGCAGACAAAATGGCAAGAAACAAACGTAAAGGGGATCCAAATAGGAAAAGAGGAAATGAAACTTTCCCTCTTTGCAGATGGCAAGTACTTAAAGAACCCTATAGACTCCACTCCTAAATTACTTGAGTTGATTTGAAACTTTGGCAAAGTAGCATGGTACAAAATGAACCTCAAAAATCAATAGCTTTCCTGTATGTCAACAACAAGGAGAGCAAGTCAGAAATCATGAAAGAATTCTTTTTGCAATAGCCTCAAAGAAAATTAGATACTTAGGAACTTACTTAGCCAAGGATGTAAAGGACCTTTATAATGAAAATTTTAAAAACCTGGAAAAGGAAATTAAAGCAAAACTGAGGAAATAGAAAAAACTCCCATGCTCCTGGATTGGAAGAATTAACATCATGAAAATGGCAATCCTGTCAAATTCAATGCTATACCCATCAAAATCCCAATGTCATTCTTTAATGAAATAGAGGAAGCAATCCAAAAATTCATATGGAGAGAAAAAAGACCCCAAATAGCAAAAACAATCCTTAGCAGAAAGAACAGCACTGGAGGAATATCAATACCAAACTTCAGACTCTACTACAGAGCTATAATAATCAAAACATCTTAATACTTGCACAAGAACAAGCCTGAAGACCAATGTAATAGAACTGACAACCCACAGACCTATGGCCACTTAATCTTTGATAAAGGTGCCAAAAATAACATGGAAGAAAGCCTCTTTAATAAATGTTGGCAGAATTGGCTAAGCACCTGTAGAAAACTAAAGCTGGATCCTTATAGGTCACCTTGAATCAAAATGAATTCCAAATGGATCAAAGACCTTGAGGTAAAAGCAGATAACCTGAAAACTTTACAGGAAGGAATAGGAGATACACTAGGATCTCTTGGCACAGGTCGAAACATTCTTAACAAAGGCCCAGAAACACAACAAACTGAAGAAAGTTTGGACAAATGGGACTGCATCAAACTTCAGAACTTCTTATGGCAAAGGGCATAGTTAGCAAGTTAAATAGAAAGCCCACAGAGTGGGAGAAGACCTTCAGTAGTCATACAGCAGACAAGAACCTCATTTCTAAAATATACCTACAGCTCAAAAAATTGAATCTCTCAAAAACAAATCTTCAAAGAAACAACCATCCCATTAAAAGGTGGGCTAAAGGGAGACTTCTCTGAAGATGAAATAAAAATGTTCTATGGATGCATGAAGAAATGCTCAACATCTCTGGCCTTACAAGAAATGCAAATCAAAACAACTCTGAGATTCCACCTTAATCCAGTTAGAATGGCCATTATCAAGAAATCTAATATTAGCAGATGCTGTGAGGGATGTAGCCAGGAAGGATCTCTACTACACTGTTGGTAGGAGTGTAAACTCATTCATTCAACCAGTCTGGAAAGCAATATGGTGACTCCTCAAAAGATTAAACATAGAGCTCCCCTATTACCCAGCAATTCCACTCCTTGGCATTTACCCAAATGTCCAGAAACAAGGACATACTAAAGGTACTAGCAGAATGATGTTCTTTGCAACATTATTTACCATAGCTTAGACATGAAATCAAGCCAGATGACCCTCACTAAATGACTGGGTCAAGAAGATGTGGTACTTATGCACAATGTGATTCTATGCCACCATCAGAAAGAATGGCATTGCCCTATTAATAAGGAAATAGAAAGACTTGGAAAAATCATATTAAGTGAAGTAAGCCAGACCCAAAGAAATAAGCTCCATGGTTTCTGTCATTTGTATCAATTAGTACACATCCAGGATTCTCCTAGTAGTGGATCAAAATAGCTCAAAAGCTACAAATGTATGGGCATATAGGAACGGACTAAAGGAGATGAACTCTAAGAGGGATATGTTGCTTTCTGAAGAGTGCTTCTCTATTCCAATTGCACAACGTTTTTGTGGCATATTTTGGAGGAGAAATAAAAAATTATGACCTCTCACAACTCTTGTAGTGACAAAAGACTTCTGTTTATCAGCCCGAAGGCCTAGCTAGTGTGATTTCAGCATCTTGTCTACATCATCACCAAACAAAACTTAACCTGCCTTTTCAGCCTGGCCTTGACATCTTTATGAACAACAACAAAGGTTTTGTGTACCTGACATGTAATTTTCCCCCATATCAGCTAATTTGGCATTACTAAACTCCTTTCCAGGAGTACACATCAGACTCAGGTTCACTTTCACATGACATAAAAAATGATGATTTGTGAATGATTCAATGGCTCCTTCCCCAGATCTAGGAATAAATTCATCATTCCTTGTGGATGTAGACTTTTGTTTCAAGCTTAGAGTTGCATTTCTGGCTTTATCTATGCTGTCATGCTGAAGGGCTCATTCTCTCTGCCAAGTCTTCATTCTGGTTATTGCATATTTCTGATGTTGATTCCTGTTGAATTTCCCTGGGTCTCATTTCCTTCAGTGAAACTCTTCTTTTAATAGATGCTGACACTATTTTTTCCCTTCAAGATCTTAGTTTTGGTGGAATGAGACAGGACTGACTGTTGCCCAATAATCATCATTAATGGACTACTTTAAAAAATTTTATTGTACAGGTGATGTACAAAGGGGTTACAGTTACATATATCAGGTAACATTTCTTTTAGAAATGTCACCCCTCCCCTATTCTTTCCCAATATTTTCCCTCCTCCTCAAATATTTCCCTCTTCCTCCAAATGTGTAGTTCATTTCTGAGATAGTGTCTAGTGAATATCACTGTGATGGCCCAGTTTTACAGTCATTAATCACTATTAATTTGATTTCCAGGAAAATCACTTGATATGTCCTCTTACTGACAACATTAGCAACAGATTTTTCTTTTTTGTTCTGAGTGGCCTTGATGACCAAAACACTGAGATTAAATCAAGCAGAAGAAAAAAATGAAGCTGGGAAAAGACTCAGTAATCATAAGATTAATGAGCCTGAAAGCTGTAACACAGCACAGTATTTAAATCAATAGTGACAGTAAACCATAGTAGATGCACAGGCCAGTAACATATTTATTTATTCTTATTTTTCAAATGTGGCTAAACATGATTATATGGCAGCATAATAGGACTGTTTATACCATCTCACCATACAAATCTGAGATGATTGTGCTACAATGTTATTGTAGTTACCATATTACTAAGTGATAATATATATGTACATATGCATAGGTGTGCTTATATATACACATACATTAGTCCATGTATAGTCTTCTGTGATAACTGTCATACACAGAGTCTATCATTGGCCATATGTTCTTTTTTAAAAAAATTATGTTTATGGTTGGGATAACATATAAAGGGGTGACAATTACATTCATCAGGTAGTGGGTGCATTACTTCCTGAACATTGATACCCCTTCTCATTTTTTTCTCCCAGTCTCTCTCTACCCACCCCTTCCCATGGCTATATGTTCTTATAAAGAATATAGCTATGGATATTTTATCTGTTATACTTTTTTTCCTTTGCAAGAGCCTTTTGAAAAATTAAGGAGATTAACACTTTCACCAGTAAATACAACAAAATATAGATTTTTGAAACTGCCAAAGACTTTAAATCATCCTGTTCAATGATGCTCAAACGATTTCAGAAGATCTATATAGGACTGTATGGCTGTGTTAGTATGAACAGAAAGACAGAATTAAAGCTCTAGAGCCATGACTATCTCATTAATTACAGTAGATTCATGTGTACCTGTTTTGGTAAGTTTTGTTTAACAGTTGTAAAACTACTTTCTGAAATATAAATTGATTTCTAAAACTATAATTTAGATAGTCCACTATTCACTTTGTAGAAAGTGATATTCAGATCAGTAACATTGAAAACTTTGGGGTTAGTATGTTTTTCTTTTTGATTTTAAGAAATGTGTTTTACAATGCTTTTTGTTATTGTAATTGCTTGTTATCACTTTAATACTCCTTCCCTAGATTCTGATTTTTTTTTGTCCTGGCATTTGAACTTAGGGGCTGGGCACTGTCCTTGGACTTTCTCAAGGATAGTGCTCTCCCACTTGAGCCACAGCACCACTTATGGCTTTTTTTGTGTGTGTGTGTGTGGTACCAAGGAATGAAGCCAAGGGCTTCGTGAATGCCAGGCCAGTACTCTACCTGAAAAAATATTTTTACATTGCATAAATCAAAGGTAGAAGAGGTCATCTCTAAACTCCCTTTCTTATTATTGCAGAGATATTTTGAATGAATCTATGTTGCATGTCCACTGATGTCTGAGTTGGAGAAAAGTGCTACTTAAATCATGTCCATGAATCAACAGAGATCTATCAAGTATTGGTAAGAGTATAACACTTAAAGCAAGTTTAGAGGTTGCATCAATAGGAACTTCACTAATATATGAATATCGCTGAACAGTCATGAATTTTTTTTGGCAGTCCTGGGACTTGACCTCAGGGCCTGGGCACTGTCCTTGGGCTTTCTCAAGGCTAGTTTTCTACCACTTGAGTGACAGCACCACGTCTGGCCTTTTCTGTGTATCTGGTCTTTGGAAGTGAATCCAGGGCTTCATGCATGCAAGCACACTACCACTCAGTCACACTCCTGGCCATGAGTTGTTTTCTTATTCAATTCTAGATATCAGTTTTTAAGTATAGTGAATCTTGATCAATGCCATTAGTTCATTTTTAGAGCAAGATTTTTAAAATTTTTATTTTATTGTAAGGTAGTAAGTACATTCCTTCTTGAACATTATTACCCCTTCCATGTTATTCTCCCACTTTCTCTCCTCAAACCTCTCCAAAGATATAAAGTTCATTTTTAACACATTGTCTCGTGAATATTGATGTTACACGTGTTTATCCTTTGTCTCATTGTCTTGTTTTTCCCCTTCCCTTCCCTAATTCAAATAAATATATATACAAAACACCAGGTATCAAAGTCAGATTCAGCAACATCAGGGGATAAACCATAAGGGAAAAAAAGAGTAAAGAAATAACTTATCATAATATATTAAAGACAACAGCCACAAAGATAAATTTCTTGTTTCCATATCCTGGAGTTCATTTTGCTTAGCATCATCCTACTGATATACATTCTAGAGAAGACTTCATGTGTCTTCATGTATGCTACATGCACATTATTTATTGAGCTTGGCAATACCTATACCCAACACAAGTGGGTAGCTCCAGGAAAAGAAAGAGATTGTGTTCAGATAGAAGAAACCTGTTTGAGTAGGATTATTTACTAATTTAATTGCACATATACACAATTTATTAACAACTCAACCCCCAAACAAAGGAAAATTAAATTACAAGCATCTGTTTTAGATGTATTGTATTAATCATTTACACATCAAGCCTGAGAGAACTCATAATCTGTTAGTTTTTCAAAAGGTGTATGCATTACATATGTATCTAGTATATGTATTACATATATGAATCTAGTATTTTAAAACCCAACACCTTTTTCTCACAACACAGCAAATGGGAACATGATAATCTATAAGAGATTTGAGTGGGAAAAGTGGAATGAAGTAAGGGAAGGCCATAAAAACATAGGATATTAAAATAAGGATTGAGCTTAAATCTTATTTTTTGTCAAGATAAACAATGTGACTAGAGGTAGAAATTTAAGTTTAGGAAACAGCAGATTATGGTGAAGGAAGCCTACAATTTTACTATTATCAAAGCAAACATCATACAAGGCAATATTAAACAGGTAAGGGAAAGTAAGGGAAAGGGAGGGAAACAACAAAATTTCCTAGAAATAATAGGTAGAAGGATTTTTAAGAAGTGATATGAGGGCCGGGAGTTTGGCCTAGTGGTTGAGTGTGTGCCTAACATGCATGAAGACCCGGGTTTGATTCCTTGGTACCACATAGATAGAAAAAAGCCAGAAGTGGTGCTGAAGTGGTAGAGCTCAGCTTTGATAAAGTCCAAGGATAGGGCTCAGGCCCTGAGCTCAAGCCCAGGACTGGCAACAAAAAAAAGAAGAAGTGATATGAGCTAAAGGAAAAGTATAAGGGTTTTATGGTAGAAGTTTATCAATAGAGATATCTACTATATGAATGGTTTGCTCTGTGATAGGCATCCATGCTTGCTAACTGGCTTTGACTATAGGAAAAGTAAATTTTCTTTTGTCTTCATGACATAAATTAGTTTTCATTGTGGGACAAATTTAACTTAATGGAATGGAAGTTTTTTCTCTCTTACCTTCCCACCACAGTGACTGAGCAGTAGGAGCTCGAGAGTCTACCTGCAGAGATTCTTATTTTTGTATCCTCATTTGTTCACAATTAAGGGAAGTTTGATGGCATGTTCCATGGTTGGAGTGTATTTGGTTGAGGTTATTAGGCAAAGAACAGGTCCCAAAAAAGCCTTGTATATCAGACAACACCAGGTTATACAGAAATATGCATTTTATTGTTTCAGCTAGGGCTCTCTACAAAGGGAACTGTGACTCTTTCTGAATCACAGGGAAGCAGCTTTTAAGTATAGAGTTTAAACAAGCTCATGACAAGAAAAAGTTTAGTTTGTATGTGAGATGGGATACGGTGAAGGAATTTAGTCACAAGTCTATAAATTGAACAACTCATCATCCTGAATGTGTGTTATATGTAGGTACATTCACTGTTGCTGTATTGTGAAAATTTATATTATTACTGAAAAAATGTGATACATGTTTTGCTTTAAAAACTTATTTACTTAGAGGTAACTATTCAGTATAGGACAAATGGAAAGAATTTGCAGAAATAAACAGGACAAATGGGAAATGGGAAAGGAAAATTATGCATCAAAATCACTATAAAATATTTATGTGTTTTAAAATTTCATCACATTAAATCTAGTATACATTAACAGGTAGATGCATATATACAGAAGTAATTGTTTTAATTCTATAATATTAATTAGTAGGTTCTTAATAATAGTATCAGTCAATATAAGTTAGTATTAGTATAAAGCAATATAAACTCAGTATAATATTTTGGAATACATATAATAAGGAAGGTCATGGTAGTATATGAAAAATATTACAAAATTGGAATAAAAAATATGAACCTTAACAAACGAAAATTCATCCCATTAGATGGTAAACATGAATGTCCAAAGTATCATTTATAGCAGGGTGGTGGTGGGTCATATCTGTATTCCAAGCTACTTGGGAGGCTAAAATATAAGGATTGTGGTTACAAAGTAGCTGGGGCAGAAATTTCCTTGTGAGACTCTTATCTCCAATTAATAACTCAAAAACTGGAAGTGGAACTATGCTTCAACGTGATAGAGCACTCACCTGGAACTAAAGCACTCAGGGGGCCCAGGCCGTGAGTTTAAACACCATGACCAACAAAAAAATATCATTTGCTAAGGGAAAAGGAATACATATTTTATCTATATAATAGAATAATTTTACCTAAAATTCTAGTATGTTTCAATTTTTTAGACAGGACATAAATGTTTTAATTTTTGAGGTAGGACATAATTCATATTTCAAGGGATAAATACAAGAGAATTGACTAAGAAAACAAAGAAAATACAAATTGTAAATAGAGTACTAAGTAGGTACTCCAAAATTGAGGATACAAGGCTAGTTGCTTTTAGGTTTCAGGATTTAAAAAAATGGATCAGTGTCACAGAAGAGAAATTTAGAAACAATTATCTATTTAGCAAGATTTTTGGCTCAATTACTCACTACTTTATTTAGAATTGATGAAAACTCACTAGATACATGATATTCTCAATTTACTTAGCATATCTAAGTTTCAGCCAGCAGTAGAATTCTCAATAAATCAGCAGCTGCAGTATGAGTTATCACAGCTTGTCAAGCTCAACATACTGGACTTGTTATCCTATGGGACACATTTGGATGTAAAACCTAGGATTGAAGCCTGCAGAATCTGTTCAAATTGGAGAAACTACCAGTTCCATGCTTACTGACTAATCTCTTACTCATAGTTGCCACAAAATTTCTTTGGGAATATTTGCCTATGTGATTTGTTCCAATTATTGCTATAGCTCATTACTGAGGCATTTCATTATTAACTATTATGATAATCAAATATGTTCTGAATATCTCACATTTGCCTTAATTTGTCACATACAAGAATGTTGCATTACAAGAAGGCAAATGCAATTCCTTCTCCAATTAACCAACAAATTGCTGAACTGGACCTGTGGCTCAAGAGGAAAAATGTGACAGCCATGAGCAAGAAAGCCAAACACAAGTGCAAGGCGTTGAGTTCAAACCTCAATATCAGTACTACTATTACTAATACTAATAATAACAATGAATAGAGACAGGAATAAAAGTCCTATTCTTGCTGTTCTTTATAGAATCAGATGCTTATGGAATTGTAAATTATGGATTTTTAACACGATGTTAAAAAGTATAAACCATAATGATGAAGCTTGTTAATTAAGTTACACTAATATAAAATGTCTGTGACCCAAACAATTGCATAAAGTTAAAATTAAAGAGGACTATAAATGTAGAAAATTTTATAATGGCTGAACAGTTTGGGTGTCAGAATTCAATGAAGTACACAGATGAACATGAAGAATATGGAAAAGTCTAGGAAAATCTCAACAATAAAGCAAACATATAACTTAGGAAGGGGAATCTTTACTGTCTAGTGACAATGACAAAAGCATGTGATTGTTTTAATCGCCAATGCTATACATAATGATAGAATCCAATGTAATTTTTTTCTCAAATTGTATTGATAATCATTAAAAAGTCTTGTGAAAACAAGTGGAGACAATTGTATGGATGTTTGATAAAAATTACATTCCCATCACTTTGACAACATATTTTAAATCTAAGAACAGATCCTAAATTAGTAGGTAATGCCTCTGCTTTAGTACACCCCTCAGAGAAATGTGGCTCATGTCCATAAAAACAAAGGTGACAGATATTTATAAAAATATTCCTAGTAATATGGAAAATGTAAATAAAATGTCACTGATTATCAGCTATGAAATTTACAAAGTTAATATATTATCTATAGTGGTAAACAAAGCATAGAATTATGAATTAAGAAAGACATTCTTAATATATAAGCTCAAAGAACAAGTTGCAAAATATTTCCATTGTGCTCATTAAATATTTTTGACATGTATCTAAGTTATAGTGGCCTGACAGATTTTTTTTTCCACTCCAAGGTAAACATGTTTTTTAAGGTCTATCCCAGAAAATGGCTGGAGTGTTGTTGCCAAGCAATATTAATTTATTCATTCATTCACCGCATTCACGTGGGCAGGAGAAAATTATATTTTTAGTACCTATTACAGGAAATGAGAATCAATAGAATCAATCAGAGAAAAAAGTGAACAAATAGAATTTTTGCTATAGCCAGAATGGAATGTTGTGATCATATCTTAAAGAAAAAGAAAAAAAAGGGATGAGATTGACTCATATTTAAACTAATGCATAAATTTAGACTAGCACTTGACTATGTCACTTTACAAATGAGACAATAAAAGTATCCAGGGAAAGGCAAAATAAACTGGTAAAATTGCTGGGCACAGTGGCTCATGCCTGTAGTTCTAGCTACTCAGGAGGCTGAGATCTGAGGATGGCAGTTCAATGCCAACCGAGCACTAAAGTCTTTGAGACTCTTATCTCCAATTAACCATTAGAAAATTGGAACTAGCACTGTGGCTCAAGGAATATGGCAGTAACCTTGAGCTGAAATACTCAAGTACAGCTCTCAGCTCCAGAGTTCAAGGCCCATGACTGAAAAAAAAGAAAGGTAAATTTTATGTTACATGTATTTTTACATTTGAAATAAAAAACTATTGACACAGCTTTTGTACTGTGTGTGCATGTGTGTGTACATGTGTGTGCATGTATGTTCACTTGCATGGACTCTTGCTGCATGTTCATCAGTACTTGAAAGCTGCTAGCAGCTTCCTGTTCCACACTCTTTCTCTTTGATTTAGAAGCCAAAACACCAGGAAATTTGTCTGTCTGCTTCACTGGAACAAACCTCACATACTCTCTTAGTCTGTTTCTTAATGCTAATCAAGCCTTTAATTTACAATAAGAAGAAATGAAATAAAATTTCCATTTTATTTTTTATTTTTTTTGCAGTTAATATCATCTGTCCTGTTCTAGTCCGACAGACCTTTGATAACTGTGGAGGCTCAAAATTTTTCTACAGCTAATGTATTTATTTCCTCTGTCCTACAAGTCTAGGTCTAAAATTTATAAGATGTAGATTTCAGCATTGCATCTAGAAGATTTCTTAGCAGGTAAAGCTTTCTGTGCCTGAGAGAAGGGGATTTTCCTTGGACCTAATGTGTGTGGTTAAATGGAATGAATTTACTGGTCTTTCTCAGTGGCATGGTGAAAGAATTTGTGTGGTAGAAGAGACCTTGGCATTTGTAAATAAAGGCAGAGGTCTAGATGAACTTGGCTTGATTTAGAAACGTAACTAATGAACTCAACCAAATAAGTAGCATGATTATGAGAAGCATATAACTAAAATCCACTTATCCTCTATGGAGTTTATAATTCAGGTTCAAGTGGGAATGTGTTGGCATTCCACAGGAGATCATACAGTCACATTTTAATAAGCACAGAACTGCAAGAAAGTAACAGCATACAGAAGATAATTTAAATGGCAATCTTCTGAAGTTAAGTTCCTTTTTTTTTTCTGTCAGGGGGCTTGAACTCTGGGCCTGGGCATTGTCCCTGAGCTCTTCAGTTCAAGGCTACCACCCTACCACAGCAACACTTTCAGTTTTCTAGTGGCTAATTAGAGATGAGTCTCAAGGACTTTAATGCTTGGGCTGGCTTCAAACTGCAATCCTCAGATCTCAGCCTCCTGAGTAGGTAGGATTACAGGCATGAGCCACTGTGCTTAACTAAGTTCTCTTTCATAATGACGTTGACCAAAGGAGACACTTGATGCTCTGATTAAAAAAAAATACCATTCCTTCATTTATTTGTTAAACACGTCATTTGAAATATGATGTAAAAATCAATGTTAATAAATTATTTAATAAAAAAGTCTAACCACAGAAGATCACTAAGGAAGCAACTTATGCTTTAGGGCATTAACAAAGTTGTTAAATGATAACTTTTCAAGGGAAACACTCACCAACACTACGGAAGACACTTGGAAACAGTTCTGATGTCAAAGTTTCAAACAATTTTAAGAGGAAGATTTGGAGTATTCCTTTGTTTTCTTGGAAAAATGTTATGTCCCTCCCTAAATTCTGAGCATTTGCTTAAAAGGGTTTAAATAATAAGGACCCTCCTTACTGATCAGTCATCTTTTATCATAAGGGAGAAATCACATAGGTGGCATCTTGGACATTTATTTATCTAGGAATGAAGTTACTGATGATGGACCACATTCCATAGGCAGAGGTAACACTTCGCTGTATGCTAAGTAGGAAGTCCTTATATTCTTAGAGAATATGGCATCAGTTTTTGACTGGTGACAGAAGATTTAGGAGTGGTAGAGACAAAATATGGATACAAATTAATAATTTCCCATTGCTCCTCTGTCTAGATATTCCAAGTGATTTCATTTAAAGCATTGAAATTTTCAATACTTGGAGGCAATAGAATTTTTTTCCATTTTAATTATCAAAGCAAGGACGAATCACATTATCAGATACAGGAAAGACTGCATTATGACTTCTCTATTTCAATGCAACTCTTGATTGCGAGCACTTGAACTACCTGCCCTTAGATAACTAGGATACTAATGTTGATTGTGACCATACCTATTTTGAGATAGCCCTAATGCAACTTCCATTTATAAACCAATCATTTTGCTTACTACATGGGGTGGACTGTGTTGGCAATATTGAGGTTAATTTACATCCGTGCCCTGGAAGTCACAATAGTTTCTACAAATATGCTCCTAAAAATATCACCCAGAAAAAGGAGTATCAGAAAGCCAAAATATTAGGAGTTATAACACTAAAAGATTAGTATATCATGCAGTCTCAAATCAATCAACTGTAAGTCATAAATCCCTAAGAAAACAAGCTTAATTAGTTTGGGTGCATGCCTCATGAAACTACATGTCAAGGAACTTAATTAATTTTATTAAAAATATTAAGCTTAGATTAGCAGCAATAAAAAGTTCTTGTGGTGTTAAGCTATTAATAGTCATTTTGTGGGCATGTGTGACACAGAATATTATATTTAAGAATTATGTTTTGATAGTCCATGGTTAATATTGTAGAATTTATTTGTTGATGTGTGTGTAGTAATCACTTAATATTATGCAATTTTAACTCACTGGGAGCAAAATTTTTCCTCAGAAGATATATATACATATATATTTTTTTCAAATAAAGTTGGCCATTGAAGAATATAAATTAGTTTTGAATGAAGCATGGTGGTACACACCTGTATTTCTATGTATACAAACAGCATAAGTAGGAGAATGAATGGTTATGATTCCAGGCCAGCCAGGACAAAAGTTAGTGAGCTGCTATCTCAAAAACCAAACTGAGCCTCGTAATGCACACCTGTAATCCCATTTCTGTGGAGTCTGAATTGGAAAGTTTATGGTCAGAGTTTATCCACTTGGGATGAAAAAAGTGAGACCTAATCTAACAGTACTTAAAAAAACTAAAGGCAAGAGTATTCCACAAGAGATAGGTACTTGCCAAGCAAATATTAGCCCTCAATTCACAATTCCAGTACTACAATGTATATTATATGTAAATATAATATATAATGTAGATAGATGAGTAGATATATAGATGCATAAATAGATAGAGATATGCCTACACTTCTTAAGCTTTTTTGTTTTTTTCATATTTTTTTGTAATTAATAGAAGGGTTACATGATATTTGCCAGACAGAAGGTGCATTAATTGACATACATTGATACCCTTCCAGCTGTGTTGGTCCCATTTCCCTCCCCCCAAACCCCACCCTTCATCTTGTTTTCCCCCCTTCCCTATCCAATTTCAAATAACCAAATACAGGTATATCCGATATATCAGGTAACAAAGTGAGATACTGTAACAATATGAGATAACCAAGGGACAGCAAAAGAGATGTGAGATAACATAGTACCTTAAGGAAAACAATCATTCCTTATGTGCCTTATATTTCTTTTTTTTATATTTTTTATTGTAATTAGTAAAAGGGTTACATGATATTTGCCAGATAGAAGGTGCATTAATTCACATACATTGATACTCTTTCACATGTCTTGGTACTCATTACCTTCCCCCTCACCCACCACCCACCCCCCCCATCTGGTTTTCCCCACTTCCCTATCAAATTTCAAATAATCAAATACAAATAAATTCAATATATCAGATAACAAAGTGAGATACTGCGGCCAGGAGTTTGGCCTAGTGGTTAACCTTTCATTTAGCGTCATACCATATGGCCTTATGTACCAAGGTTTTGCTCTATTGCAAATCACTGCTAGGAGAGCCCAAGATTTCTACTGTTTATGACAAATGAGGGAAACCAATGAGCCTAAGCTCCTTTGAGTCTGGCTTACTTCACTTGATATGATTTTTTTCTAAGTCTTTCCATTTCCTAACAAATGGGGCGATGTCATTCTTCCCGACAGCAGCATAGAATTCCATTGTGTACAAATACCACATCTTTTTGATACACTCATCAACTGAGGGACATCTAGGTTGATTCCATATCTTTGCTATGGTAAATAGTGCTGCAATGAACATTGTTGTGTTGGTGGATTTAGTATGTCCTTGTTTCTGGATGATTGGATAAATGCCAAGTAGTGGAATTGCTGGGTCATAGGGGAGTTCTATGTTTAGTCTTTTGAGGAACTGCCATTTTGCTTTCCATAGTGGTTGAATGAGTTTGCACTCCCACCAACAGTGTAGTAGTGATCCCTCCTGGCCACATCCCCTCCAGGATCTGTTCTTATTAGTTTTCTTCATCCTGGCCATTCCAACTGGAGTGAGGTAGAATCTTAGAGTTGTTGTGATTTGCATTTCTTTTATGACCAGTGATGTTGAGCTTTTCTTCATGTGTCTATAGGCAATTTTTGTTTCTTCTTCAGAGAAGACTCTCTTTAAGTCTTTGGCCCATTTTTTAATGGGATGGCTGTTACTTTGGGGATTAGTTTTGGAGTGATTCAATTTTTTGAGCTATTGATATATTTTAGATATGAGGCCTTTGTCTATTGTATGGTTGGTGAAGATCTTCGTGTATTCTGTAGGCTTCCTGATTAGTTTACTAGCTATGTCCTTTGCCATACAAAAGCTCTGCAGTTTAATGCAGTCCCACTTATCCAGCCTTTCTCTGATTTGTTGTGATTCTTGGTCCTTATTGCGAAAGTTTCGACCTGTGCCAAGGAGGCCTAGTGTATCTCCTATTCCTTCTTGTAAAGTTTTCAGTGTGTCGGGTTTTACCTTGAGGTCTTTGATCCATTTGGAGTTAATTCTAGTGCAGGGTGACAAAGAAGGATCCAACTTTCGTTTTCTGCAGGTGCTTAACCAGTTCTGCCAGCACCACTTGATGAAGAGGCTATCTTTCTTCCATTCTATTTTTTTGGCTTCCTTGTCAAAGATTAGGGGGCCATAGGTCTGTGGTTTAATATCTGGATCTCAGTTCTATTCCATTGGTCTTCAGGCCTGTTCTTGTGCCAGTACCAACTGTTTTGATAATTATAGCTCTGTAATAGAGTCAAAAGTTTGGTATTGAAATTCCTCCTGTGCTGTTCTTTCTGCTAAGAAGTGTTTATGCTATACGTGGTACTTTATTATTCCATATGAAATTTTGGATTGCCTCTTCTATTTCACTAAAGAATGACATTGGGATATTGATGGGTATTGCGTTGAATTTGTAGATAGCCCTTGGCAAGACTGTCATTTTCACGATATTGATTCTTCCAATCCAGGAGCATGGGAGGTTTTTCCATTTCCTCAGTTCTGCTTTAATTTCCTTTTTCAGGATTTTAAAGTTCTCATCAAAAAGGTCTTTTACATTTTTTGTTAAGGTAATTCCTAGGTACTTTATTTTCTTTGAGGCTTTGCAAAAGGAGTTGCTTTCCTAATTGTTGCCCCATTCCTCTCACTGTTGGAGAAGAGCAAGGCAGTTGATTTTTGAGGGTTAATTTTATACCCTGCTACACTTCCAAATTTTGAATCAGCTCAAGGAGCTTGGGAGTAGAGTCTATAGGACTCTTTAAATACAGGATCATATCATCTGCAAAGAGGGATAGTTTTACTTCCTCTTTCCCTATTTGGATCCCCTTTATGCTTGCTTCTTGCCTTATTGCACTGGCTAGGAATTCTAATACTATGTTAAAGAGGAATAGAGAGAGTGGGCATCCTTGTCTCATTCCTGATTTTAGAGGGAACAGCTTTAGCTTTTCGTCGTTAAGTACAATACTAGCTGTGGGTTTGTCATACACATCCTTTATTATATTGAGGAATGTTCCATGGATTCCTAGTTTCTCCAGAGCTTTTAACAGAAAGGGGTGTTAGATGTTGTCAAATGACTTTTCTGCATCTATTGAGAAAATCGTGTAATTTTTGTCCCTGTTCCTGTTGATATGTTGAACTATATTAATTGTTTTGCGTATGTTGAACCAGTTTGCCTCCCTGTGATGAATCATTTTTGATCATAGTGTATAATTTTTTTGATGAGTTGTTGTAGACAGGTGGCAAGTATTATGTTGAGAAGTTTTGCATCAGTGGTCATCAAAGAAATAGGTCTATAGTACGCTTTCTTTGATGAATCTCTGTGTGGTTTGATGATGAGGGTTATACTGGCTTCATAGAATGAGTTTGGTAAAGAGCCTTCATTTTCAATTTCGTTGAAGATCTTTAGGAGTATTGGTGTGAGCTCTGCTTTGAAGACCTTATAGAATTCAGCTGTGAATCCATCTGTCCCTGGGCTTTTCTTAGGTGGAAAGTCTCTTATTGCCATTTCTATTTCAGTGCTTGAAATAGGCCTGTTTAGTTGGGTCAGTTCTTCGTTCAGTGTGGGTATGTTAATATTGGCTAGGAATTCATCCATTTCATCTAGATTCTCAAATTTGTTGGCATAAAGGTTTGAGAAGTATTCCCTCATGATACTCTGGATTTTGGTAATTTCTGTCGTGATATTACCATTTTGTCTGTGATTTTGTTTATTTCGGTATGCTCCCTTCTTTTTTTGGTAAGATTTGCTAAGGGTCTGTCAATTTTGTTAATTCTTTCAAAGAACCAACTCCTTGTTTTGTTGATTCTTCCTATAATTTTTTTGGATTCCAATTCATTTAATTCTGCTTTGATTTTAATAATTTTCTTACTTCTAGTGGGATTAGGCTTGGTTTGTTGCTCTTTTTCCAGGAGCTTAAGGTGACATATTAAATTCTTGGTTTGCGATATTTCCAATTTGTCATTGCAGGCACTCAGAGCTATAAATTTTCCTTTGAGTACTGCCTTTTCGTGTTCCAAAGGAGCTAGTATTTTGTGTGCTCCTTTTTGTTAAATTCCATAAACGGTTGGATATCTGTTCTGATCTCTTCGATGACCCATTGGTGTTTCAACAATGTGTTGTTCAATCTCCATGAGTTACAGGGTTTTCATTGGTTGAGATGGGTGTTCAGTTCCAGTTTGATGCCCTTGTGGTCTGAGAGAGTGCAGGGAATAATTTCAGTGTTTCTGAATCTGTCCAGGTTTGTTTTATGGCCTAACATTTGGTCTATTTTGGAGAATGTTCCATGTGCTGCTGAAAAAAACGTATATTGTATTGTTGCTGGGTGGAATAATCTGCAATTGTCTGTTAGATCTAGTTGGTGTATATAGTTGTTGAAATCTACCATTTCTCTGTTGAGTTTTTGCCTTATTGATCTGACCAAAGGTGATAGTGGTGTGTTAAAGTCACCAACAATCACTGTGTTTAGATCTATGTATGGTTTCAGTAAAAGTAAAGTTTGCTTGATGAAGTTCGGAGCTCCGGGATTCAGTGTGTAGATATTTAGGATGGTTATGTCCTCCTCAAGGAAAGATCCCTTTAGTAGTGTATAGTACCTTCTTTTTTTTCTCACTAATTTTAGTTTGAAGTCTATTTTTTCTGATATGAGGATGGCAACTCCAGCCTGTTTATGGGGGCCGTTAGCTTGATAGAATTTATTCCAACCTCTCATTTTCAAAAGGTGTTTGTTACTTTGGGTAAGATGTGTCTCTTGAAGACAGCAGAATGATGGATCTTGCTTTTTGATCCAACTAGATAGTCTATGTCGTTTAATTGGAGAGTTAAGTCCGTTGATATTGAGAGTCAGGATTGAGAAATATTTATTAGTTCCTGCCATTTTTACAAGCTTTCTTTAGGGCCTGTGTCTTGATAGTTTTTGTGGTACTTAGATGTTATGAGTTTTAGGTGCCATGTCTTTCTCTGTTTTACATTTGTGTTGGTTTTCTATGTGTAGAACATCTTTGAGAATTTTCTGTAATATTGGTTTTGTTGCTACATAATGTTGAAGCTTTTCCTTGGAATGGAATGTTTTTATTATTCCCTCAGTTATGAATGAGAGCTTAGCTGGGTACAGTATTCTAGGTCTCTGCTGAGAAATCTGGGGTTATTCTGATTGGTTTGCCTTTATAGGCGATTGTTCTCTTCTCAGTTCGGGTTATAATGTGGCGGTGGGATGTCCTTTTCTGATCAGGTCTGTTTGGGGTTCTAAAAGCTTCTTGTATCTGGATGGGCCTGCCCTTCTGGATATTTGAGAAGTTCTCTGAGATGATTCCCTGAAGTATATTTCCAATACCATTGACCTCTTTCTCCAGAACCTCCTCAATACGAATTAGCCTTCTATTAGGCTTCCTAATTGTATCTTGGACCTCCTGTAGCATTTTCTCATATTTCCTAGATTTGAATTGACTCATTTTCTGTTTTTTTTTCTATAACAACTAAATTATCTTCAACCCCGGAAATTCTCTCTTCTGCATTGTCTAACCTGCTATCAAAGCTATCTACTTTATTCTTCATCTCCCGTGCTTCTAATTGTTCATTTTTGATGCCTTGCACCTCTTGTTTTAGATCATGTATGGATTTCTTTATCTCCTCGATTTCCATTTGAGTGGTTAGCTCAGCAGTTTTATTCTCTTTGGACATTTGTTGGAGTTCAGTCACCTTTTTGTTTGTGGATTCTATGAATTTGTCCATTTTTCTTTGAAAAACCTTTATTATGGCCTCCATTATGGCTTCCCTTTTTTCACATATCACCTTGTTTATGGTTTCCTCTTATTTAGCTGTGGCTTCCTCCCTTATCTCTTTCTTTATGTTTTCACATTTTTCATTAATGATATTTATCAATTGCATTTGTAGAGCAGTTGGAACCCTCTCCTCAAGATTTGCCACTGACTGTTCCATTGCCTGTTTATGTTGGGTGGGAGATGTTATTCCTTGATTTGACATTTTTCTTGAGTTTCTTGTTCTGCCCATTTGAAGATGGGAGCAAGATTAATACTAAACAAGATTATAATTTTTCAGATATATACCAACCTACACCTTTTTAGTTGGCTGATAATAGATGTTCGCTCTTTTAGATTGGTAATATCACTCTCTCTTTCTTTTTGTACAATTACATACAAATCTAATACAATCACAGATGACCAATTTATGACCAAAATAATAAGCCCCTCTAGCCAATGTTTATTATATTTAAGTCCCTCTGGATCTAGAGTATAATTGAACACCTAGATACACAGCATTGCTCAACAACCATCAAATGTAGATCCATGCATATTAAGAGTTGAAGGATGAACAGAAGACAAAAGATAGAAAAATAATATGAAAGACGACAAGGTAGGTAGGAAAAGCATAATACAGGAGTGTAAGAATATTATTGTAATGAGGAAGAGGTATTGTGTAATGATAACTGACCTAAGGTGATAGACAGGTAGAGTATTTGTGTAGAAAGTTTAGATTAACTTAGATAAAACTTATCAAAATAAGAAGAGTAATAAGACGAATATTTTGAGAAAAGAGGGAGGTAGATATAGGAGATTTCAATGATACAAATTTTAAAAAGAAAGAAAAAAAAGAAAAAACAAAACAGCAAGAAAATAAAAGAAAGCAGAACACACACACACACACACACAATAAAAAATAAAAACAAAAACAAAAATTAAAAAAAAAGAAAAGGTGGGGGGAGAATTCTCACTGTTCTTAGTTCTTACCCAAGAGATTCTAGGGTTCAGAACCAGGAGTTTAAAAATCAGGTGACTGTATCAATATGGATATCATTTTTATTCAGACTGTACCCAGAGCTGTCACTGTGTTTCTAGGAACGACCATAGTGACAGCAGGATTGCAGGAAAAGAGAGGAGAAAAAAAGGAAAAAAAAGGAATGAATCATAACATTAGAAAAAAAGGTGTAGGTTAAAGGCAAAGAGAAAAATAAGGACATCTAAAAATGCAAATGAAATGGGGTAGAAAAATTTAAAAAGGGTATTCTTCAGTTTTTTTTTTTTTTTTGGTGGGGGGACAGGATAGGAAACTTGTGTCTCCACTAAATTCGGGATCTAAATACTTCACAAAGTCTTTTTCTCTTGTGATTTGGCTTTTTGGTTTTTTGGATGAGATTGCTTGTTTGGTTAAACAAAGCTGAAGGATCCGCGGGCGGCTTTGTTTACCAGGTCTGCAGCAGGGCTGGGGCTGGATTTCTGGCTAAGGGATCTCTGGGAAATCCTTTGCCAGTTAGAAAGATGGCGCTGTCAGCATCACCTCTCAGGCTGCAATTGCTTTCCTGGGTCTTTGCTGGTAGTCAAGATGGCGCTTCTCTCAGCTGGAGGGGGAGGGGCTCCTTTCCAATGCTGTTCCACAAGCAGAAATGGAAACTTCTCCTTGGAGGTGCTCACAAATTGCTGGATTGTCAGGTTCCGTGAAGCTGGCAGGTCTGGGTGTCGGCATTGGGCTCAAGCAGGCTCTGAGTGGCTCTGTCTGCAGCTGGCAGGTCTGTGCCACTGTGGAGACAGCGTTGTCTCTGCTCTGATTCAGAAGAGCCTTTGTCTCCCTGGGCTCTCTGTGGCAAAGCTCCACGCTCTCTTCTTATGCCGGTACTCTGCCTTTATTTCCTCTCTGCCTTAGTTCTCTGTGGTCTTAAAGCTTACTTAGGATCAATTTCTGTTAGAGGACTGTCTCCTGCACTGCCAGTACATGAATCTTGGCAGGAGCTCAGTATGTCTTACCCTGAGCCACCGCCATCTTCCGCCGATCCCTTAAGCCTTTTTGTATATGGATATTATTTTGGAAGCTATTTTTCAGCTTACTAGACACTACTTAGTATGTAATTACCCCTACACATATTTTCCATAAATATTATTTTGACACTTTATGCTTATTACAATTATTATTTGATAATTTTAAGATCAAACACATTGAAAGAAAATATTCATACAGTACAATATCGAGAGGAGGATATATTTTACATGAACTCTGGAATTATGAACGAGAATTCGTATTAATGTATTGGACAATCCCACAAGAAGTGAAGTTGCTTTTTTGAGAATTCAACGTATTGTTTCCGAAGTGACTGGTTTCCCAGCACTTAGGTCCTTACTCTTTCCAGATGTCACTATTTCCCAGTAAATCTCACTTTCATTGTTCTTACTTCAACAAAGGTGCCCTGGTTACCACCAACACTCCTCTGGGTGAAAGTTTCAGCACATCACCTGCTTCAGAGATTACAGATTCTTTCTGGCCCCCACTTCCTGTTCTCATTCCCATCAGGCTTCCGTGCCTATTCCTGGTGATTTCGGTCATTCAGAAGTCATGGCTTTTTAATCATATTAAGTGAAGTGAGCCAGACCCAAAGAAACATAGGCTCCATGTTTTCTCTCATTTGTAATCATTAGTACACATCTAGGATTCTCCTAGCAGAGGATCACAATAGCTCAAAACCTATGTATACATGGCCATAGAGGATGAGGCTAAATGAATTGAACTCCAGGATACGGAAACAAGAGGTTTATCTTTGTGATTGTTGTTCTTAATGTACTAAGGGAAGTTATTTCTTTTCTCTTTTTTTCCCCATTATGCTTTATCTCATGTGGTTACTGTATCTGACTTTGTTACCTGGTATATTGTATATATGTTTATTTGAAAAGGGAAAAGAAAGAGGAAAAACAACATAATTAGGAGGGGGTGGAGGAGAGAAATTAGGAGGAAAAACATGAGAAAGGTATCAATGTTCAATGCCTTATGAATTTAGCTGTGACCCCTCTATATAGGCTGTACATCACCCCGACAACAAAATACAATTAAAAAAAAGTCATAGTATTTTATGCATCTCCTTGAATGCTAGTTCTTCACTGTCATAGAAACCACCTAATTTTTATACATATAGTAAGCCCAAAAGTTAACATTCTCTTTTATGATGCAAGATTATATTTTCTAACCTGTAATTTTTTTTCTTTTTCTAATTTGCCATGGAACAGACAGTGCTCCCAGGCTGTCATATTTTAAAACATGCATTAAAAGCTTTTGAAGTCCCGAAAGCTTTATGCTTTAAAGGTTTTTTGTGTTTAACATGATTAAATCACAATTTTATAAGTTCACCAATACAATAAAAATAGAAACTGACTAAAATATTTAGGGATATTGTAGAAGAGTTCACACAAAAGTGAAGGATTGTGAAAAGTGAGTTGACAGAAAGAGAGGAAAGGCATTACAAAAATAGCTAACAGCTGTGTGAAGACCAAAAAATGTGTGAAATGGTTTGTGTTCTGTGAAAGGTGAAATATGTACTGTCTTTGAAACATAAGTTGTGGTAAACTGGCAAATGTGAAAGCTCAAGAAATAAAAATGATTTGAATTTTAAAAGTCAATTTCAATACATTTGGCAAAACATATTTGTCAAATGTTTGTTATAATCTAATCAAATTTATCTGACAACTCTACTATTTTTCTAGATTTGCATTAGTGCATTGAAGAATTCCAATTCATGCAAAAAGAGATCTAAGGTATAGTTTTGGAGATTAAATCACCAAATTCAATTTTAAAAACTGTATTTAATAACAATGTGAAAAGTTGTTACAATAAGGAAGGGCTAGCTAGCACCATGAGCGGGAGGAAGCAGGTTCATGACTATAAGCTTTTATAAAAGGTCCAAGACGGAAACTATAAAGTTGGGATAAAAAGTTGGGATTGAAAAAAGTAGAGATTATCTTCCCGAAACTTCGATAAGAAAGAAATTTTCATTAATCTGCTACAACTTGCTTGTGCATTGGTTCAGGAATAAATAAATCTGAATTGTCTACCTTAGTTATTTTTGGTGACTGGGACTCTACTTACTGTAACAATACAAGAATACATTAATTTGAGAGGTGATTTTGATATCATGGAAATCAGAAATTCTTGTTCTGATGCAGGAAATGAATGGATTTTATTAGTATAATAAATGTGCTGCATTCATTGGTTTTACATTTGACCTTGGTATAGGAAGATTATCCACCTAATCACAAGGCCTGTTTAATGCAAGATTATTTGCAGGAGCCAATTTCTAAAATTAACCTTAAGTTCCAACAAGGGATGAATGGATGAAGAGCCTGGAGGGTATGTCTATGTTGTGTGGGTGCGAGAGAGAGAGGGGGGGTGGGGAGGAAGATAGAGAGAGAGAGGGAGATGGGGAGGAAGATAGAGAGAGAGAGAGACAGAGACAGAGACAGAGAGACAGAGAGAGACAGAGACAGAGAGAGGGAGAAGGAGAGGGAGAAGGAGATTTTTCTGGTTGTTGTAAAGGTGATGTACAGATGGGTTTCAGTTAGAAAAGTAAGATAAAGAGTACATTTCTTTTTGAACAATATCACCATTTCCCTTGCTCTCTTTCAGCTTTTCCTTTCACTCCCTACTCACAAATTGTGTACCTCAATTTCTGCGTTGTGTCTAGTGTGTATCATTGCTTCATTAGTTTACCTTTTGTCTCACCATTTCTGTCCTATCCCGCTCTCCCAAAGACTGATAAATGAACAGAGAAGACAAAAGGAAAAGAAAGCAAAAACAGTAACAAAGAAAAAATCCTCTTATTTTGTGCCTTTGTGTTCTTCTTTATTCTCATGTATGTGTGAATGCCTACAGACATGTATAATTAATCATGCCCCTGTCTGAGGTCAACTGCAAATCGTGATAAAGATCTCAAAGGTGAGTGTCATTTATTTTGACTAACTGAATTAAGATTCCTTTTGTAAAGTGTTAAATTCTTGAAGTGATGGGTATAGTCATTATTTTAATTCAGTCATTCCACATTGTATTAAAAATGTAGCACCACCTTGGAACTCCGTAAATACATACAAGAATTACTTTTTCCTTAAAATATGATAATTTGTCTATGTTGTTGTGTTTATATTTCCCGTACTATGTCCATATCATTGGATATGCAAATACTGAGTTCTCACTCTTGCACTGTTTGGATCTAATAGCCACATATTAAGGATATTAAGGATACCATGTGCCTTTTGTTCCTTTGGTCTTGACTTGTTCACTCTAGATTCATCCACTTCCCTGCAAATGCCATTAGTTTATCTTGTCTGATGGCTATGTAAAATTCCATTGTATATATATACATATATATATCATATTTTCTGTATCCATTCATCTGCAGTAGGGCATATGGATTGTTTCCAATGCCTGGCTATTGTGAATAGTGCAGAGATAAACATAGCTGAGCAGCTATCCTTATGACTCTATAGACATAATGTTTTATTACATTGATTAATACATATCTATGATATTTGTATCTATGATATTTTGATTATGTTCTAAAAATTAAGAGACTGTGATTGTAAATAGAGATTCTCTTCTTGAATACTTGTTTGTTAAATACATCATTTGAAATATGATGTAAAAATCAATGTTAATAAATTCTTTAATAAAAAATCAAAAAAATATGATGATTGATGACTGGTCTCAAAAAAGGAAGTCTGAGATGCAAAGCATAGTAGAGACTCATTGTATCATTGTCCAATGTGTTGAAATGGAGGGGATATAAGACAAGGTTTAAAGAAGACTCTGAGGTCTGGCAGTCATTCTTGGGTTACAGCCAGAAAGAAAAAAAAAACATGGAGAATTTAGTAACAGTTCTGAAGAAAGGAAATGTTCCAATGAGAATGAACTTGAGAATTTATTTTCCTCAGAGAAATTTCAGAAAAGTAATCCCAGTCAATGTTATCAATCTTCTTATATTCTTGGCAAAGAATTAGTTACGTTATGCCAGATTTGTAACAGGGAGTTAATAAATAGGTGTAGTTTTATGTTGATAATTTTGTGGTATTTGATATACAAAAACCAAAATATTACTGGAGACCCAAACCAGAACTAAAGAATGCAAGAAAAAATTGAAACAATAAATTTGATAATGGAGTCAAAAATACTATTCTTAAAGAATTTTAAGTTGTATTTATTTCTACAAAAATCTTATATCAAGCTATCTAATATAAAAAAACTGAGTAACTATAGAAGAAATTAAGAATATTATTGATATATTATTCTCACAATAATCCCTATTTTATTTATTGAAAATTTGATAAACAGGGTTTTATAGTTACATAAGAAAGGTGATGAGCACATTTCTTATTCATTTTATAAGGCCTTAAAATTTATCTGTATTTAAAATACTAACATCTATAGGGAATATGATATGTGATATGAATCTCAATTATTTGAAAACATTATAAAGATGCCTAGATTCTTGCTTAAAATCAATAATATACATGTATTTACAATAGTGAAATATTATAGATATTTAAAATTTTGTATAAAGCTAAATATTATGGAGCATAAATTAAGGTATGGGAAATATATTTAGTTCCTGAAAAATTCAAGTATAATTTTAAAGAATATATAAAAAGAAAAGTATGTCTTAAATATCAGAGACCAACATTGAATTCCAGTGTGTCACCATGTCCTGAAGTGATGAGCTGGATACCTGGTGACTGGTTGATTACTGGTTGATGCTGGATTGATTCAAGCACATGAGAGGCAGTTTTTGCTCTTGCTGTAATATACACTTAGGATATGAACTGTCTGACTTTACACAAATCCCTCTGCAAAACTACCATCCATAGGATTCCATGATGCTTCATCCACTGTCAAATGTTTCCTGATTCCATAATGCTTCATGCACAGCATTAATTCTGATGAAGAACTCACTTCATAAAGTCTATGCCTTTAGAATCAACTGGTTTAGCAAGTTTCTTACTATGCTAATGCAACACACTTGATGGAATGAAGACTCTTTTGAAGGCTCAGTCACAGGCATTAATCCCTTGCAAGCCTCACTCAAGGGTCTTCTCTATATATTCTGAGTTAGTGCCCAATATTCGCTACTGTGTTGCCGATAGAAAGTATTCATAGAACCAACAATGGGGCAATCTAACTGTGTGTGGTGCTACTGTTAACAGACTGCCTCACTTGCTTGCTTCCTGTGACTTTATAGTCTCTTACTCTATGGGTATTAGTTCCAGACAGGAGAATAGTTCCACACTGAGACACAATAAAGATGAAAGTGAACCAAATATTAAAATTGCCACTGAGCCACACCAGTTTTCTCAAGCCTCTCGCTGAACAGACAATGATAGAATTGTTGTGTTTTCTGGGATGATTGATTCTGACTATGGAAGTAGAGAACTGCAATTTTCAGGTAGAATGAAGAAAAGTTACTGTATGCATCCATTTTCATTATGATGGAATTTTCTGAACAACTGAACTGCTAGAACTCATAAATTATTCACTGAGTCTTAGATTAATTCCAGAAGAATAAATGTTCTTTATTTATTTAGGAAGAAAGTTTTTCAGAAAATATACATTTGCCAGTGCTGAGAAGTGAATCATGTATTTAACTCCATATAATACCTTTAAGGATTCATTTAAAGTAAATTTAAATACTCAGAACAACACAATTTTAATGCCAGTTGAGATCTTACAAATCAGTTAATTTAACCTCCATCTGCACTTCGATTTTCAGAGATGATTTATGAAATAGTTTGTGCTTGTCTGAGACAGATATCTCTTACCTGGACCAGCGTATATAGGAGTTGAAACTATTTGAGTGTCAACTATATTTGAATACTATAAATATATTGTGGTATTGAAATGACAAATGTATAAATGCCTCAAATATTTACATTTGTAGTAAACTAATTGTTCCAATTTGTTTAGAAGAATTTTATCTATTTCTATTTTATAATAATATAGCTTCTCTTTGTTATATTTTTATATGTCAAATATAACAAATAATTTTTTAAAAATTTTCCACAGGAATTATGGAGAATCCCTGTGACTTTTGTGACTTATGTCACAAAAAAGAATTCAAATTAATTATTCATTCCTTTTTAGTTTGTTAATCTTTTAGTATAATTGTCTGAAATCTTAGTCTTACCATTCAAATGCAGTACCCACCTTTTATGGAAATCACATTCATTTATTTCAAGTCCCTTCAGACTTCAGAATAATTAAATGAGAAATACTGCTTTTGCATATTACATGACACTAGATGCTAAAAGTCACAAATGATTGTTCCTCTATTTTTTAAATGGGTTTTAATCTAGGTCTTGAGTTCATCTCATTTTATTTATCATTGGGTTAATATATTTAATTACTACAATATTCAAATATTTAAAAAGTTTATTTTCTGGAATGCCATGCTCATATGTTGTAGAAATTAACTCAGTACTTCAAAGAGAAAACAAGTGAAGATTGCATCTATACAAGCTCTAGCAAAGCTACCACTCATGTCACCACTTATTTAATTGTCCTTTCTGTCATTTAATGTGGCATGATCTATGAAGAAATCAGAGGTGACCTCAATACCTTAACAAAGAACCACAGGAAATTCTACTAGAGGTAGAACTTTGCTTTTGATCTATTTGTTTATATACATATGTATATATGTATAATAGCAAAAAATGCATAGTATATATACAAGTATAGGTATAAATCTATATGTGCTTAGAGATATATATGCATAGTAGCAAAATATTCATGTATATATACATATATAAACATATATGTAAACATATACATATATGTACATATAATATATGCCTATATGATATATATAGATAATATATACCCATGTGAATCTGTATAGTATATAACATAAACACATGTACATATACATGTATATGTTATATGTGTGTATATATGTATATACATATGTACATATGCAGGTATCTGTGATTATTCTGCAAACTTTTCCTTATATGAGGTAAGCTTGATGATACAATGTCATGTCCATATGTTTCTTTAATGAATATCAACAAATTTCCACCATTTTTATTGCTAGTATCAGGTACTCACATTTGCTTGGTCAACCTGCTCTCTATCATTGTAGTAACATTTTGAGCTCAGCTATTAAGAGAATTAAGTAGTAGTACAAAGAGGTTACAATTCCATAAGTCAGATATGAATACTTTGCCTCTTGTTAAATATCTCCTTTTCCTTCATTCTCTCCCATTTTTTTCTCCTTCCATTCCTACCTTCAAGTTACATAGTTCATTTTTACCATAATGACCACTGAATATAATGAATGCATTTACTTACTCATCCTTCCTCCATGACTGTGCTTCTCTTTCCCTCCCTACAAAATGATGCCACTTCCTGTTATTCATTCCCATTGGCAATATATTAGTTGTTCAGAGAAGTTAGGCCTTTGGATTCCTCTCCCAACTATGTCATTCTTTGTTCAGTTTGTTGTGTAATAGCATAAAAGCCCTGTTTGTTATTTTTGCCATGTTCATTTGCATTTTAGCTCTAACTTCTACATATGAGAAAACATGTGCCATTTATCTCTCTGAACCTGACATACTTCTCTAAACAAAGTTTTTGTAGCTTCATCCATTTCCCAGGAACAGACATACTATTATTTCTTCTAAGGAAGGAATAAAATGCCACTGTATAACTGTGCCACATTTTCTTGATCCGCCCAATAATTATAGGGCATCTGCAGCCCACCTTTTACTAGTTATTTTAGAGTTGGAATCTTGGAGACTTTTCTAATTTTGCAACCTGGTCCTCTGGACTTCAGCTTCCAGCATATCCAGGAATATAGTGTCCATACCTGTCTTTACAAAATTCTTACAGTATATTCTTAGTCATAAACTCTGACAGACACTGGGAATGTAGTCAAACAGATTGTCACCCCTCTTCGTTTAGTCACAACAGGATTATTCAATTTACATTTTTCATTTATCCTTGGAAAATTTCTTTGATTTATGAATCATAATGCCCATTTTACAGGTGAAGGAAGATTTAAATCCATGCTCAAGATTATTATTTTAAGTGACTTAGTTGATACCTACAAAAACTGAATAATTCCAAAGCTCATATTGGAAATCACTCATTTTCTTATATCCACTGAGCTTACACAGTACTTCCTCCCAATTTACTATACTGTCATTCCAGCAAGCATAGCATACTAGAGTGGCACAGAGAGGTGCTGAAATGCTGTCAGAGATGAGAATATAAAAAACTGCATTTAATTCGTGTCTTGAGGAATGCATAGAAGTATTTCTAAACCTAACATTAAGCAAAGTCATTCACCCTTTAAATATTCACACACCAAAGAATTATTATATATCTCGGAGATTGAAAGAAAGCTGAAAATGCATTAGCTCTATCATTTAAATTTTTAAAAATAACAAAACCGATAAAGTTCAAAATAGATATAATTCAAAATCAAAGGAATCTAGCCAAGGGGGTCAAAGCTTTGATGTGGTGCCTTTATAGTGTTAAAAATACCACATTTAAAAGGATTTTGAGTCAATGCTACAGGATAAATGATATAAACTTTATATTTAAACAAAGCAATTGAAAATCATTTTAAAAAATTGTTCTAGTTCCAAAACCATCAACAAAAACTGATGTAAAGCTAGGCAAATGACGGTGGGGAATAATTGTTCTTTTACTCATTTAAGATTCTTAATTTCCATTGCTTCTCCATTATGAGAAGAGGAGGATTAATTATAAACTACTGACATTATTTTAAGGAAGAACACTCTCAAAAGTGTTACAACTTCTATCACATATTTTAGGAGTAGAAAAGATGTCCATGTTTATTATATTAAAAATAGTTTGTAATGCTGATTTTTTAAATCCATTTCTCCTGTTCTCTCTTAGCAATAACACTTTTCAAAAATAACTCAAGATCACTGTGTCCTCTTTCTCCTAGCCAAAACCACCCCATGTTTATTGAGGAGCTCTCCTGTGAGCAATACCCAACTTGAATCGTATTCTTTCCTTTAATTCTTAGGATGGCCCTAGAACTATATTTCCACTGACTCTAGCAAATGGAATTATTCCCTTGGATACTTCTCCTCATTTGCATGAAGTCAAAGTATGAAGGAATCTCCTCCTCAGTCTCTGAGCCTTCCATTTGCAACACCTTTTTCCTTCACCACTCATTGCTTCTAAATGCTCATCTCTTCTCCTAGAAATGGCATCCATACACTACGCATTCATTAGCTCAACAAATACCTGTGGCACGTGTTGTAATTGTAGGGGAGGCAGGGTATCATTCATTTCCTGTTGGTGACAATGATCACAACTGATTTCCTGTCACCAGACAGTAAGAGGGAACATTTTATTATTAAGTTAAATCAGCCCAGACTCTAGAATATTCTCACAACTCTCACAGAAAAAGCGAAATTGTTCCCATAGTACTATACATGTCCTCAAGCCAACTTTGTCATCTCATCTTTTTTTTTAAAGTTATTTTATTGTTATTATAGAGGTGAAATACAGAAGGGTTACATTTGCATGTGTCAGGCAATAAGTACATTTTCTTTGGTACAGTGCCATCTGCTCCCTCATTCTCTTCCACTCCCTCCCTCCCATTCCCACCCACAAGTTGCATAGTTCACTTTAATCAATGTCCAGTGTGCTCCATTTTTATGCTTTTTCACTCTTTTCCATTGAATCCTACCCTCTCCTCTCCTCCTCCCATAGATCTGCACGTGAATACACCATATGTAAGGTAAAGAAGACTGAATCATCAGAAATAGGAAAAACAAAAATAAAAACATCCATTGTTTCTATATCTTCAGAGTTCCTTTCAATATGTATATTGTTTTAGGGATATATGAAGAGGTACTTGGTATAGCCCCTTTTTTATTTTCTCCTAAGACTATCTTCTTTTGATCTTACTGTAGGTGAGTTTCTAGGATCCTATGTAGTTTGACATATCCCAGTGCATTTCAGATGTAACTTCTGCATATTAGAGAGAAAAATGCACCATTTGTCTCTCTGATCTTGGCTTACCCCACTTAACATGTATTCATTCTAGCTTCATCAATTTCCCTGCAAATGACATTATTTTATTCTTTCTAATGGCTGTGTAAAATTCCATTGTATTATAGTTATCACATATTTTGAATCCACTTATCTATCATGAGGCATCTGGGTTGTTTTTATCTTTTGGCTATTGTGAACAGTGCTGTGCAGGTGTCCTTTATTGTTACAGTATCTCACTTTGTTATCTGATATATTGGATTTATTTGTATTTGGTTATTTGAAATTGGATAGGGAAGGGGGAAAACCAAGACAGGGAGGGGGTGGAGGGAGGGTAATGGGGACCAAGACATGTGAAAGGGTATCAATATATGTGAATTAATGCACCTTCTATCGGGCAAATATCATGTAACCCTTTTATTAATTACAATAAAAAATAAAATAAAATAAAATAAAATAAAAGATCTTTACAAGCAATGTATCACACAAAGGCCTAATATTCAGTATATACAAGGAGCTCAAGAAACTAACCCCTCCCAACAATACAGCAATTACTAAATGTGTAACGGAGCTAAGGAGAAACTTCGGAGAAGAAGAGGTAAGAATGACAAAGAAACACACAACGAAATGCTCATCATCCTTGCCCATAAAGGAAATATAAACCAAAACAACCTGAGATTCTATCTTACCCCAGTGACACTGGCCAACAATTTGAAATAGAATAACAACAAATGCTGGTGGGGATGTGGGGGAAAAGGAATGCTACTGCACTGCTGGTGGGAATGTAAACAAGCACAACCACTCTGGAGGTTCCTCAAAAAACTAAGCACAGATCTTCCCTAAAACCCAACCATACCACTCCCAGGCATCTACCCTGAGCATCATAACCCAGGATATGATAAGGACACCTGCACAGCATTGTCATCTCATCTTTTGCAAAGGAAATCTCTGGAGGATTATCAGAACACATCCTCTGGTATTTGTTCTTCCTTATACATCAGACCTTCCTTCAACTGTTCAGTGGCCCACTACTACACTTCAGAAGGTTTCTCATTATCAGACAGTTGTTTGGTTTAATGAGCTCTTTCATGTGTGATGAAAATAGCATAAACTAATTAAACCTATAGTCTATGTCTACCTCCTTATAGATTTACACTTCACATCAGAACCCCTAAACATGAAGACAATGTTTGTTTTGTCCATTGTTATAGGCAAATAGATCAGAATAGATAATGGCAGAGAAATAGTTGCTCAATAAATATATGGTATTAAATTAACATATTAATACTTTATGCCAATTTGCATACAAATATAATTAGAATCAATTTAAAATATTAGAAACCTAAATTTATAGAGATGTCATATTTTCCTATTTTTGTATTTAGAACAGTGTATTTTATTTGTAAAACAGGACAGTTTTCTTTATTTTATTGCCATTTAGAATAGAGATAAGTAGAGTTAAAATTACCATATGAAAGTAGAGCTTAGAGCTCTCCATTTAGATACTTGGTGATCATTTTCTTTCCTTTATTAGAATCTTATCTCTTTCCAAAATTAAAGGTAATACACCTTTAAGGCTAGTATGAAGTTATATTCAGATTGGCCCAAGTGTTTCTTATCAAATTCTAAACTTTATTTCAAAAAAATCACTTCAAAACTCTGTGAAAGCTTATCAGTTAACTTACCACACAAAACTGGGTACTTTTGCTTCAATCCAAAAGGTACCAAGATTAAATTGATAGAGGTTATTTTTTATTTGTATTATCTACATTGCTTTATTTTTATCTTTAAACTTTATCAAAGAATTTTATCTAAAAGCTCCCTCCAAATAAATATGATAAAGTAATTTTAAACAAATAGCATAAGCTGGGTGCTGGTGAGTCATGCCTTCGTTTCTTGTTAGTCAAGAGGCTGAGATCACAGTTCAAAGCAAGCCCAGGAAAGGAAGTCCCTGAGACTCTTAACTCCAATTCTGTATTTTTTCAGAAAAATACAGAGGTGATACTATGGCTCAAGTTGGTAGAGTACAAAGAGGTTCAGGGACAGCATCCAGGCCCTAGGACCAGCATAAATAAATAAATAAAAAGAAATCTATATACTTATATATCTACCTATCTGTCTGTTTGTCTGTCTATCTAAGGTCCGAATTGATAGTCTACCTCTTGCTTATTATTGTCTGATATTAATATCAGGACACAAATAGGATATTGGGAATTTTATGAAATATTGACAAAATTTTAATTGTTTAGATAATTTCCACTATAAAGATAAAAGTATTTAACTTTCAAATAAGTTCCACGATTGTTTTCAAAATTTTATAAAAACTCATTTTACGCAGAAAACAGTAGTTAGAGACCCAGGCACTAAGGGATACATGTTACCTATCTAACTCTCTTCTAAGAGCCTCATTTTCTATAGCTATAGTTTTTGAGGGTTTAAAATATAATTAAATGACATAAATACTGTCATACAAGTTCATTTCAAAATGATTTATAGGCTACTGATCTTTTCAGAGAAAGAGCTTGAACCATGGAAACAACAAAACCATCACTCCCAAAGCAAGCAGTCTTTTTTTTTTAAATACTTACATTCATTTAATTTTTCACATTATTTTTGCTTCTAAAGTTTGCACAAAGGTTACAATTTAACATGTACATTTATGTAGGTGTTTATTGCATGTGAATTAGAATTGGTCCTTCCACCTTTCCCCCTCCTATTTTTTCCATCTCCTATCAGTCACAGCAGTTTTCTACTTCCATTTTTCTTTTTTTCACATATTTTTTATTGTAATTAATAGAAGGGTTATATGCTATTTGCCAGATAGAAGGTGCATTAATTCACATGCAAGCAGTCTTATTAATTTCACATTTCTCTTTTTCCTTGGCAGTAGATCATATAGAAAGTCATGCTTTGGTTTTATCTTTCTGCTTTACATTTTGAAACAATGTATAATTTCTTTATTGTTATTACTTTGATTTTATCTTTCTGCTTTACATTTTGAAACCATGTATAATTTCTTTAATGTTATTATCAGATGATATAAACATTAGTACCAATGATTATCAGCTCAGTTAATGTCAGGAGAAACCTGAGAAATAATCACCATTATATATTGATATAGATACCTGATGAGTCTTCCTACAAAAAAGAAGTTAAGAATGTAGGAGATTGGGATTTTCTGTTATTTTTATCTTTTCTGACTTCTCAAATCATTATAATTTATATATAGCAGTATATGGACATATGTTCATAAATGTATTCATATGGGTTAACTGTTTTTTCCCTTTGGCTTTTGCATAGAAGTTACAAGTCTCTTAAAATAGACTTTTCTCACGCTTATCTTTGACCTTTTAGTTCTAGACTTTTCCTTTCTGAAGGAGCTTGATTTCAAATCTATTGGAATATTTTCTTTCTATGTAAGTACCTGAATGGAATTTAAGATTTTGTTTTGTTTTCCTCTTTCAGACCTAAGTGTTTGCTTTCTACAGGTCTACTCAGGCTGTTGTCAGATGTTACTTCTACCCCCTGATTTCTTTTATATATATATTTTTTATTATAATTAATAGAAGGGTTACATTATATTTGACAGAAGGTGCATTAATTCACATACATTGATACCTTTTCTGATATCTTGGTCCCCATTTTCCTCCCCCCACCCCCACCCCTCATCTTGTTTTCTCCCTTTCCCTATCCAATTTCAAATAACCAAATACAAATATATCCAATATATCAGATAACAAAGTGAGATACTGTAATAATATGAGATAACCAAGGGACAGCAAAAGAGATGAGAAATAACATAGTACATTAAGGACAACAATCACTCATTTTTACAGCTCTTTCCAGTGGAATAGCTCACAGCTAAGCCTTTTATCAGTTTAACACTTGTGTAAAGCAGTGAGATTGGATACACAAATAGATGCAAACCCATGATATTTTACTAGATGACAAGTTAAATAATCATATATCTTATTCTTAACACAGTAGAAATGCAGTGTGTCCTGGTGCTAGTGGCTCACGCCTGTAAGTCTAGCTACTCAGGAGACTGAGATCTGAGAAGCACAGTTAATGGGCACAAAGGTTCGTGAGAATATTATTTCCAGTTAATAACCAGAAAAACCGGAGGTGTTTCTATGGCTTAAAGTGATAGAGCACTAGCCTTGAGCTGAAGAGCTCATGGATAGTGCCCACAACCAACAACAACAAAAAAAGAAAGAAAAATGAAAAAGAAAAAAAAAGAAAAGACATCAATGCAGTGTGTTGACCTCATGAAAAAGAGGTAAATCTTCACCCATTTAAAAGTTATCTACTTTAATGATGATTGTTTAGGGGTCAGGGCACCCTTAAATTATGGTGTTTAGTGATAGATTGTTAGTACAACTTAGAAATAACCTTAGAATATGCATTAAGGCACTCATTCCTTTCCCTGCCTTTCTGTTTCTAGATATGATTCTTCTCACACATCACAAGCTCTCTCTATGATAAACATGAAAGATAATTAGAAATTGAGCTGAGCCAATGCAGGGTCTGAAACCTCTAAAAGTGCAAGATTTACTTTTTACTTTATAAAGTCACTGTGCCTCAAATATTTCATTATAGTAATAGAAGACCAATACAAAATCTTGTCACGTGCAATGATGTGATACATGATTATAGGGCCGTAGTATGATTTCACATTTCTATAAATGTGGCAAACGTTTAGTGAACTTGGAATAAACGACTTCAAAACAATGTTGGAGTCCAAATGGGCCACAGAAAAATAGTACAACGGCAAGTTCTCAAAAGAAAAATCTAGCAGGTTGCCAGTGGCTCATTCTGGTATTGCTGATTTCTCAGGAGTCTGTGCTCTGAGGAACTTAGTTCAAAGCCATCCTTGGCAGGATTGTCCAGGAGACTCTCATCTCCAATTAACGACCAAACTAGGCAGGAGTGGAGCTGTGGCTCAAGTGGATGAGTTCTGACCTAGAGCAAACAAAATAATAATAAAAATAAAAAATAAACAAGCTTAGGGGCTCAGGGACAGTGCCCAGGCTCTGAATTCAAGCCCCAGTAATGGTGTGCACATGTCCCCCTCCACCCATACATACATATGGTTAGTTAAGAAAAGGGTTAAGATAATTCTGTGGTTACTTCCGGTGGGAGGGGTTACTGACTTGTGGTAGAGCTGCTCGGGTATAAAATCTAGCATCTCCTACTAGAACTGCTGGTGGAGTGGAGCTCCTTAGAGGAAACCTCTCTGTGAGCCTTGGGTGTCTTCATCCCGATCAGAATTTTCCTAGTGGAAGATCACTCTTGCTGCCGATTCAGATGAGGAAGTCTTGAGTCTGCCATGTGGATTTGCCAGGTGCTATGTTTGCATTCTCATTTCAAGGACAGGCCCATCAACTTTGTCACCTTGTGGTGGATCGACGATGGTGAAGTGGCCCACTGCTGGTGAACCACGTGGAGTCCGCATATTATTTTTCTTTGAACCTTTTCTTCTTATCTCTCCTCATCATTGATTTCTGCCAAAATTATTTCCCAGAATAGAAACTTTCACCTAAATTCTTGATTAAAATTTTTACAGAGCTGGGAAAAGTGGCTCATGCCTGTTACTCAGGAGGCTGAGATCTGAGGATCGAGGTTCATAACCAACCGGGGCACTATAGTCTGTAAGGCACTTATCTCCAATAAACCACTAGAAAACCAGAAGTGGCCCGCTGTGGCTCAAGGGGTAGGGCCGCAGCCTTGAGCAGAAGAGCTCAGGGTCAATGCCAAGGTCCAGAGTTCAAGCCCCTGCCTGACAAAGAAAATAATAATAATGAAGAGACTTGTTATTAGCCTGGCATATAAGCCTTCATGATTTGCTTTTCTGTCTACTATCCCTTGCTTTCATATGAATCCTGATCAAGGTAAAAGATACCTCAATATGCCACCTGCACGAAAACAGAAAGATTAAGTAGAATCAATCAAGTAGGAGCAATATACACAGGAAGAGAAATTCTGATAATAGAAGAGTTTACTATTTAATAGGGGAAATTTATTTTTATGTAGAAAATGTTCATATGTTAAAGGGATTTCCCTTACTGTACCAGGAAGATGGGGATTACAGAAATTTATAAGACTTCAGTGGAAAGGACCATAATTTAAACCTTTTCTTCATTTGCAGAATTTTTTTTTCCTGATGACTTCTGTAACTCACTTGGGTGTTCATTTGTTTTTTTAGCTGAAGAATGACATGTAAGTCAGAATCAAAATCACTTCCAAGAGTGACTCAGGAACCAACAAGGGCTAGCATCTGAGAAGAGCTTAGTCTGGCTTGGTTTCTAACATCTCAGAAATGAGGACAAAAGCAAAGGGCTTTACAAGATGATATGAGGACTAAAAGCAATCACGGTGAGAATGGAGAGGAAGACTAGGCTATGAAAATAGTCATGACAAACGAACAGAAGGGTCTGGTTCTCTGTTGGAAATGTACTTATACCATGCTTATACTTATACAAAAGCTCGGGCATAGAATTCTGAGCAAATTAGGATGTGCAAAACAATAGATTTTCAGAGAAAACAGAAAGGTTGTGGGTTTGTTTAGATTCACTGAAAATGAGTACTATCCACATGTGCTTCCTAGGAACTTGAATTTAGAGCTGACTTTGATTGGAGAGTTCCAAGTGTCTTACTATAGCAGATTAGTCATAGAAAATAAAATAGAATATATCCACTACCTGACGAATGTAACTGTAACCCTTCTATATGTTACCCCAACAATCAAATTCAATCAAAGAAAAGAAAATAGAATTTTTGTCTGAGAAAAAGTCATGCAACATCACAAATGAGAAATAAAAATAACACATGGAAGTAGATTTAGAATTTATTTTATCTTGTTAATGAAACAAAGTTTAATTATGTTGTTAGTCCAACACTTGCCTGCCCTAGGAAAAGATATGGGTTTGGTTGTAAGCAACACACACTGTCACCCAAACTCCCAAATACAACAATGGAAAAACTCCCATCCATTGAGGATGCTAAATATTAGGCCTGCAGAGTCCATCAAATTAAGAACTGTGTGCTACCCTTTGTCCCTTTCAATAATATTTCCTGCTTTAATAGAACACATCTTTCATTATTTTTACTGGTCTTCTATTGAGCCTCAGAGGTAAATGAGCATGGATGAAATTCTGAACTATTCCTGGGTGCTTTTTTTAACCATCTAACCCACTGAACAGAACTTGTATTGTGTTTGAGATCTGGATTACTGTTCACTAGAAGTAAGTTCTTAAAATGCGAACTTGAAAAGGTCAGAACTTTTATCCATTAAGCCATCAAGCTTTTTTTCCCCTATAATAAGAGTAGATGAAAGGTTTTAACTTGAATCACAAACGTAAATTTCACCAGGATGATCATATCTCAAATGGAAAGAACAGGTAAAAAAATACCTTTGTCATTCCATGTATGAGAGTTCAGTGGTCTAAATGTCAGTACAGAATGACATAGTATCAAATTGTGGATCAAATCACCGAAAGCCAAGAGGCATGTGATTTTCAACTGTCTGAATCCAAAATGTGCTTCTAAACAGTATGTAGAGTTTGAGTCCTAGGTATCTAATGCTAGTATGTTTATTCCTATTTATGTGCTAACAAATTATATTCTCCATTTTAATTCAAAAAGCAAACCTTTTGTATAATGCACCCCACACTGAAAAATCCAAGCAATTGTTGTGCCCAGTACCTGAGCAGTATTTAATTGCATAGTTGGCATGACAACAATGAAGATGGATTTGATTCCATTGTTTTTATGAAGCAATATTGTTTGAGACAGTTACAGTTTGCACTCGTATTTATAGTTCTTTCATTAAATTGTAACATCCAAATATTTTCTCAGACATTATCAAGTGATTGTCTTCATAATTTTCTTCCTGAGTGACACACTGGCTTCTGTTATTGTGTTATTCTCTTTTTTAATAATGTTTTATTACATTTAGTATATTTATATAACAAGAGGAGGAAAAATGAAGCGGGGAGCTTTTTCCCAAGATGCTATCTCCTATATATTGAGAGATCATTTATGTGTTCTCACAAAATAGGTTTTCATAATATTCAGGCTTCAGGAAATAGAGTTCTCCAAAATAACAACATACAGAATAATTAAATTCAATGAAGATGATTTTAAAAAAATCACTCTTATTACTCTTACCTAATTATATTTTATGAGAAATAAAACAGATACACATTGTCTATCTTTGCAGTTACCATACTGGATGCTTAAATATTTTAAATATTTAAGAATGTAATAGTTTACAGGGTTTGGAATTTTGAAGGGTTGTACTGGGTCAGTTTTAGGACATTTAAACCAAAACAGAAAATTTCTTAAAAAAGTGACTCCTGCAAAAGAGAAAATTCCTCTTCATAATTCTAGAGGCTGTAG
The DNA here is from genome assembly GCF_031878675.1 of Megascapheus bottae. Classification (NCBI taxonomy): domain Eukaryota; kingdom Metazoa; phylum Chordata; class Mammalia; order Rodentia; family Geomyidae; genus Megascapheus; species Megascapheus bottae. The sequence continues at coordinate 72,558,083 of NC_143510.1, read as the reverse complement.
AGTTCAAGTACAAGGTTTTCAGAGATTCAGTATTTGAGACCGTTAACTTTTGTGCTCATATGTGGCAACTCACTGTTTGTTTTCATGATAGGTAGGGGAAAGTCAATCCCTTGGGCATTATTAGGGGTCTAAGATGCTTTCCCTTTTTTCCTTTGCCAGTCCTGGGGCTTGAACTCAGGGTCTGGGCACTGTTTCTGAATTTCTTTTGCTCAAGGCTAGTGTTCGACCACTTGAGCCATAGCACGACTTCTGGCTGTTTCTGTGTACATGGTACTATGGAATTGAATTCAGGGCTTCATACACTCTACTCACAGGCCATATTCCCAACCCCTCTAATATGTCTTATGAGGTTCTCTTGATCTTTTCCCAAGCTGTCACTGCGTAATATCCTTACCTTGTGGATTAGCATTTTAACAACTGAATTTGATGTGATATAACTAATCAGAAAATAGTAGGATCTTTCACACGAATTTGTTGATTTTTAAAAATTTGTATAGTCGTGAAAGTGATTACAGATTGAAAGAATATCTTTGAAGTAAATACTATCTTTGAAGTAGAGGAACAGAGGTGAAATAGAGGTGAAAGACAATGGAAATTTGGTAGAAGCTTGTGCAATGGTCTCATCCATACTTCAAGTTATGCCAAAAGAATATATAGGACATCACAATCTGAGGATTGCCCAGGAAAAGAAAGATATGAGGCTATATATGGGGAATAAATTAAAACAAAAATACAACTATGAGAGAGAGAGAGAGAGAGAGAGAGAGAGAGAGAGAGAGAGAGAGAGAGAGAGAGAGAGAGAATAAAGAAGGAAAGAGAGTGTGTGTGTGAGAGAGAGAAGGAGAAGTAGAAAGCAAGATAGGTAAAAAGAGATGAAAAGAGCAGAGACAAGAGAAAAGAGGCAAGAAAGGAAGGAAGGGAATTTAGATAGAGCCACTCAGGAAAAATGTTTTGTGAAGATGGAGACAAAGATGAAATGATGCTACTAAATGCAGCCGAAAAGTTGAAAGAGACAAAGAAGGATCATTCACAATAAGCTTTTGTTGGCAGCAAATCCCTACCAACACCATAATTTGGAATTCTCCCCTAGAAAACATCGGGAAAATATATTTCTAAACTTTAAATCACCTACATGGTATTTTAATAGCAGTCTCAGTTCATTTCTGAACTCAAGAAGAAACATGGAACCCAAGTTTCAAACTAGCTTTCCAAAAGTGAGTGTTCATACCCTGTCACCATCCACCTTTCTTTATGACTAGCCCTTTTAATAACTATCCTTTCTTCATTTCTTCAAATTGATCAAAATGCATTCCTTTCATTATGGAACATATGGCTGTGTATATATATGCATCTCATATAATTCTCTCCACCTGAACCTCAAAGTGGCCTTTCTTTAGCCAAAATTTATCCAGCCAGTAAAGAGCAAAGAAGAAAAGTGTGTGTGTGGGGGGGGGGGTTGGAACAAATAAGGAACAACTTTGATTTTATCACCATAAGCAACATATTTGGTCTGGAATTATTGAATCTAGAATGGAATTCCAAGAATCAAGTGATATCATTCCTCTCTAACCTTGTGACTTCAGCTATGTTAAATCTCAGCAAAGGAACCAACTTGCTTATACCCATATTCTTTAGCTCCATAAGCTGTGATAATAACTGCTATTTTAGGCCACCAAATTTGTACAATTTGTTACTCAGTAAGAGGAAATGCTAACCTTGCATTTCCCTCAAACCTAAAGCTGGAGACCAGGAATCAAACCTACTTCTCTTATCACAAGCTCACATCCTACTTTATCAACTAATCTTTGATCTCCAAACTATAACCTTAAATAGGGGCACTTGTGATATATTTGACATTACCCAGTTCAAATTATTTTTTATCATTAATTTAGAGAGCTGCCAGAGTATCTTATACAATATGAATGGCATTATGCCTTTTTTCTATGCAAAAACAGTTTTTATCATGTGGTGAATAAATCTCCTGTCCTCACCATGGATATAAGAATCAGAATGAACTAGCTTCTGGCTATTTCTTCTATATTAGATCCTAACAATCTCCTTCTTATTTCCTAGGCTGGAAGCCCACTGGAATTATTCATCTCTAAGGATGACAATCTTATTTCTAGCTCAGAATCATGGAACATTCTACTTCCTTTATCTAGTATTTTCATATTCCAGCTTCCATTTCATTTTCTCCTTTATCTCATTCATGTCTCTGATCAAGCTCCTTCTCAGGAAAAATATTCACGATCATCCTGTATATTACAGACTCCAACTCATTCACTTTCACTTTAGTGTGCATATTTCTGCATAAAGTCAATATTTATGTGATTCATTGTTTCATGTCATTATTTGAAAAATAAAGGAAATCTAAAAGGATTCAGTATTCTATACAATTCAGGGATTATTATAATAATATTAATAAGGAATGCTTAGACATTTTATTCTGTTACTTTTCTTCATTCTTATTCCTTATTTTTCTTTCTTCTAGCTTTATTATTTATAAAAACAATTTTTGAATCTTTCTTATACTTTCTCTAAAATAAATGACTAAGTTTGCCAAATAAATAAATCTGGATCTTTGTATCCTAAAATAACAGGTTATTCAACCTATGAAAACATTGTATCCATCTAATTTTGTCATATGTGATTTATTATTTGTTTGGCAAAGTGAAACAACCTTGCCGGTTGGTAATGAGGTTAGTACTAATTTGGGGGCCAACTACAATATGCAGGCATATGTTGTAACCTTTAAAATTAGTATTTAGGATTTTGGTAATGCTTAAGATTCGGGAAATCTTGAAAATTTAAGGTCATAGTTACCTCAAAGTTTACTAACTGCAGATTCACTTTCATATGTGCTTTTTGTGTATCTGCGAAGTCCCAAAGAGATGATTTGTACACATATTTTTACACAGTTTTCCTTATTCATTTTGCTTACTTTGTCTCTAAGCTTCTCTCCAATATCCCATAATAATAGTGACAGTAGCATGGAAGAAGTTAATAAAATGTTGTAGAAGTAGAGAGTTAACCTACTTGAGAAATACAAGGGCTTTGTAATTCTTTCATAACTGGAACCATCCACCAGAGGTTGTTTATAGGTGCTATAAAATGGGAAACTAAGCTAAATATAGGATAAAATATCAGCTATCCTGGCGTGTCTGAACAGAACAATCCATTTCAACTGAATAATGGTAAGAAGGAAAGTTATGCAATAATTTTCAGTTATATATAAATACTTAATTTTCCACTATATAAAAATAATCTAGCTAGTAGTGGTGGTGCACACACAACTACCAAGATTTCCCAAGAGGCTGAGGAAAGAAGCACACAAGTTTAAATGAAGCACCATGTAAACAATCCGGTGTGTTAAAAACAAGCAAACAAAAAATTAGAAAGTATTTTTCCTTTGTACTGTGAAAAGTCAGATCTTTTCTTTAAAATGAATTCTGTTTTCACATGTTATCTTTTATTTTGCATCACAGTTTAGAAAATTCCTTCTTTTTACAAGCATTCAAATTATTCAGTTTTACTTTCTTTAATCATTTACAATGGGGTTTCTATTGAATATCTATGTAAACCACTGTGTAATTATCTACTGTTGAATTTCCATGTAGAACATAATGTGAATACAGAATAACTGATGATAAGAAATTTATATTGAGAACCTATTTTTATCCTAAACAAAATAGCTAAAAATTATCTTCTGTAATCACAAGACATAAAACAAAATATAGCAAACTTATGTGCAAGAATTTAATAGGATACATTTCCAGACTGCAAATAGAGAAAACAAACCAAATAATATCAGATTATATATTAATGTTTTATTTTAAATTGTATAGCCCTACAATCATGTTTTATTTAAATTAATTAACTATGACTCTATTATTTACCTAGTTCAATATTTAATAGGTTCTTCTTTAGTGTCAAAGGAAACTACAGATCTCCTTATAAAATCTATTATTTTGAGTGTTTCCCCAACTAATAAACATTATTATGTGCCTATGCACTGTGCTAATGTGCCACCCTTAACTTTTATTAAAGTTTAAATAAGTGAAAAGAGAATGTCTTTGACATCGATGACATAATAAAGTTTCTGATTTATTTTTACTATTCATTCAGTAGAAGGCAGAAACTCTACTACTAGAGCCACACATCAAGTCCTTGCTTTTTTTAAGTGCATGCGCATTCTCACTTCATGCCCAGGCTGGTCTAAGCTTCAATGTGGATACTTTTTCTTTCTCACTGAGAAGGGCAGGCATACAAACTAGGGCTGATCAGTTTGCTTTCCCTGTCTTTGGGATAACAGGTAGATACCACTGAGCCTGGTCACGGAGTAAAATAAAGTTTTGTGAACATTTAGGTCTTGTACCTAAATGGATGGACTTGAACATGGAACCCCAACCACACCAAACATTCAGCAATGTGTTGATCAGTCTCCATAAGGCAGAGTATTTTTTTTCTATGGCTTATTTTGCTATTAAAGTCTAATTTTGTTCTGTTAGGGGGTTGACAGAATTCAGAAGGTTGTCTCAGTTTTCTTAGATTTGCGGAGTGACTTGCTTTATGCACTTAGAATATGGTCCATGCCATGGAGAATGTTACATGGGCTGCAAAGAGAAGAATGCTCATCATTCAGCTGGTGGATGAAAAAATTCTGTGGAGGACTGTGAGGCCCACTTGATCTATGCTGTCTATTGTATTGAGTTTTCTCGTTTGAGTTTTTATCCTGGTTGGTCTGTACCTTTGTGGGAGTGAGCTGTTGATATTTCTAGCTAGCATTGTGTTTGTAGTTACGTGCATTTTTTTTCAATCCATAAGTGTTGGTTTGCTTAAGGCCATTTGATTAATTCACAAACACTGGGGAATGATGAGGTACTACATTTAGGAAAGTGTTAGACTCACTTGGTTAGCACTGATAACGGAAGATTCAATGTATCATTGTAACCTTATGCTAGGTGACATGTGGTGACAAGGTGATAAATGGATTCCTTGCTAAAATTTAGCTTAGCCTGGATCTATAGTATTAATGGATCTATTAATTGTTTTTTTTTGTTAGTGCCAAGGAATATAATTGAAATAACATACTTGGTTAGTGGGTATCCTCCATCTTGGCTTACTTCATTGGTCAGATAATATTTTTCAACATCTGGAAAGCCTAGTGCAAACCTCTGAAACAGTGTTAAAATCTCTTTTAATACAAATTGTATCATTAGGAACGGCATTGACTGTCAGTATTCATCTGTAGCATTTGCTTCAAGGTTCATATGAGAGTTACTGTCTCTTCAGGTTACTAGTAGATGCAGTTTAAGACTTTATTGTTATTGTACTCACTTGTGACTCTCAGTCTTCCAATCCAGCCCTTTTTCATCTAAATGTCAAAGAAACATCATATGTCAGCAGAACCTGACTGACTATTGCATGAAATTTTCCACAGTAAGCTTGATGTCTTCTTTTTTCTTTTTTATGTATTTTTATTGTAATAGAAGGGTTACATTATATTCACCAGATAGAAGGTGTATTACTTCACAAACATTGATACCCTTTCTCATGTCTTGGTCCCCATTTCCCTCCTCCCACCCCTGCCCCTCATCTTGTTTTCCACCTTCCCTATCCTATTTCAAATAACCAAATAAACATATATAAATATATCAGATAACAAGGTAAAATACTGTAACCATATGAGATTTTCTTTCTTCCTCTCGCTCTTTTTCTCTTTCCTTTCCTTCCTCCCTCCCTCCCTCCCTCCCTCCCTCCCTCCCTCCCTCCCTCCCTCCCTCCCTCCCTCCCTTCCTTCCTTCCTTCCTTCCTTCCTTCCTCTTTCACCTTTCTATTTTTCACTTTCTTTCTTTGTTCCTTTTCTTCCCTCTCTGCCTTTCTCCCTCCCTCCCTCCCTTCTCTCTCTTCCTTCCTTCCTTCCTTCCTTCCTTCCTTCCTTCCTTCCTTCCTTCCTTCCTTCCTTCCTTCATCTTTTTCTTTCTTCCTTTCTCCATCATCTTTCTATTTATCACTTTCTTCTTTCACATCTTTCCCTCCCCTCCCTTCCCTTTCTTTGCAACATTAAGTTTTGATCTTTTTAGTCCCAAGCTCTTTTAGCTTCAGTTACTTTTGAGACAGGATCTCACATTTACTCCCATGTCACTTTTCTGTTCTTGTTTTCACTGTAGTTGGGATAAAATGAATGAGCCACTATCCTTAGTTCTTTGTTGGTTGATATGGGTCCTCACAAACTTTTTTTTTTTTAAATCTGTGATCCTTCCTGTGATCAGGAGGCAAAGACCTCCTGAGTATCTAGGAGTACAAGAGTGAGGCAAAGTGGGGGATCTTTTGTGTTTCTAATTACAGCTTGACATTTGCATCTTACAATACTTGAACTGGAAAAAAGAAAAATGTGTATGCTATAAAGGAGCTCAATAATCGAAACATTTTCCCCATTGTACTGGTTTTATAAAATGCAATTTTCCCTCTTAATCTGTACAGATACAGAGCAATTTTCATTTTTAATGAAGTCGTGTACTTAATACTGTAGAGTCATTGCAGAATTTTAGTGCTTGTAATAATTTTCCCACACCACTTCATTTTTATCTTGATATAATCAATGACATATACTGGTCTGATAATTTTGAAGGCCCAGTGCAAAATGAAATTTTAGACAGTGAAAAATATTAACCATTCCAAGACAATTATAGCAATGCAATAAATTAAGCACAGTTGCGCTTAGCTCACAGTTCTGGTTGGCTACCCAGATACCACACCCATAAAGCTGTCCTTGCCTATATTTCTGCAACTGACCAGCTTCAATGATATTTTGGCTGATCTCTTACAGGAGATTCTTTTAAAAATATTTATTTACTCATGTACTGTGTCCATACTGGTGCTTGAATCCAGGCCTGGACACTGTCCCTTAGCTTCTTGTCTGAAAACTAGGAATCTAACATCCAACTCACAACATCATTTCCTGCTTTATCTCAGCCTCCTGAGAGGTAAAATTACAGTTTTGAGCCATTGGATTCCGGCTTATGACAATATTTTTCAGCTTGAACTAATGACCCTTTTTCAGTCAGGATTCTTTGTTTTCTCATGCTGACTTCTTTTAAATATATAGAAGTAAATATATAGAAGTCCATTTTCCAGCCACCCATTCTGTGTGTGCTAGTTCTGACTTGCTTGAAGAGCATACATAATTCAGGTATGGCTGTTTTTACTATCAATGCATATCTCATTCTAAGAAGATCAACTATACTGACTTACACAATAATCTTAATTACTTTGGAATGCACTCTTGATAAATGTCTATTGAAATTGAGTGTACCCTTCACCTTTGGTTTAGCATTCTATCCGTCTTGAAAGTACTTTATTGTCAATAAAGTGCAAAGTAATTAGTGGTTTTGTTTGAATGGTAGTATTTTTTTTTGTCTCCTGACAAGGTAGAAAATGAAATTGCCCTTAGGGTATTATGTGTGTTCATTCATATTTTAAGGTTTTAGAATCAGCAAATTTAGCTTCTAAAATGTGAACAGATAATTAGAGTACAATTTTTGTTTCATTTTGTTTGGCATGTAATTGCATATATTTAAAATAATTTTATCTATAAAATCACATCTTTGTATTTATTCATCAGTGTATAATTAAGTTTAAATTTGAATTATTCTGATTTTTAAGATGAAGAAAAGATTGGGCAAGGTCAGTTTTACTTTCTTTATTTCAAACTAGATAATTTTAAAATGTTTCCCTACTCCCCTATGAATTATATATTTAAAAACTTGGCCACAGTCTTGCTTAGGAGAAACTATGAAAGCAGATAATTTTTACCTTTTTTTCTGATACTATGGAGAAAACATCATTTTCAATCTTTAAAATCATTAATTATTGTGGCTTTAGTTTGTTCTTAAGGTGCTAGGTTTGGTTTTAGCACTGGTTTAGATGATCTCAATTTTCCCTAATTAGATGATTTTAATGAGGACCATCTAAATTGTACCCTGGTAAGCCTTGAGGGAGATTCTTTCTGCCTATATCTCACTTCTGGGAGATGGTTACCTGTGAGCTTCTCCATGCCCCACTAGGTATAGAATTCTGTCAATTCTTCTTTCAGACTGAGGATGTCCCTTTTATTTCTTAATTTTATGAGAATTTCTTTTCTTTTCCAAGGATGAAAATTGGGTTCTGTCATGTGCTATTTTTAAATCTACTGAAATGACACAGTAGCTTTTCTTCTTTTAGTTTATCATTATGGTGAATTAAATTAATCCTTAAATGTGAAAAGCACCTTGCATTCCTGGGACAAACACAATTCACCAGGCTGTTTCACTTTCTTTACATATGGAAGTATTCTATCTACTAAAATGTTTTTAATGATTTCTGCATTTATATTCATGAGATCATTTTTCTATACTTCCTTCTTTTATATTCTTATTTTCCTCTTCTTCTTCCTCTTTTTTCTTCTTTTTCTCCCTTTCTTCTTCTTTCTCTCCTTCTCTACCTCTATCTTCTCTAGTTTTAGAATCACAAAACACTGCATTCATAATAAATTAGGAAAACTCCATTGCTCTCCAGACTATCAAATGAGTATGTGAAAATTTGTTATCATTATGACCTGGAAACCCTCTGCACAAGTAAAGCTAATTTTTTTTTAAGTTCTCTGTTTTATGTTGATGCTCATCTTTCAGGTCTTACTGTTCTAAAGCCCACTGACCAGAAAGCAGTTGTTTCACATATAGTTTCCATTTATGTGGAAATGCAATCCTTATTCAGTCTTTGTAAATATCTTCTTTTTTTTCTCTGCAAAAATTTCATTCAGAGAGCCAGAAGCATGGCCTAGTGGGGATGCTTGCCTAGCATGCACAAAATCCTGGGTTTGTTTCTTTGGTATCACATACACAGAAAAAGCCAGCAGTGGTGCTGTGACTCAAGTAGAGTGCCAGCCTTGAGAAAGCTCCAGGACGGTGTCCATGCCCTGAGTTCAAGCCCCAAGACTGGCCAAATAAAATCATTCACAGACTTTAACTCCTTTCTTATACCTTTTAAAACTAACACATTTAATTTGAATTTATCTTGAGAATTCATTGTTCCCAATTTTATAAAGATATTTCCCATCTCAACTTAGATCTTGGCATATCTCAATTTTAACACCATTTGACATTGTTCTGGGAAAAAAGAACTAGTTTTCTGAACATCAAATTTCATTTGCTTAATTATCTTTACCAGCTAAGGTAGACTTCTGTTATGTTCTCCCTCCTTCCCACCATTTCCTCTCTCCCTCCCTGCATCTTTCTTTCTTCCTTCCTTCCTTCCTTCCTTCCTTCCTTCCTTCCTTCCTTCCTTCCTTCCTTCCTTTCTTCTTTCCTTCCTACCTCTCTTCCTGGCTTCCTCCGTCTCGTCTTTCCTTCCTTCTTCCCGTCCTTTCTTCCCTACTTAAATTAAATAATTGTGAGTTACATAACCCGCTTGGCTTTTATTGAGTTGACCATTTTCTGAATATTGAATAGGAGGACAGGAAGTTGAGAAATAGATAATATTGGTTTATAATATATCAATTAATTGAATCACAGAATTTTGAAGGCACGTAAAATGAAATTCCTTTTTATGTTTACATATATATATATGGAAACTGTAAGAATACTTTCTTACTTAGATTCACTATGATATTATTAGAATTGGATGATTATATCTTTTATGTTATTAATTTACTTTATGGTTATTATAGAGGTGATGCATAAAGAGATTACAATCGCATGAGTCAGTTAGTGAGTACAATCCTTTGGTACAGTGTTTTCTGTTCCCTCGTTTTCTAGTCCCTTCCTCCGTCCCAGATATGGAATGATTATTTCCAACAAAATAAGGATTCATTACACAACATTTCCTTCTTGATGGAACACTTCCATGTATAGATGAGGCGAAATTGTTCTCCACAAAGAGAACATTCGCATGTCCTAGGGTTCATGTGGCTAGTACTTTTTATTATGACTGAGGTGTTACAGTACGAATGAAACTTTTGTACACTTGAATAGAAGCTAGAGAGACCTGGGAATCAAAACTATATACGAGTTTTCAAATTAAAGGTCAAGTAGTAGTCAATGTCTGCCTGTTTCCAAGGGGAACAGATTTAACCAGTCAAGGATAAATTACCACAGAATACAGATCTGCAGATGGAATCAGTCCTGTGGTTCCAGTAATTCTAGAAAATAATGTCTTCAGTGATTGTTTTGTGGCTTTATTCAGATGTTATTTCCAACTTATTTGTCTGTGAGCAATTAATTACATTATTTCTCTAATACTTTTCTTGTTTTTAGAGAGGACGGTTAATTATATAAATTATTTTCCATTGCTTCTATTAATAGTTCATTGCATTATAAGAAACATCAATGACATCTTTAATCTTGGCTGTCACAAAGATAATATATGAAGACCAGAATTATCATAATTTCTTAATTAAAATCAATACAGAGACATACTAAATATAATAGGTAATAATATAATACATTGCATCTAATATCTACAAGTACACATATGCATGTATCTATTTATAGACACAACATTTTTTTCAACTGAAGTCAAGAACAGATATTGCATGTATTTAAGAGTTGTAGTTTTTACAGAGGATTCATACACATAATAAAAGAAGAGGTTAATAAAGCCAAGAACTCACTACAAACCCTCAGAATTTAAGAACATTGAGAGGAGTGAGAAAGTGAGAATTTTAAAAAAGTGATATTAATTATGATGCATTTTATTCAAAAATTGCTTCATTAATGGTGCCTCCCTTGTACAACTACTCAAAGAAAATAAAAAAGGCACATAAATTTAACACACATTTCCATGTATAAAAAGAAGAAATATTCAGTTCCTACAATGAATTTCCTTTTATTTTTTCCCTCCGTGTTTATTTTAGACCGTATGGGACTAACTGGTATCTATTATCTTGAATCTACAATGTAGAATGTAAGTGGAACAATTTCTTTGTATGTTGAACCATTTTCTGTCTTTACACAAGATTTCTCCTTTCTCTCTTTCCTGACCTAGCAAGAATATCATGTGTCAGACATGTGAGATTCCCCCTCAAATATAGACTTTGATAGAGTAAAAGCACATGTAAAAAAGAGGCACTCTGCCAGAGCAGAAATGAATCGGAAGCAAAATATATTTTTATGAGTTTGACAATGCCAAATAATTTTGGAATGTCATCAATACTTTGAATTCCCATGAGTAGACTGAGATGTGCCTATGTAATGCTAAGTAAAATCATAGTAATTCTCAATTCCCAATTAGCTTCAGGTAGTAGGATGGCCATAACACCAGTACTTTTGCATCAAGGGGAGATTAAGGGGAGTCCTACTATTTGCAGGGGCTAAGTGTTTGAAACTGGAACAAATTCACACTTAAATTATTACCTTTACTCCTGCTCCAACTACTATCCTGATTAAATTTCAGACAGAGCGAAATTGCTATTGTTATCATGTCATATCATTTCTTAAGTTTAGTCCAATCAGCTTCATTAAACTTTGCCACCTTTAGTGTTTGTTAGTCTTCCACACATTTCTTTTCTTTTGGACTCTCCTCTTCAAGTATGCTGTTCAGCTCATACTGTGTGCCAAATTTTATACTCGACATCAGATATTCTCTTGCCTTTCTCTCTTCATTTTTTTCATTCTATTTTTTTGTGAAAATACTAAACTACAGACATCAACTTGTCTCCGTTCTTATATGAAAGTATTGTGTTGAACGAATTGAATCAACAAAACAATGAGTTAGATCTTTGAAAACAATAATAAAATTGACAGACCCTCAGCAAATCTTACCAAAATAAGAAGGACCATACCCAAATGAAACAAGTCAGTGACGAGAATGGAAATATCATGACAGAAAATACCAAGATCCAGAACTTCATAGAGAATACTTTTCAAATCTTGATGCCAACAAATTTGAGAATCTGGAAGAAATGGAAGAAGTTCTCACAAATATTGATAGTCTCAAACTAACCCAAGAATATGCAAGACAACTAAACAGACCCATTTCAAGAAATGAAATAGAAACAGTAATAAGAGATCTCCCATCCAAGAAAATCACAGGACCTAATGGCAAAAAGTTACAGCCATTTCCATGAAAGTCAGGAAGGAGACAAGGCTAACTTGTCTTCTCCTGTTCAATATAGTATTAGAATTCCTAGCTAAAGAAATTAAGCAATTACAGTATCTGACTTTGTTACATGGCATATTATATCCATGTTTATTTGAAATAGGAAAGGGAAGGGGTGAGTGCAAGATGATTGGGAGGGGGTGAAAGAGGGAAGTGGGAAGAAAAACATGAGAAGCAGTATCAGTGAGTGAGAAGTAATGTACCTACTATCTGGCGAATATAACTGTAACCCTCTATATATTAAAATTAAAAAAAAGAAATTAGGCATAGAGGTTAGCCTAGTGGTAGAGTGCTTGCCTCACATGCATGATGACTTGGGTTCAATTCTTCGGTACCACATACATAGAAAAAGCCAGAAATGGTGCTGTGGCTCAAGTGGTAGAGCTATAGCCTTGAGAATACCCAAAGACAGTGCTCAGGACCTGAGTTCAATTCCCAGGAATAGCAATAAAACAACAACAAAAAAAACATACAAATCCCCCCCCCCCAACAAAAAAGAAGTGGGGCTATATATAGCTCAAGTGGTAGAGTTGTAGATATGCAAAAAAAAGTCAAGGAGAATGCCCAGGCATTGACCCACAACTGGCACTAAAATAATAAAAACAATTTAAGAAAATGAAATAAGGCAAGAAGCAAACATAAAAAGGATCAAAATAGGAGAAGAGGAAATAAAATTTTCCCTCTGCAGATTACATAGTTTGTATTTAAGGAACCATATAAACTCCACTCCCAAGTTACTTGAGCTATTTTGAAACTCTGGCAAAGTAGTAGGGTGTAAAATTAACCCTCAAAAATCAGTCTTTAGGGGCCAGGAGTTTGGCCTAGTGGTAGAGTGCTCGCCTACCATGCACAAAGACCAGGGTTTGATTCCTCTGTACCATACATAGAAAAAAGCTGGAAGTGGTGTTGAGGCTCAAGTGGTAGAACTCTAGCATTGAGAAAACCAAGGTCAGTGCTCAGGCCCTAGTTCAAGCCCAGTACTGGCAAAAAAAAATTAGTCTTTAGCCAGGCATAGGTGGCTTACTCCTGCTATCCTAGATTCTCAGGAGGCTGAGATCTGAGGACGGCAGTTCAAAGCCAGCCCAAGCACCAACATCTGCGAATCTCTTATCTCCAATTAATCACCAGAAAACCAAGAGTGGCACTGTGTCTCCAAGTGTAGAGTGCTGGCCTTAACCTGAGGAGCTCAGGGACAGTGCTTAGGTCTAGAATTTAAGTCCAACGACCAACAACAACAACAACACAATAAAATCAATGGTTTTTCTGTATGCCAAAAATGAGAAGAGTGAGGTGAAATCAGGAAAACAACTCCTTTTGCAATAGCTTCAAAAATATTTAGGAATTAACATAAGCAAGGAAATAAAGGACCTCTACAATGAAAACTTAAAAAACCCGAAGAAGAAAATTAGAGCAGAACTAAGGAAGTAGAACAATGTCCCATGCTCCTGGATTGGGAGGACTAAGGTTGTGAAAATGGCTATCCTGCAAAGGCTATATAAACATTCAATGCACTATCCATCAACATCTCAATGTCATTCCTGAATGAAATAGAGGAAACAATCCAGAAATTCATATGGAATATTAAAAGACCCTGTATAGCAAAAACATTCCTTGCAAAAGAACTGCATTGGAGTAATATCAATATCAAAATTCAGGCTTGCTTACAGAGCTATTGTAATAAATAAAGCTTGGAATTGGCACAAGAAAAGGCCTGAGGACCAATGGACTAGAAATGGTAAACCAGAAATGATCCCATTGAACTATGGAAGGAAAGTGGGATGAAAACATGGGAAGGGTTATCAATGTTCAAGAAGTAATGTATACATTACCTGATGAATGTAACTCTAGACATCACCTGACAATAACATGCAATTAAAATTTAAAAAAAAAGAAAAAATATTCTCTTAGTGCTTTCCTTTGTTTTTTTGCTTGGTCCTTTCTGCACTTATTCTTTTCCAAACTGATAGATGACAACATGCTTGGGAATATTGCCCTCCAATCTTCTTTTTCCTCTGCATGCACTGTACTTGAAATAATACATAAATTCTAATGGATTGCAGTGACCAGCTCTTCATTAGATACATCCCAATATATATTTGTATTTAATTTTTCCCCTCTCCACTTCTCATCTTATTTAACCAACTGCTACTGTTTGTATCCTATAACACTTGAAAAGTATTATCACCAAAGCCATCAATCTACTTTGTTGGCTAATATCTCTTCTTTCCTTGATGTGAGTGTCTATTACCATTTCAATTACCTAAGCTGAATCATGAGTAAACTAATTGCTCACTGTCCAATATGAAATATACCCTTTATTTGATTTATGTAAATGTAACCCCTCTTTTTTTAGCATTTTCAAATGAATATTATTTAAAAAATAGTCAGTGTAAATCCACACCATTGAATCAGCCTATCACCATACTTTTTCCTAAATACTTCTAAGTTATAATTTCTTCTTTGATTATTACCACTGCTGTGTTGTTCAGGCTTTTCCTTACCTTGCCTGTGATGTGTCATTTGCTCTTTTCTCTGGAAATCTTGTCTTCAGTGTTAGGTCTTTTAATGTTCTCTTCATACTGTTAAATTGAAGCCATTTAGAAATTAAAATCTCATCAAATCTCACATAAAAATAAGATTACTTTTGATGTTTCTTTTCCATTAAGACAAAGTTCTCAAATACAAAATCATTTAGCATATCTACTGTTTCGTTATACTTTCTAAGTTCTTTATTCCTCCACCAAATGTGGTTGTGAGCTAATTATATATATTTCTTTACTAATTTGTCCAGTAAATGACCTTGTGGTATATTGTGTTTCTGGCATTTTTTACGTATACTGATGATATAACTGAATAAATATCACCAAGTTCTGAATTGCTTGTGTTTCATATTGAGGTTGTACACAAACAGAATCAAGGCCAGGTGACATTACAAGGATTGGATGGAGGCTATTTTAGACAGGCTTGCCAATTTAATTCACTTTAAAAGGAGATAGTGTTTGGCCAGAGGAATAAAGTAAAAGAGAACTCTCTGGATATTTTCAGGGGATGAAAAGTCCCAGACAAAGAAAATAACCAGGGCAAAGCCTCTGTACAGAATCTGATGTATTCAAGGGAAAGAATGGAGAACAGTGTGTCAGGAATTTGTATCAGAGGATTTGAAGAATGGAGTGGCGTCACATGTCCTAGTTTTAGAGTGATTCCTGTGGCTGCCAGGTTCAAAATAAACACTAAAAGGTCAAGGGTGAATAGAAGTATGAGGTGAAATATAATAAATATAAGTTTTAAATTCCTACTTTTCTATCAGAGATTCAGAAGGCTACTTCCTCAGAAAACTACATGGAAAAACCATATTTAAAGCATTGAGCTGTTGTCTGGATGTACTATATTCTCTCACAGATTTAATCTTCTTACACTTGTCATCTGTCCTCAGTTCACTTGCTCCTAACACTAAGATGCAATCTAGATGCTGCTTACTCTTTTATTTAAGGTGTGTGTGGATGGAATTCCCGCAGAATTTCTATACCTATCATAATCTGTACCTAGTTACCCATTTTCCTTGCAATCTTTTCAACTGCAGGGAGGATTTTATTTACTTAGTTTGTTACTCCCTGGGGAACTTATCATGATAATTGCATTGTATATATACTAAGGGTCAAAGGAACAATCCTGAAGTTAACTCAGATAATAAAAGGTGTAAAGATGGTAACTACAAAGTCTTGAGCAGAACAGTCCATTGTTGTCTAGCTAGAGCAGTTACCATTTATTGCATTCTGTGAGTGAAAACTCAGATAAAGCTCATTTGTTCTTTCCAAGGGTTGTGCCCTTATGCCTCATTTAAGTTTCTGCATGGATATAAGTCTCTCTAGATTACAAAATCAGTTTTCCTTCACAGAATTACTATTTTCTTTAAATTACTATGCTAGGAACAGATGTACCTAGTTGTTTCCTACTCAATTCTTGAAATCTGAAATCCAGATTCATTCCCATCTATACAAAATTTTTGTAGTGCTGTCTTCCCTTTATCCTTATCTCTTTGACTATTTTTATTTTTATTTCCTTTTATTTCACTCCTGAAATTCTCTTTTCTCTCAAAACAGCTTCTCTGGAAATCAGAGGACATTCTACATTCAATTTTAAAGGAAGAGGATAATAATTTAACTTATTACTCATTTCCAACCTAACTCATAACCTTTCTCTTTAATCATTTATTCTTTGTAATCCATCCTTCATCCCACTACTGTTAAGATACAGAATATTTCATGTAGGCTTCAGTTCATAACAAACCCATTAGAGTTTCTTAGATTTTCATTTAAAATATTTGTAATTCAATTTTCTTTCATTCTACAAATCAAGAGAAGTTGCATTTTAAAAATAAAATTTCATTATAAAACTCTTGTCTTGAGGGCTTAAGCTAATGTGAGCACCATTTTTCTTAATTATATTACTTTTTTTAAAAAAATTACAGATTCTTATGCCTGTAACTTGTTTCTTTTCCTATTTTGTGACATACAGTTCTCCACTGAAAATCTATTCTTGCCGGGCACGGTGGCTCATGCCTTTAGTCATAGTTACTCAGGAGGCTGAAATCTGAGGATCGCAGTTCAAAGCCAGCCCAGGCACTAAAGACCTTGAGACTCTTATCTCCAATCAACCAGTAGAAAACCGGAAGCGGCACTGTGGTCCAAGGGGTAGGGGGGTAGCCTTGAGCTGAAGAGTTCAAGAACAGTGCCCAGGCATAGAGTCCAAGCCCCACAACTGGCAAAAATGAAAAAAAGAAAAAGAAAAGCTAATCTCCTTCTTTATTATGCTTCACATGTCTTTTAAGCTAATCTTTTAAATATATTTTTTATTTTAATTAATAGAAGGGTTACAGTATATTCACCAGATAGAAGGTGCATTACTTCACATACATTGATACCCTTTCTCATGTTAGTCAGATGAAATATGTGCTCTGAAGCTTTCTCTGCCTCTATTTTAACTTTAATATAGGACATATGGAGTAAAAGCACAAAGTAAATATCCATTATAGTGGATGCAGGTGACGACTGATTAGGCTCTTCTTCCGCATTTGTTCTAGTCAGGGAAGACAGGCAAAGTGAAATAAGTAAGTATGTCTATAAAATATAAATATACATAAGTATATAAATGTATAAATATCTACAGTTTAGTATATGTATATATATTTATATTTATATAAATATATATGATGGCTAGATATGCTGTAGAGAAGAAATCAAGTAAAGAAAAGGAGAAAAAATGAGCCTCTATTTTTAAACAGAAAGTTGGCCAGTAGGACTTTTTCAATAAAGGATATTAGAACAAAACTTGGAGTACATTATGAAGTGATGCTGATATCCAAAGAAGAAATAGTACTTCTAGACTTAGAAACATCTTTTAATGGGGTCCTGAGAAAAAAATATACTTAGCTTTTATAAGGATGAGCAAAGGTTTTGGTGAAGTCAGAACAGAGCAGACTAGATAAAGAGGAAAAGGCGTACAATGAATTCAGATGTGATTTGAGTTTGTTGATGCTATGTCTCTTCTTTACTATATCCATACTGGCACCATCCAATAGTTTCCTATTTTTATTTATTCTTAGATTGTTATCATTGATTTCCATTTGGTAAAAAATGTGCATTGATTAGTTTGTCTTATTTTGATTGTCTTCAATGTTCTCTATAAAGTTAATGTCTATCATTCCAATTTCCTTATGCTGTCCCACTTAGTATGTATGTATATTACATAGTTTAGAAGAACCCACCTCTCTCTGTCTCTCTCGGTCTCCCTCTCTGTCTCTTCCTTTTTCTGTCTTTTGTACTCAAGTGCCTTAAAATACTTATTTGTACACAACTATTTTTTATTTTTATTGTATTTTATTTTACAGTTACATTAGTCTGGTAGTGGATACATTACTTCTTGAACTTTGATACCCCTTCCCATGGTTTTCTCCCACTTCCACCACCCCATGCAATTTATTTTTTTAAATCTCCATTCTGCACAAAGAAAAAAAGAAAAAGGGAAAAAACTAACTTCAAACTTGACTTGTTACTAAAATGGGATCAAGTACTGTATGTAGTCTTCCTTATATTGGCAACTATCTCATTATTACATTCTTCATTTCTATGTTTTTCCTCTTTGTTTGAAAGCATGTATCTTGTTCTTTGTTAATATGTTTATATCATTGCATCATGCTTAACAAGCATCCATATCTAGTCATAAAATTTTTGTTGGGAGCTCAATGGAAGAACACTTGCCTGACAAGTACAAAGACCCAGTTCAATAATCAGCTCTGTTTAAAAAAAAGTACAAAAGAAAAGAAAAATTTTGTTGGAAAAATTCACCCAATAATTCACAATGTCCAAAGCACTAATATAAAATTAAAATGTTAAAAAAGTTCTTCATATTAAGTAATCTGTTTAAGTTTTCCATACAGATAAAGGGTTGCTTTTGAATTGCAGAGATAGAATCGCTAATTTAAAAATAATTAATTTGAATTATGACTTTAATTTTTTTCATTTCTTCTAGCTCATATGTCAGGAGATACTTTTCAAAGAACAATGTAAGATTCAAAAACTGAAAAAAAATCTCTGAGGGAATAAGGAAGGAACATCTTTGTATTACAGAACAGACAGTGACAGTACAGTTTTTCAAAGCTACATTTTTTTGTTTTGCTTATCAAGCTAAAATCGCAAAACTTATGAAGGGCCACATTCTGAGTTAGAGAACTAATTAGACTTATTTAAGAGTTTTCTAATATTTAGTATATCATTTCAGCTGCAATTTTCCAAACCATTTTACAGTTCATCTATTTCATTATTTATTCTATTGATCCAATAAAATGATATTCTTTGCTTTTTCCATGGCTTGCAAAGAATATTGCTACTCACAAGTCCCATGAACTCATGACTCGAATGAAGACTTACTCAGAAGTAATAAAAATATTGTTCAAGTAAAAATTGCATTCAACATATCCCTGGGCTACAAACTGATTGCAAAGTCATTTCAAGCAATATGTGAGAGACATATTTTGAGGTCAACACGATATATACAAGCTGTTCGTTTGAGTTGTGATCAATTTGATTTATAACACAGCACTTTATAGAAGGACTCAAAACTGATATATTTTCAACTATCACTACCCAAAAGTATACTGTGAGAACAATTTTCATAGGACCATATATCAAACTTGTCTTAATAATGATATTAATTTACATTATCAGTAACAAACATAGCAGTTGTCATTCATCATCACAAAAAGTACACATATTCATTCTCATAATACATTCCAAGGGGTCTGACAAATATTAGGAAATTTTTCCCTTAGAGAAGAAAAGTAACATTGCTTTAAAATAACTTAGTAGTTATTTATGAAGATGTAACTTCATAAATAGTTTAAGAAAAACTATTTTATATGACATTACAGGAGTGTTCATTATAAAGGTTCAACTAATCTTTATCATGAAAAAAGAAATCCTTAAAATCCTTTATGGGTGAGGGTATCTCAGAAAGAAAAAAAATAATACATAGTGTGAAACCCTAAGCTAAATCATTACAGATGCATGAAATAATATTAAGGAATTGTATAGAGGAAAGCTACTGACTGTCATTAACTTTGGAAATGGCTTAAGACAAAAAAAGAATTCTTCATAAATAGTATAATCTTTTTAAATGTAATTTTATTGTCAAGGTGATACACAGAGGGGTAACAATTACATAGAAAGATAGTGAGCATATTTCGTGTTGAACAGTTACCCCTCCCACGTTTTTGCCTCTCCCCTAAACAATGCAACAGTGTTGTTACCCACAAGCACTGTGATCTAACTGATGAACTAGTTGTGGATTAAGGCAGGAGCAAGAGATCTCATACCAGTTCAAATGTTATCATTCCAAATAGGAGAGCTATCACACACACTTCTAAATATAATACCAAAATAACCCAAACTGTATTATAAAGAATTTGTAGGATCTGCCTACCTTGGATTGGGGCAATTGCATAGCATGTGTGTTATGAGTTTGTTTTGTTTTTTATTTTTCTATAGTTAGTCATTAATATGCTACTTAAACATTTATGGAAATTGCAGTTTTCCCCTTTTCATTTGCAAGACCTCAAAAAAGCAGGAGGTTATTTTTTTTTGGTTTCTGCTTTTTTAATTGCAATTAATAAAGGAGTTACAATTATATTTGCCCATTCGTAGGTAAATTACTTCTCACACATTGATACCCTTTCTCATGTTTTTGTCCCCATTTCCCTCTCTCACCCCTCCCCTCATCTTGTCTTCCCCCTTTCCTTTCCTATTTCAAATAAACAAATAAACATATATACAATATACCAGGTAACAAAGTCAGTTACTGTAACAATATGAGATAAGCACAAAAAAACAGATGAGAAATAACCATAGTACATTAAGAACAACAATCACACATTACAAAGCTCTTGAAGGTTATTTTTTAATTGAATAAAATATAGCCCTGAAGGTTTTTGCATTTATTTTAATATAATTCATATATTGATGATGCATTTGGAATGCACTTGATTCTTTCATCGGTGGCCTACTGTTTCTCTGTCTTATAGAATTGCATTTATACATTACATTAAAGACAAGAAAGATGCATGGACTGTGAGCTTTAAGCAAACAGATTTTAAAACCTAACTTTCACATTTATTAACCCATCATCTTGGTGAAATCCAGACCACACTAACTTTTCAATGTAGTCTCTGGAAGCTACACTGCTTCATAATAATCCAGTCCAGCCAAGGATGGTCTCTGCCCACCAGTATCTCCTAGTTGCCCTGAAGGCCATCACTTTAAAATTCAATTTATACATACAGTATCTTCCTGAAATAGTATGTATATGTATATGTCTGAACACATTTGGATCATGAATTTTTAATTAGTTTATATATGTCACCTCCTTAAGAATCATTTTCTGTTATTCCCAATGAAGTCAATTTTCTAATTTGTTCTTTCATCAAATTTATCTGACTTTTGTGGATCATTTAAGTGTCACAAACAAATAACTGTGTGACTGATTAACATCCAGCTTGGCCATAGCTGTGAAATTATTATTATGTTTTGTTTTTTTCATATATTTTTATTGTAATTAATAGAAGGGTTACATTATATTTGCCAGATAGAAGGTACATTAATTCACATACATTGATACCCTTTCTCATGTCTTGGTCCTCATCTCCCTCCCCCCTACATCCACCTCTCATCTTCCTTTCCCACCTTCCCTATCTGATTTCAAATAACCAAATAATCATATATATCAGATAACAAGGTGAAATACTGTAACAATATGAGATAACCAAGGGACAGCAAAAGTGATGAGAGATAACATAGTACATTAAGGAAAACAATCACTTATTATATGGCTTTTGTTTCTATATCCTGGAGATCCTTTCATTTAGCGTCATTCTACATGGCCTTATGTGTCTAGGTTTTGTTCTATTGTAAATCTCTGCTAGGAGAACCCAAGGTTTCTACTGATTATGACAAATGAGGGAAACCATTGAGCCTATCTTCCTTTGAGTCTTCTTTACTTCACTTAATATGATTTTTTCTAAGTCTTTCCATTTCCTAACAAATGGGGCGATATCATTCTTTCTGACAGCAGCATAGAATTCCGTTGTGTAAAATATCACATCTTGTTGATCCACTCATCAACTGAGGGACATGTGGTTGGTTCCATATCTTTGCTATGGTAAATAGTGCTGCAATGAACATCATTGTGCTAGTGGATTTAGTCTGACCTTGTTTCCGGACAATTGGGTAAATGCCTAGTAGTGAAATTGCTGGGTCATAGGGGAGCTCTATGTTTAGTCTTTTGAGGCACTGCCATACTGCTTTCCATAGTGGTTGAACAAGTTTGCACTCCCACCAGTAGTGATCCCTCCTGGCCACATCTCCTCCAGCATCTGTTGTTATTAGTTTTCCTGATCCTGGCCATTCTAACTGGAGTGAGGTGGAATCTTAGAGTTGTTTTGATTTGCATTTCTTTTATGGCCAGAGATGTTGAGCATTTCTTCATGTTTCTATAGGCCATTTTTTTTCTTCTTCAGAGAAGACTCTCTTTAAGTCTTTGGCCCATCTTTTAATGGGATGGTTGTTTTTTTGGAGATTAATTTTGGGGTGATTCAATTTTTTGAGCTGTTGATATATTTTAGATATGAGGCCTTTATCCGTTGTGTGGTTGGTGAAGATCTTCTTCCATTCTGTAGGCTTCCTAATTAATTTACTAGCTATGTCCCTTGCCATACAAAAGCTCTGCAATTTAATGCAGTCCCACTTATCCACCCTTTCTCTGATCTTTTTCATTTTTTGTGTATATGCAAGATTTTTCCCATGTATTTTTTACTGTAATTAATGGAATGGTTGCATAAATTGACCAGATAGAAGGTGCATTACTTCACAAACATTGATATCCTTTCTCATGTCTTGGTTCCCATTTCCCTCCCCCCTACATCCACCTCTCATCTTCCTTTCCCACCTTCCCTATCAGATTTCAAATAACCAAATACTCATATATATCAGATAACAAGGTGAAATACTGTAGCAATATGAGATAACCAAGGGACAGCAAAAGTGATGAGAGATAACATAGTACATTAAGGAAAACAATCACTCATTATATGGCTTTTGTTTCTATATCCTGGAGATCCTTTCATTTAGCGTCATTCTACATGGCCTTATGTGTCTAGGTTTTGTTCTATTGTAAATCTCTGCTAGGAGAGCCCACGGTTTCTACTGATTATGACAAATGAGGGAAACCATTGAGCCTATCTTCCTTTGAGTCTTCTTTACTTCACTTAATATTTTTTCTAAGTCTTTCTATTTCCTTACAAATTGGGCGTTGTCATTCTTTCTGACAGCAGCATAGAATTCCATTGTGTATAAATACCACATCTTGTTGAACCACTCAACTGAGTGGCATCTGGGTTGGTCCCATATCTTTGCTATGGTAAATAGTACTGCAATGAACATCGCTGTGCTAGTGGATTTAGTATGTCCTTGTTTCTGGATGATTGAGTAAAAGCCAAGTAGTGGAATTGTGTCATAGGGGGGTTCTATGTTTTGTCTTTTCAGGAACTGCCATACTGCTTTTCATAGTGGTTGAACATGTTTGCATTTCCACCAACAGTGTGGTAGTGATCCCTCCTGGCCACATCCCCTCCAGCTTTGTTGGTATTAAATTTCTTGATAATGGCCATTCTAACTGGAGTAAGGTGGAATCTCAGAGTTGTTTTGATTTGCATTTCTTTTATGGCCAGAGATGTGGCCATTTCTTCATGTGTCATTCTTATTTCTTCCATCTGTGCAATTATCTTTAAGGCAGGACTTTTATCTTATTGTATCTGCCATATCCTCTCTGACACTCTCTGACACATAATAAATGCAAGAACAATACTTGTTGAATAAATAAACTATAACTCATTTCACTCACTGAACTTACCTTAAATCATAGCAGCAAAAAAAAAAGATTGTGTTTGTTATTTTGTATTTGTCATTCATACATTTTCAGAACAGACAATTTCAACCTGAGGCGGGGGGGGGGAAATCTTTCTCAACACACATTCCCTTAATTTCAAAAAAGCTAAGAAAAAACATTAAAATATAGACTTTTTCATTAAATAGTCAACATTAACCTATTGTTTATTTCCTTCCAGAGTCGAATGAAGAAGGGAATGATTTGAAGTCAGTTGTTTTGTTACTCATTTCGTGGTACATCAAATTTATATTGAAACCCACATAAGCCCATTATCATGCACTGCATATCAAAGAACTTACAAACATAAAACAAGAGCTCTACTATGCAAATATGAAGAAACAAGTGAATGCTTTCTAATTTATATAAATTTTTTATAGCTGCTTTTTGTATGATGTCTTTTGCTAAGATCATGCATGTGTATCTCAGGAAGCATCTCTGAACTCTTTTAATAAGCAGTTCTATCTGGAATAGCATTAGGAACCTCAGTCTTGGGAAATGCTATTGTAATTAAGGTTGCATTGAGTCAAAAGCAGTTCAAAGGAGATTAATTTTAAGCTTTGAAAGTCTCATGACACCTAGTATGGCGGCATGCATCCTAAAGCTAATTTAATTATTTGATGACAATTTCAGCCTTGAAGATTAGTTCCCGTAATTGTTTCCACTTCACCTCTTTTGGGACTCTATACTATCTGCAACAAAGTAAAGAATGTTTTCTTTCTACCCACCCCTAGAGAAGGCACTGCTTAAGATGACTTAACTGACCAACTGTACTTCTTCTAATCAAGTAATTAATTGGGTTTATATTTTTAATTAGCAAATTGTTTGTTATTACTAATGACTATTTGTGAGGGAAGTTCTTTTAGTAAACAAAGTATAATCTCATGTATGAGCAAGAATTCTGATATAGCTGTGTGGTAGCATCAAACTAAGGTGAAGCAGACATAAAAAAAAAATCACTGAAGATACTTGGACCTATTTGAAATTCACTTGGAGACTAACCAGTGACCTATGAGGTAGCCAACATGGCCCGTGCTCCTGTGGTCGGTCGGTAAGTCTCCTGACTTGAGTGAAGAAAATATGATTCCACAAAGGAGTGTCATCAACTCTTTCACACAAATTTAATTGCTCATAACTGGCCATATAACCATGCATTTCTTCAGAGTTCAGAAGAAATATGCCTACCATTTGCATGGAAATAGAAATGTGTGAGGTAGCTATCAATTTTGGCAATACATGCACCACATTCCTGGCAATATAATAATATGTAACTTTCTTGCTTTCTTTTCCCCTTCCCTAGTTTTAGCTCCTCCCAAATGATTATTGTAAACATTCTTTTGGCCATTTTGTAAGCCAGAAGCTTGGTAAAACTAACTGCATTGGATAAGTAGTGATTACAACTTCTATAGTTATTTCTCATTTGGAGCAGGGTTTCGCTTGTGTGCACTAAAATCACATGGATCTAGGTTGTGGTGTGAAAAGCTTTATTTGAAATCACCCTTAAGGAATCTATTAAAAATAACCAAAAGTGAAGCTTCCAAGAACCCTAATATAATGGCATAAAGTTCTGATGTGGTCACTCAGTTGAAATATAAATCCAAATGCACTTAAAAAATCACACAAAAGAATTGAGGGTTTTAATTGAACATATGAAAGAAAACACTCCTAATTATGTCATGTGAGATAAAGCAGAGCATAAGTAGAAAGAAAAGAAATTTTGGTAACTGACAGATCTGAACTTAAAGCATAATTATGGTAGTAATTGGACATGTGACATTGAGAAAGTTGTTAACCTCTTTAACTCTTGGTCCCTTTCATGTTTAAGTGGAGATTATAGGAACTCAAAAACAAAGATTTGTGGAGACATTTTAATGAGACATAATTGTAAAGCAATTAGAATGCACATAATAGCCATCCATTCAATATTTATTATATGCCATCATAATGTCAGATACAGGTAAAAACAACTTCAAGAAATAAATTAACAACAGAATTCCATAGTTTAAATTATGTATACATACCTGTATACTGGATATGGGTATACTATGGGATTTATGCAAAATTACAAAGATAAAAAAAGTTACATTAGTCTATAGAGCTAAGAGGTAAATTTGACCATAAATTAAATCCTGGAAATTAAATTTTACAATATGAAACAGAAAATATTATATATAGGGTCACACACATATATGTATGTATATGCATACATATGTACATATATATTCGTATATGTATATAGTATATATTATATGCAAATATGTACATATTTGTGCATGTATACCTCATTAGCCTGAATATAGACTTGCACGTTAGCAAGTATGTATATGCATATACATTATATTTACAGCATATATAATACATGATATGCATGCAAAGATGTTTTATTCATGGAAAAGTGTGATAAAACTGAAAGAATGAAGCAAATATATACTAATATCAGAGTTTAGATTCAAAAATAAGTTTTTGAAGGAAAGATGTGTTTATTTTGGTAATGACAATTCAGAGCCACGGAGAACAATTAAAAGCCTATTATATATTTCATATATAATATAAATGAAATTTGAGTCATCTACTTTAATCATCACATTTAAATCTAGAAGGAATATGTAATATTAAATATCCACAAATTATCATGCTTTGCTGTAAAAATAAAAGGTTATTTTTCCAATCAATGACCATGAAAAAAAGAATTATTTTCAGGTTACTTAAAATAAGTCTTGGGGAATTCACTAAATTTATGTATGTGGTCACATACAGATATTGCATCTATATATTACTCTTGACTATTCTTTCCTAACAGTTGGGTAATTGTGGGGTTTTTTTGCTATCAACTTTGGAAATACCTTCAATATCACAACAGAGAGTCAAAGAGGCAATAATTTTTATCATAAAACGTGGGTAAATATATTTTTACAGAGAATTCAGCATTGCAGCAAGACCTTCCCAAGACATATCTCTTAGAAGTACTATTTTATACACATTTATTAGTAAAGTAAGTCTAAATATTTGATGCAACATCCTAAATATCCAATAACCAAAATTAAACAAGTTGGAGTCCAAACATAAACATTCTGGACATTTGGGTCAATCTAATGACCTCTATGCCATAGTGTTTTCACCGAAACAGAAAGAGACAGAAGCCAGTAAGAACAGAAATTAGAATAATGAAAAGAAGGCAGAAATGACATCTTCTAAAATATTGAAAAATAGTTAGTGGGTTTGAAGTTAGCTGAAAGACAGGCTTTTGAAGCTTGTATGCGGAATAGTATGTAATTAATTTCTCAAAGATGGAAGTAGTTCAGGTATGAGTAAACTGAGTATGTGGTAATGGGAATGAATGTGTGAAACAAGAACACAAGTGAAGAGCAAGAGGAGAGAATGAAACAGAACAAAGAAACAATATATTTCCTGCCCAGACTAGAGGACAGGACAGATGCTGAGTTTCTTATGGAGAGAATTATAGTAGTATTAACATCCTTAAAGGACTGGAAGGAAGGGTTATGTCTATGAGCTGAGGCCACAACAGATTAGAAAAATGAATATATAGTATTTTCAATCAAATTTTCATACTTTCCCGTATAAAGCTTACTTAAGAGCTCAAATGCAGGACTGTACTCATTTAAACATCTTTCTCTTTAAAAAGCAGGAAAACCATAATACTAACAGAAAAGTCAATTTGAATCTTCCTTTATATGTTTCGAGTCTGTTGTCTTCCCAAAACTCTTAGCTTTTGATGACTTCTGCTTTTGAGATTCCTTGATGGAGTTGGTTCTAGCCTGACAAGGACTGGTATAACCTATGGTCTTTATTTAAGATGGTCTGACTCACTGTCAGCATTGGCATATTTATCATAAACTGCCAGCTACTGATTCACTATATTCTAGTGATGTCCTTCCTCTTCATCCTTTTTTTGGTTCCAATGAAGCAAATTCTCTTGATATTTCTTCTCTATAGGGCTATTGGCTGCCTACACTGGATATGAAGGAATGTTACATGTTTTGGAGGCTAGGGAAAAGATTTTTTTTTATTTTCAAAATTTTACTGTATAAAGGGGTTACAGCTACATTCTTTGGGTAGTAGGTGCATTACTTCTCACACATTGATACTCCCTCTCATGTTTTTGTCCCCATTTCCCTCCCCTCACCCCTCTCATTCATCTTGTTTTCCCCCCTTTCCCTTCATATTGCAAATAAACAAATATATATATATATATATATAAACAATATACCAGATAACAAAGTCAGCTGCAGTAACAATATGAAATAAACCATAAGGGCAAAAAAAAGAGAAGAGAAATAGCATAGTACATTAAGAACAAGAATCACACAAGACAAATTTCTTCTTTCTATATTCTAGAGCTCATTTCATTTAGTCTCATCCTATATGTCCTTATGTACGTAGGCTTTGAGCTATTGTAATCCTCTGCTAGGAGAGTCCCAGGTGTGTACTAATTAAGTTAAAGAAAAGTCTATGATGGAAGCTTTTGCAATACTGCAAGGCATAAACATTCTCTTAATATTGAACTGCCATCTAGACCACATGTGACATGTATGTCCTCTAAAAAACCCTATTTTTCCTTAACATACATTTGCTAATGTACTGTGGAGGACAAACATCTCTGATTTAACAAGAGAGAATTTTAGGTTTTAGTGCCCAGTGGGTTGTTGGCTTTGATAAGCTTCTTCCATTATGAAATTAATTATTTAAATAATTATAACAATGTAAATGAACCATCATCTCAAAATAGAACACAATTTAGTCCCTGCTAGTCCCCTAAGGGGCCTTTTGCTGCAGTTCAATGTAATCATGTCATTGCTCCAATTCACCAATTTATGCTTCCTGCTTTATGGATTGAACTCTGCAGGGGCTATCACATACTAACTTCCTCTGCTGCTGCTTCTCCAGCGCCATGTTAGCATTTTACCAACAACTGACAACATTTGGTGGGAGACAGAAGGTGAGAACAGCGTGTATGCAGGGTAATTCAGGTTAAATATATGTACATTTAATTATTTACACTTGGATTTACATTTTGTAATTTGGAGTTCTGAAGAGGCATTAGAATCTCAGTTTATTGCTAACAGCATGGCACTTGGGTTTTCAGAGAAGAGTTGATATGGGGCTAATGAGATTTAGTATTGGATACTTAGCTTTGCCTGAAATTGCCTTCTTCATTCTCTAAGCCCCTTATCTTGGGCATATCCTTTCCACTGAAAGCCTTAATGCTAAGAGGTGATTAAAGAACTAACTTTAGAAATACCAGGAATCTTTTCTTTTTAAAACATTGGAAGAACCAGAGCTCAGTAAGTACTTGATTTTATTTGTATGCGTGTATATAGATGGAATGTGAGGCAAAGGAGAAAACAATGCCACAGTTAGAAAGAAAACATATTTTTGAAAGACTTACTTCCAGGTCTATGTGGACATGGATTGTCTATCACACAGCTTTAGGTGGTTGCCATTTATTTGCCAAAGTATGTCCCTGATGTCTATAAAGAAAGACTCAATATTAATTAGTTATTCCTCCTGAAAATAATCTTCACTGCCAAACTAGTCATCATCTGACATAAATAATTCTGACCATCAAGGTCATGTTTCATGGTGGAGGTCATAATTCAAGGTCATGTTTCATGATGGAGGGAATATGCTTGGAAATGTCCACCAGTTAGCTAAAGAAGCAATTGTTCCACCGTGATTGACTCAGAAAACTGACAGATTCTGTAGATTTCTTACGGCAATTTTGTTTTTTCTTAGGATAAAATGGTTTGATAATTCTAGGGCAAATTTGTGCTTATTAATTTTGGAAGACATGACAGAATATTTTTGCTTGCTATATTCTATTTTATTCAGCGTAGCTAAATTGTGCCAATTTGGTTAGATTTTAAAGTGTGTTAGTGTTGATACCAAAGTTGAATGATATTTACAAACGTCTGTTTAAACTGAGTATACTATTTTACAATCTAGCAACTTCTGTTAGCCATAGGCACAACAAGTTATTATGTGCCTACAAAAATTATGTTCTGTAGTGTTCAGAGAGGCAATACTGTGACCTTGGGAACTTCCAAATAATAACCAATAATAGAACGGGTCATTTGGAGTATATTCATAGAGAATGGAATGAAATGGAATTTTAAAGAACAGTAAAAACACAAACTAATTACAATAAAAATAATGTGCATGATCCTTGAGAAATTAAGTTTTAAAAGCTTTGATACATTTCCCTGTATGAAGGGAAAATGGGGAGGGTGGGACATGCTGACATTATTTTATGTTCTTTTTATGTCAGTGGATATTCATGGTATGTTCACTTTATAAAATTAATCAAACCATCCATTTGTGATTTTGCACATCTGTTGATGCAGGTTGTATTTCAATAATAATTTGCCTAAAATTAATTTTGCATAATATTCACGTGTAATACATAAAAATTTCTGAGAGGACCGTGACAGAACTAGAATAATTCATTTGATCTTCTATAAATATAGATGCAGAAGCCAAACAATAGTTCAAAGACCTTGACTATCCATCATAGGTGCCAGGCCTCACGATTTCAACAACAATGTGATACAAAGTAGGGAGAAGGCATGATCATTTGAAGAAAATGAAGGTTCCCAAATAGCCAGCCAATATTCCATGACAAACCCATTACAACATTTAAGGACTAGAGAAAATGGAATAGGCTGGGTCACTCCAAGGGAGATTGAATGAAGGCTTAATGAATGAATGTTCCCTTGAACATTGTTACTCCTTTCCATCTATTTTTATTCCCACTTTCCCTCCCCCCACCAAGTTTTAAAGTTCATTTTTAGTACAATGTCTTCTGAATATCATCGTTACACTGGTCATCCTTTGTCCTTTTTGTCCTCATCTTATTTTCCCCAATTTTAAGGGATGTAGAGAAGTCTACTTTGCAGAAATACATGAAATGGATAGCCAAATGCTTCTTTCAAATCCAAGCTCCAGACTGAGGAGTCTGAGTAGGTTGAAAATTAAAGAGTGTAAGGATAATTTATCAAAGAAATATAAAAGTCCACATAAGAGTAGAGGAATGTCTCTAGGGCAGGAAAACTTAGAAGGTCATTTATTTTGTATACTTTACACAAGAACAGCCAAAATTATAAAACTGTTATACAGAATTGAAGCCTCTTTGCATAGCCAATTAAAAAATAATAATAATAAATTATTTTTTACAAGTTCAAGAGGCTTAATTTGCATTAAAGATTCCTTCAAAGAAATTAGTACTGTTCTAACAGACAGTGAAATCTCTTTAGACTAAAATGCCATAGACAAATCAAATAATACAAAGTTAGGTTAAAGATATGAAATAAAAACTAATGGTATAAAAGAAAAACATGGTTTCCCTCATTTGCCATAATCAGTAGAAACCTTGGGCTCTCATAGCAGAGATTTGCAATAGAGCAAAACCTTGATACATAAGGCCATATAGTATGACGCTAAATTAAAGGATCTCCAGTATATAGAAACATAGGCCATATAATGAATGATTGTTGTCCTTAAGGTACTATGTTATCTCTCATCTCTTTTGCTGTCCCTTGGTTATCTCGTATTGTTATAGTATCTCACTTTGTTATCTGATATATTGGATATATTTGTATTTGGTTATTTGAAATTGGATAGGGAAGGGGGGAAAACAAGATGAGGGGTGTGGGGGGGAAATGGGGACCAACACATGTGAAAGTGTATCAATGTATGTGAATTAATGCACCTTCTATCTGGCAAATATCATGTAACCCTTCTATTCATTACAGTAAAAATATATGAAAAAAAGAAAAACATGAATACATCAGAGAAAATATTGAGAGTAGTGATGGTCTAACAGTAAAAATATGCGAGTAAAATGATTTTCAGAAATTATGGATAAAGTAGAAAGCATACACCAAATTAATAAAGCTGAAATGTTTCTAAGCTATTCTCATAAAGTTTTAGCAAAACTTTGTTTTATTATCAGAAAAAGATGGGAGAATAAAGAAATCATTTCCTGCTATACATGCCAAAAAGGGAGTTAAAATTCAATCATTATTTTTTTTTTTTTGCCAGTCCTGGGCTTGAGCTCTGGGCCTGAGCACTGTCCTTGGACTTTCTCAAGGTTAGAGCTCTTCCGCTTGAGCCTCAGCACCACTTCCGGCTTTTTTTTTCTATGTATGTGGACCAGAAGAATCGAACCTGGGTCTTCATGCATGCTAGGCAAGCACTTTAACCACTAGGGCATACTCCCGGCCCTCAATCATTATTTTTTGAAGAAGGAAATATTTAAAAACAAGAAATAAAACTATATCAACTGAAGAAATACATTGCCCTTTCCAGATAATGTAGATGCATAAAGAAGAAAAATAACAAGAAAACAGCATTTTTCAAAATGCACGAACACATTCTATGTATAAGAATAATAACTGGGACAAATGTATTTAGTACATTTTAAAATAAGATTCTTGGCTTTTAAAGCAAAAGAAAAAATAGGTATTTTCACAAAAGTAAACAATGAGTTATAAGGGAAAGACAAGTAGAGTGATGTGCTCTGAAAACAGTCCTTCATAATAGGTCAAAATGTGACATCATGAAATGAAACAATGAATTACAAATGTTTGTCATGGAAATAATATCTAACAGAAACTACTCTCTCTTGTAAAGATCATAAATTCATCATAAATCAAGGGATATTGATGCTACGCATTCTTTCCTTGCAATCTATTAAGCATGAGTTTCAAAAAACTAGAGTGACTATAACATAGGCATTTGTGTGGACCTTACCATATGTTCATTTTATATCAAAGGTTCATAGGAGTTCAAAGGATCAGAAGAAAATATATGGTATCTATCTTCTTTATATTAAAACAATATAGAAAAAAGGGTAAAACAACAGTAGTTTGTAAACAGGAGCTACACAAAACTTTTCATCAGTCTTAGTATTTTTTCTGCCAATAACAGTAATGACTGTTATTCTTTGAGTGTTAGAAGCTAAGTGATTATGACAAATTAAACATTCTTTAACTACTGTGCCCATGACAACTAAGAGTCTTGGTGAGAATTACAAGAAATGACAATGTAATGTTTAAAATTATAAAACATTATATTCCTGTGTCAGTGGTTCATGCCTGTAATTTTAGATTTTCAGAAAGCTGAGATCTGAAAGATCATGATTTGTACCTAACTCAAGCACAATAAATAGCCAAAAGCAGAGTTGGGGTATGGATCAAATGCTACACTGTCAACCTAAGAAGTACCAACAAAGAATAGTGATAATAATAATAATAAATTGTCATTGTATATGTTAATATTTTGATTGGAAATGTATGAACATATCTACCTCTTCACTTTTTATAAATGGGCATCTAAAAGATGATTATTACTATTTTTCCTTATGAGACAACACACACATACACACACACACACACACACACACACACACATACACGGACCAGATACTTGTACTTCCTCTTAAAAAACACTCTTGCCTTTGATAAGAATCATAAACATTCTGAATCCTGCTTCCATTTGTAGAAATACATAAGCAAAGGCACATGCTAAACCCAGAGGCATCTACCATGTGAGAAAAATGCCTTATAGAGTCTTCCAGGGCTAAATAATCAGTAATAGAAAGGGGAGGATCAATAAAGATGCAAAGAATATATGTTTAAAAGAATAAGGTTAATAGAGTCACCTATGCATGCTAAAATAAGAACTAAGGAAGTGATTCCAACACCAATCAGCATAATGTTTCATTTGTGTAAAGATGGGGAGGTGAAATGAGAAGAGACACAAATGTGGGAGAGTTAAGTGCTTTAATCTACATAGAGCCTACATGCTTGTTCTTGGATCTCTCTAAACTGTGTATTTACTTTGTTCTCTTTCTCTGTGCTTTGAAAAAAATCAATTTTATTGTACTCTATGGGAGCTGAGTTAGAGTTTTGAAAAGAATAATTTAAAAAAGAGATAGCCATGCAAATGTTATGCAGTCTATAAAAGGAAGTTCTCCAAGAATTTAAGAAAAAATAAAGCTATTTAAAATATCCTAGGCTGGGAGTCTGACCTAGTGGTAGAATTCTTACCTACCATGGAGGAAGACCCGGGTTCGATTCCTTGGTACTACATACCAAAAAAAGTAAAGGCCTGAAGTGGTTCTTAGGCTCAAGTGGTACATCTCTAGACTTGAAAAAGTCCAAGGACAATGCTCAGGCCCTGAACTCAAGCCCAGGACTAGCAGAAAATATCCTAAACTTTAATTCCATATAAGTAACATGGTGGGAACCAATTTAAGCAAAACCAAGGAGAAAAGATAGTCTTGGGACAGCTGTATCAAGAATAAAGTGTATAAGATTATGTAATATATATTTTTTGGTTTTACATTTCTATTTTTTAAATTGTATTTTATTGTTGGGGTAATGTGTAAAGGAGTTACAGGCACATTTGTCAGATAATAGGTACATTATCTTTCCAAACTTGATATCCCTTCTCGTGTTTTTGTCCCTCTTTCCCTCTCCCACTCTCAGTCATCTTGTTTTTCCCCTTCCCTTACCTATTTCAAATAAAAGAATAAGCACATATACAATAAACCAGGTAACAAAGCCATATACAATAACCACATGAGATTAACCATAATTTGAAAAAAAGAGAAAAGAAATAACTTCACATAGTACATTAAGAATATTAATCACAAAGATAAAAATATTGTTTCCATAACCTACAGATTATTTCATTTAGTCTCATCCTGTATGACCATATGTACATAGCTTTTGAGCTATTGTGATACTCTTCTAGGAGAACCCTAGATATGTACTAATTATTTCCAATGAGGGAAGCCATGGAGCTTTATGATCCTTTGGGTCTGGCTTACTTCACTTAATATGATTTTTTTTCCAAGTCTTTCTATTTCTTTACAAATAGTGTGATGTCATTTTTTCTGATGGTAGTATAGAATTCCATTGTGTATAAGTACCACATCTTCTTGATCCGATCATCTACTGAGGGGAATCTGGGTTTGTTCCATATGTTAGCTATGGTAAATAATGCTGCAATGAACATCATTGTGCTAGTAGTTTTAGTTATGTCCTTGTTTCTGGGCATTTGGGTAAATTCCGAGGAGTGGGATTACTGAGTCAAAGGGGAGTTCTATATTTATTCTTTTGAGGAATTACCATACTGCTTTCCAGAGTGGTTGAATGAGTTTGTACTTCCACCAAGAGTGTAGTAGTGATCCCTCCTGGCCACCAGCATGTGCTGTTACTAGATTTATTTATTTATTTTGCCAGTCCTGGGGCTTGAAGTCATGGCCTGAGCAATGTCCTTGGAGCTTTCTCAAGGCTAGAGCTCTACCACTTGAGCCACAACATCATTTTCGTCTTTGTCTATGCATGTGGTAACTGAGGAATCAAACCCATGCTAGGCAGACATTCTACCACTAGGCCAAACTCCCATCCCTGTTATTAGGTTCCTTGATAATAGCCATTCTAAGTTGAGTGAGGTTGTGGAATCTCAAAGTTGTTTTGATTTGCATTTCTTGCATGGCCAGAGATGTTGAGCATTTCTTCATGTATCTATAGGCCATTTTTATTTCTTCTTCAGAGAAGTCTTTCTTTAATTATGTAGCCCACCTTTTAACGCGATGGTTATTTCTTTGAGGATTTGTTTTTGAGAGATTCAATTTTTTGAGCAGTAGGTGTGTTTTAGAAACGAGGACCTTGTCTGTTATATGGTTAGTAAAGATCTTCTCCCATTCTGTGCGCTTTCTATTTAACTTGCTAGCTATGTCCTTTGCCATACAGAAAATCTCTTCAGTTTAATGCAGTCCTATTTGGCCAAATTTTCTTTAATTTGTTATGTTTCTGGTTCTTAATTAGGGAAGGTTCCATCTGTGTCAAGGAATCCTTCTGTATCTCCTATTTCTTCCTGGCCGAGAAATTGTACAAAGATAGAGTCTATTATCAGTAAATTATTATTAAATAACAAACCATCACCAAAATATATTGGCATCTCAAATTTAAATATTTATAATTACTGCATTGGTTTACTAGGCATTTTGTCCTTAGGTGAGACAGACTCTAATGATCTTAACTGGTTTTGTGAGATTTTGTATTTGGTGCTTAGCTTTGCAAAAATTTCTTTGCCTTCCTACAGCCTAGGACATAGTCTTTCAGCTGAGGCAGAATTCCAAGGCCATTTTAGATGTAGATTCAAAAACAATATCATTTCTTTCATAGTATATTCAATGATGCAAAGAACTTACTAATATCAGAGCATATTCAAAGAAGAAAGAGGGAAAATAAAGCAAAGGGGAAAGGAAGTGAATGAAGGGGAGAGGGGCCAGGGAAGGGAGAGGAAGAAAAACCAACTCTACTCACAAATTAAAAAGGTGGTAAAGCCACTTTCCATAGAGTATAGAGTAACTGTAACCCCGCCATACATTACTATGATAATAAAAATAAATTAAAAAGAAAGATAATAGCTAAAAACCATAAATGAAATAAATTTATTACAATACCCAACTTCATTCAAATCTCAATTTGATAAATAACGTTATCAAGGTATATGAATATTAGAATACAAGCTACAACTTCAACACTCTTTGGTTTCAAGTTAGACAATTATGCTCTGATTATTATTTTAATGATGAAATAAGGAAAGGGGAAATATCCGATTACAGAAACTCACAAAGATTGAGACTATGAATTTTTCGTTCGCTGAAACATATATTTTCTTTTCATTCATATTTAACTTTATTTATAGTCCAGTTTACTTTTAAGGAAAATGCATATATGACTAATGTTTCTAAAGCAAAATACAAACCTAGAACCTAGGTTGAGAAAAAAAAATAACCACAGAGGATACTTGCCATCCTTAAGGAATCTGGAGAAACTACTTCATCATGATTTCTAAAAGTTTCCTTACTTGTGTGAAAAATAGTTTTATTGTTATACCGCTGTTTCCCATTTTCCTAACATGGTTTGTGAGCAATGACATTCATTTGTTGACTGTTGCTAATACGCCCTGTGCACTTCATAAATACACACCTGCTGTGCTCCTAAAAGAGCCAGGTATTTTCTGATGCTTCATTGAACACAATGGACTGACAGCTTAAAGAGGCAGGAGGAAAGATGGGTAGGAGGGAAATCTAAGAGCAAATGGGTTAATAATATACCATAATATACTTCTGAATGAAACCGGTTATTATAGGGAAGAATGGAGCAACAACAAAGTCTTAAATAATAGTTATCTTATGAAATGTCATATTCCAAGAACATGCACTAAAATAGATATCTTCCTTCAACAGAATGAATTATAAATCCTGAAATGCTTGGGACTGTAGCTTTTGGGAAAGCCTGAGTTATTTCTCAGTGATGGGATTGACTGCTAACTAGCAACGTTTTGTCTAATGTCTATACAACATTAAAATGTAAATTACTTTTATCGGAAAATGGGACTACATATCCCCCAATGTAACATTATATTTGTTGAAGTTTCAACAAAAGATCTATAAAACCTGCATCCTGGTTCCCAATTGTTCTACAAAAAAAAATAGCACAGTCCATAGAAAACATTATAAAGAAATTTCATGTTATCTCTCATCTCTTTTGCTGTCCCTTGGTTATCTCGTATTATTACAGTATTTCACCTTGTTATCTAATATATTGTATATATGCTTATTTGGTTATTTGAAATAGGATAGGGAAGGGTGGAAAACAAGATGAGGGGCGGGTTGGGGGGAGGGAAATGGAGACCAAGACATGAGAAAGGGTATCAATGTTTGTGAAGTAATGCACCTTCTATCTGGTGAATATAATGTAACCCTTCTAATAATTACAATAAAAATATGAAGCAAAAATATTTCATTCAACCCTTAATATATTGGTTACTGTGACATAGTCAGCAATTTAAGCACAAGAATGAATACAGAATAGTATTTAGTGAACATAAAGTGGGATTGTTCAGAATCTTTAAATTACCTTCCCCTTCTAAGAAATGAGATAAACTGGGAGTAATTCAATTTATGCTTAGTAGGTTCATAAGCCTGCAGGATGAAATTATTCCAGAAATTAATTTACTTTCCTAATTGTAATTATAGAAATTTACCTCCTGTTTTCTTCTTGATAAATCCTAAATATTTTATTGAAGCTTTCAAACTGAATAGCATTGATTTTAATATTACTTAGGCATTTTAAGAAAGGCATTGGTGGCTCATTACAGTAATCCTTGCTGAGAATGAGGAGGATGAGATCTGAGGATCACAATTCAGAGCTAGCTGGGCCAGGAAAGTCTGTGAAACTCTTATTCTCAATTAACCCCAGAATGCCTGAAGTGGCATTGTGGCCCAAAGTGGTAGAGTGTTAGATATGAGCAAAAACAGCTAAGGGTCAATGCCCAGGCCCTAAGTTCAAGCTCTACAAAGAAAAATGCATATTTAAAATGTGGAATTAACTATAAATGAATAATTAGAATATAAAAATATATTTGCCTTGGGAAAATACACTAGATTTTATCAATTAGTATTACTTCCCAATACAAAATTATATTTTATGCATTTTATTTGTGTTTCAAGTTCCATATTGGAGTAAAAATCATTGTTTTCAACATGGAGATATTTCTGACAATTTTCAACCTCTTCAGAAGTTATTGCAATAATAAGCCTTTAATAATTTTTAAATTTTCCACATTTAGTACGCTGTGTTGAATCACACTACAATTAATAACATTA
Source organism: Megascapheus bottae (assembly GCF_031878675.1). Classification (NCBI taxonomy): domain Eukaryota; kingdom Metazoa; phylum Chordata; class Mammalia; order Rodentia; family Geomyidae; genus Megascapheus; species Megascapheus bottae. The sequence goes on along the minus strand of NC_143510.1, from coordinate 72,519,751 downwards.
ATCCTTATTTTATCACAGGAACTATATTAAATGCTTTTTTCTCACTCTTTTTTAGTGGGTATTGAGGATTGAACTCGGCTTGGGCACTGTCCCTGAGCTTTTCAGTTTAAGGTTACCACCCAACCCTGGGCTTGGGCTCTGTCCCTGAGCTCTTCAGCTCAAGGTTACTTCCTACCTTTGAGCCACCCCACTTCCCATTTTGTAGAGCTTAATTGGAGATAAAAGTCTCAGGTCCTTTTGTACCCAGGCTGGCTTTGAACCTTGATCCTCAGATCTCAGTCACTGAGTAGCTAGGATTACAGATGTGAGCCTCCGCACCCGGCCTTAAATTTTTTTTTCTAAATATAAGGTTTTTCTTTACCTGTTAACTTGTACTCAGATACATATTACATTTTCTCTTAGCTAAAATTTACATATTTAGTTCTTTTTTTTTGCCAGTCCTGGGCTTGAGCTCATGGCGTGAGCACTGTCCTTGGACTTTCTCAAGGCTAGAGCTCTACCACTTGAGCCTCAGCACCACTTCCGGCTTTTTTCTATATATGTGGTACCAAGGAATCAAACCCGGGTCTTCGTGCATGTTAGGCAAGCACTCTACCATGAGGCCAAACTCCCGACCCTACATATTTAATTCTTTAATCTTGCCTTTATCTTCTATGAAAATTATCTTTGACTTTTTCAGAATTCTAAAGTTTTTCTAGAATGTCTCGATTTCTGTAATATATTCCTCTAAGACTTTTTTTCTTGGTTTTTTAATCTGCAGGAAATTCATCTGGCTTTTGAAAGCCCATGAAAGAAGCTTTCATTACATCATCTATTATATTTATTCATTTTCATCTATTTCATTCATTGTGAGATACTGTATTTTGATCTAATTCACCCCTCTGTGTTACTTTTCATATCCTTCCTACATTCTTCATCACTTGGGATTTTTTTCTCCTTTTTGTGCTTTGTATTACCTTCCAGGTGCTGGTAGAATTCAGAATTAAATTCAATTATTTAGTCTTGAAATTTTCAATGTTGGGAACTCTTTTGATTTCATTGCTCATTAGAGATATGCTTACAATGTTTTTGTCTTCCTAGTGCACTTTTGATTGCTCCAGTGCTTCTTAAAATTTTTGCTTTCTTCTAGACTTTCTGTATGGCTAGAATAAAAAGTTTACAAACCATTGTCCTTCTAGGGAACATGGGTTGTGCTGTTTACCTGACTATGGAAAGCAACAGCTCTAGGCATAGGTAGGTAAGGACCTTTTAAATTTGTACTCTCCACCAAAATCCACAGGGAGAGTGCTTAGGGTACAGGATAGCTCTGGGGATTAAGATTCTTCACTCTTCAAGATTGCTTAAGTTACCACTCCATGTACTAGTTGGCAAAAGGCTCATGACTTGTTTTTTTTCCAACTTAGTAGTTTATCTTTTGTACTTCTATGACTGACTTCTCACCAGTCTGATTTTCAAGGTTGCCGTCTGCTTAACTAATGGAGTTAGTTAATCTTTGAGAGCTATAGATTTGCAAACAAGGCTCTTCAGATCTTTCCAACTGGAAGGTTTAGTGTTTAAGGTCACTAGTTACTCCTTGACAGGCAGGTACTCTTTTAAAATTTTGTTTATGCACAGTGTCAGTTTATATTACCTCTGGTGGACTTTCTTCTTTTCTATTTTTATATATTTTTATTGTAATTAATAGAAGGGTTACACTATATTCGCTAGATAGATGGTGCATTACTTAACAATCATTGCTACCTCTTCTCATGTTTTTGTCCCCATTTCCCTCACCAATCCCCTCCCGAATTTCTTTCTATCCCACACATCCCCACTGTGTATATTATACCTCTTTTCTACCACATTGCATAGCATTTTACATTATTTGCTAAATAGATAAATATTTTTAACACCTGTGAGATTCCCCTGGTCTCTTTCTTTGCTTCATTGATATCCCCTAACGATTTTCTAAGTCACTTGCCTCTTTATTGTAAACATATACTTGAGGTTGTGTTTTAGATTTGTAGAGATGCAGAGAAGTGAGTGCTTTTAATCTGCCATCTCATTCTCTTGTTTTTTTTTCCTTTGCATCCAATTGCTTCATAAAAAATAAACTATACTAGGATTATTCAAGAAAAATTTACATTACTAACTTTATGTCTTTGAGTTGATCTTTATGATAATTTCCCCTGGTACATGTGCACAATTTCCCACATTAGAGCATGATTTCAATACAAATTGAAAAATTTTATAATCCCTGAATATTTTATGCTTTCTCAACACACTATGTGATTCCTCCAAAAGTGTTTGTGCTTTATAAATATCAATATTTATTCAATAATTTATATTTCATTTATTCTCTCACCTCTTCTATCATTGATTTCCTGATTCAATGAATGAAATATATCTCTATTGAATTACTTCTGAGTTTCCTCCTAAACCACAGAGCACTTTTCCTCACTGCAGGTTACTTTCTTTTCCTTTATAATCCTGTAACTGTATTTTTCATACTTCAACTTACAAAATGCATCAAGTATATGTTGTTGTGTTCTTTTTGAGTAGTTTTGTCCCTCACCACAGATACCATGAACCATTCATGGATCTCAAAAATTCTGAAACAACCCCAATGAAACAAAACACTACAAAAATCTCCAAACAAGCCTAACACTCTTGGCTTACATCAGTAATTCTAGCTATTCAGGGAGCTGAGATCTGAGTATCCTTGTTTGAAGCCAGCCTAGACAGGAAAGACTACAGTACCAATTCACCTCAAAAGAAGAAAGAGAGAAAGAAAAATAAGAGAATGAAGGAAGGAAGGAAGGAAGGATGGAAGGAAGGAAGGAAGGAAGAAAAGAAGGAAGAGAGCCAGAAATAGATCTATGGTTCAAGTTATGCAGCCTGAGCCACGAGAGAAAAAGCCTAGCAACTCAGTGAAAGCACCCAGACCCTGAGTTCTAGCCCTAGGACTTGCCTGTATATACATGCCTACACACACACACACACACACACACACACACACACACACACACACACACACACACACGCACACGCACACACGCACATGCACTTCAACACCAAACCCCTCCAGCATGATACTTGACTCAAATTTGCTTATTGTAGAGAATGAATGGGCAATACAAAAACATTTTAATTTATTTTTCTGTCTCTTAATGTTCTGCAATGACTTCATCAGTGTTTGCTGTCAACAAATTGGCAGGGGAACAACATAAACAATGTTACTTCCAAGTGGCTTGGTTTGAAAACTTCAGGGTTTCTGGTGTGACCAGCTATATGAATTTAATAAATGGCTTAAGAGCTCTTATTAAATTTCCCCTTTAAAGGGGAATGAAATTGTCCACATACTCATCCTGTAATTTCCTATCTAATTGGACACAGCACTCACTACAAACAAACAGATCTTTTGGGTAATCAGTACAGAATCAAGCTGTGGCAGTAAGTTGTCACTCATCACTTTTCTTTTGACAAAAATGTCTGTACCTCTACTTAGCCGTTAATTTGGATTACACTACTTATTTCATAAACCATGTCCTTATAGTAAATCTTTCACAAGAAGTATAATAATACTTTTAAGCTCATATATACAGATTAAGCCCATTAATCTTTATTGGCAAGACATCCTGAATTTCAGAATTCAAATATACACATTCAGATACTAAAGTAATATTTTTTGACATTTTACATTTGAATGCTTTATTCCTTCCTAGTTAAATTGGAGCCTGATCCGTGGTTTGAGATTTCCTTTCCAAATAGCCATTCAAATGTGCTAACATATCAAATGATTTCTTCTTTCCTCATTAGTTTTGTTGCTACATTGTAAGTTAGACTGCTATGTATTTCTGTTATTTTATTCTGAGCTGCCAATCCCTTACTAATTTTGATCTGCTCTATGACTAAAGTCATGGTTCTGCTATGACTGACCTAGCTACTTATTACCTAACAGAATCAGCACTTAAAATTTGCAACTTCAAATATTGTGTCTTATTAATTACCTAACTAAAGTTTGTATTACAATTGACACATTGAAAATAGAACATACCTGGAAACTTTTATTGAAATTCACTTAAGAATTAGCTTCAGAGAATTCACAAGCTTTTTCTAATCACTATATTTTCTTGATTCAAACGTCTAACATCAGAATTTCTATCAGCTGAGTTGTTAAGTGGTAGATAGTATTATAATTGTGAAAAGTACTGAAGAAAGACATGAAATAACATATAAAAAATTCTTGACATGATGGAAGAGAATTTGGCCTCAGAGAGGTGTGATATTCTGAGTGTTTCATAGTACATGATTTGATGAAGAAAAAAATAACCAGAACCCATGACAACTGCAGACAGATTTAAGGCCAGAACCAACTCATTTTGTTTCTTGCCCTAATTACTGTCACTTACCTCTAAGATATCTAACTTCTGTACATAACAATTGATGATGAAATGAAAGCCTGGAAGAAAGTCTGAATTGACTACATTACCTTCTGTTGGTAAGGTTATGTCTTCCTGATTTATAGAATAGGCACTTGGGGTAGAAATAATAATGTATCAAGATTTAGCATGCTCACAATTCCCAGTTGGAATTGCAGAAATAAATCTATCTTTTAAGAAGAATCTTTGTCTCTCTCTTTGTTTTGATTTGGTATACTCCCCTGAAGTTCCAGAAAATCCAGAATTATGCTTTAACATTTAATCTAATGCTTAAGAAAAGTTTGATTTTATTAGGTGGGGATCCATCTTACAGAAAATAAATATCAAACTATTTTTATACAAACCCATAAATATTCTTGGCAAGTCATGCATTTACCCTTCAAAAGAGAGTTTTGAAAAGATTATTTCCCAGTCTTCAATCAATGAAGGCTGAATGTTAGAATTAATTATTTTTAATTGTGTATTTAGAAGGTGACTTTTCCACATAGACAATAACTTTGTGAGTGAGCCTCAAAGCATTAATTTAAACTTAATTAGTTTACGTATTTGTTCAACTCACAGTTTCAAGTTCTTTGCCCTATGTTCGATATTCCACATCGCTATCTGTAAAAACAGAAAGACTAACTCACACATATTAAACAGGGCTATTCATGGTTGAAAGTGATAACGTAAGATGTGTTTAAGCAATGAATTTAAATTTGTATTGTGTTTAATTTTCTTTTTGTTATGCTGTCCTGAAGGGAGAAAAAGATTCCCGATAGAAAGGGATTTACTTGTTTGTCTATATACTTCCATGTTCTTTACCTCCAATATCTAATTCATATCTAAAATTTTAGAATTTATCCTTTTTTATTTCTCAAGCAGTGTCTTTTGGTCTTTTAAAGCTGAACTATAGAGCATTCTGGTATTAATTATTACTATTAAGTATTAATACCAAATATTTGAATATTACCTAAGCATCTCCATTTGTACATGACAAATATTTTTCCCCATGCCGCTTTCTGTTTTTTTTCTCTTCACCAGTCCTGGGCTTGAACTCAGGGTCTGAGCACTGTTCTTGGGCTTTCTCAAGGCTAGAGCTCTACCACTTGAGCCATAACACCACTTCCAGACTTTTTCTATGTATATGATATCCAGGAATCAAACCTGGATTTTTGTGCATGGTAGGCAAGCACTCTACCACTAGGCAAAATTCCTGGCCCAGTTTCTGTTTTTAATCAGAAATAAACAAAATTTATCTCCTATTCTCAGGCTATTTGACTTATTCTATGTGATCTACATTATTCCTCACTGATGGAAACATCCAGATTTCTCTTTAACAATAGCAAGGGGGTGATTTTCAACCCAGAATATATTTTTTCTACTACAATTTTCTTCTCATACACAATTTTATGATTTTGGTGTTACTACATGGATTTCAACATCCCTTTTACTCAATGGAATCTTTCAAAATTCTTGGTTAACTACATCCTCCATGTTTTATCATTCAGGAAAGAAAGTAATGGGGAGAGGGAGACTGGCATAATTTATCTACAAATTGCTTCCTCAAAGTCTAGGAAGAACTGTTCTGGCTATTTTTTAACTTGGCCCAGGGAGCACCAAATTAAAGCTCTGTTTCCTGACTAGAACAGTTTTAATGGTCAGGTACTTCAATGCTTTCAGAATATGCAGTAACAGTTAGCTAGTAGGTTGCTGAACTAAGATCCCTCACTGGGATTTGCTGAGCACTGCACGCTCTATTTACTGTAAGTGTCTTATTTTTCATTTCTTAAAAGACTATACACACGTGCTGTTATATAGTTCCTAAGAAAGGTAGTTATTTGCTATGTTTATCCTTCTGCTCCAACACCTACAAAAGATAAAAACATTAAAATAATTGTGAAAGGGGTACCTCTCTATTAAACATAACCTACAAAGTTCTCTTCAACCTCAGACTTTAAAAGAAGTTCCGTAAAACTGAAAGTGACAGAAACAGATCCTGGGAGACAAGTTGATTCATGTTTTCTTTTCAGAAAGAAAATAAATTAGGAAGTAACTTTATTCCCTGTTCAATTTATGCCTGTTGCCTTTAAATCCCAAATGCAAGACATCTCGTGATGGATTGTCCTACTCTTTTTAAATTTCATTATTTTTCTTGTGGATCGAATACTCTTTTTTTTCTCCCTTTCAAATTGCCTTCAGTGTCTTTTTCATTTTGCTTTCTCCTTCTTCCTCTTCTTTCTTTCTTAGAAAAGGGCTTTTGGATCAGTTTTCAACTTAGTCTCTTAAAATATTTCTATGGAAATTAAGAAGCAAATAATGAGAATAAAAGACACAGACCTGGATCCTTTTTCAGACAGTTATGAGGACTATTTTGTAGTAAAGGATTTTTCACATTTTTTTATTGATTACATTTTGTTTTCTGGTCATTTTATTTACACTTCCTAATTCTTTCACAGTTGTAGTGCTGTTTGTTGGTTTTCTTTTGTGACTTTTGCTAGATTTTCAGTGCTTAAACTGTGTATTTTGATCGAGCCTGACACCAGGCTCACTCCTGTAATCCTAGGTACTTAGGAAGCTGAGATTTAAGGATCATAGTTGGAAATCAGCCTGGTTAGGAAAATCTGTAATACTCTTATCTCCAAATCTCATGGAGAAAAGATTTTGTAATACTTAAGATTCAAATGCACATTTTGAAAATAAGAAGTCTACTTCGTTCTTTTGTTAAAAAACAGCTATGTAATGTTCCTCTATTAACATGAATGAATTTATGTTTCATGCTTCTATTGGACACTATTCTTCAAAACATTAACATAAGTTTTGTAGTTTTTTTATGTTTTGTATCTTGTAGTTATTATTTTCCTCATGATATTTCTCTGCTTTATTGTACTTTATAATGAAAAGTTAATAATTCTTATAATATCTGCCAGTTTTCACAGTTATGCATACCAATCTGTAAAATAAAAGATAAAAACATAATGAAGCAAGGATTTTATGTATTTTACTGTAAAAAATCATAATGAATCAATAAGCTAAGGGACATATTCTACATAGCACTGGCCAAAATATTTAAAAGATCAAAGTAAAAAAATATACAAATTTGTGAGAATAACATACTTCATGCAAATGCAAGGATATAAATAGGAAATATATGATGGAGTAAAATAAAAGTGGCCAATTATAGAACAACACCAAGAAAATAAAGCTAAAGGAAGAAAATATCAATTTCCCAGTCAGTTTTTCTTTAAAAACAAAACAAAACAGACCCAACCAACCAGCAACAGCAAATTGTTCAAACACTACACTGGCAAGGTTGTGAACTACAAATTTATCTTTTATTTTACCATAAATACAAATGCCAAAATTAAACTTACTAGGATAGAAGGATAATGTATGATTATTTATTTCATATTCTAAAATGCCACAGATTGTGAACCTCCAAGTTATGTACAGCACACCTACAGTAAAGCATTTAAACAAATTTTTAAAGACATACAAAAGAGCAATGAAAACAAAAACAAACCAAAGCAAAACAAATAGCATACATTGGTTTCCATGGGAAATGGTAATGAAGAAAATCAAATTCCAAAAATGATATTTCCTCTAATTTTATGTTTCTATAAATGATATGACAGTGAAATATATACTCAGAACTATATGTAGAGAAAAAGAAATGTCATATAAAATCAAATGAAACTGTTAAAGGCATAAATCACTGTAGTAATTCTTTTATAGAATTTTAATTAATAATTCATCAAAAATAGGAAGGCGATAGTCTGAGAGAAAACTGATTTGATTAAATTGCTGCATTGCAATATTGTTCCTGTATTTCTCTGGTAGCCTACTTTTAATAAACTAGTCAGAACAAAACCAGAGAGATCAGAGAGATTCCAGCCAACTATACTTATTTTTTTTTTTTTTTGCCAGTCCTGGGCTTGAGCTCAAGGCCTGAGCACTGTCCTTGGACTTTCTCAAGGCTAGAGCTCTACCACTTGAGCCTCAGCACCACTTCTGGCTTTTTTCTATGTATGTGGTACCGAGGAATCAAACCCGGGTCTTCATGCATGCTAGGCAAGCACTTTAACCACTAGGCCAAACTCCCAGCCCCCAACCATACTTCTTTTGCCCCCTAGAAGGATACTTCAGGTCAACTCCAGCACTAGATTTGACGATTAGCATACAATGTCAATTTCTACATGCTTTAAAGAGAAACTTCATTATGTAATACCACTACTTCATTACTTTCTCCTACAATGGGTTCTTTCTTTTTAATTAGCATGTATAACTAGACTCTAGCCAAACTATCACTAGTTCTTTCTTGAACTGATCAACTACACCTTTATTTCAGGAAGCAGAAAAGAGTAGAGATTCTGTACATTCCCCATGACTTCAACTTGTGTTCAGCTCATCATGGGCTGTTTACTCAAATGCCATTACACAATGGACTCTGAATAAAAGACTTTTCACTGTACATTTCAGCAACAGCTAATAGATGACTAACTTTATTAACTTCATAGCACTGATCGTAACCTAACACATACCTGCTTATATATTCACATTTAGGCCAGAAAAATGTGGACACATGGCAACCTAGATACATTCATGGCTAGAAGCTCTTCTGTAGCTTCTTTGGGCTGCATATAAATCTGCAACACCTAATCAAGAAAAGGGAGAATAACTGTATTATGTAAGATTGAATTTTCACACACTTCAAGATGCTGGAAAAGTGTGTATGCTGAATTTGGAAGGTGATTTTAGCTGGCCACCACTACATCTGAAAAACTTGAATAGTCTGCATTTATTTTACACAATTGTATTTACTGTCTCCCCCTTTCCCATTTTCTCTCTTCTTCTTCCTCTCTCTCTGTTTCTCTCTCCTTTTTCTTCTTTCTCTTAAACACATCAAATGCATACTTGAGAAGTACATTCCAAACACATCAATAGGTTGATTGATAAAGAATTTAACTAAATAAATCGTTTAAGCAAGTCTGAGATCACACAAGTTCCATCTGCTTTATCTATCCAGATGTTATAGTTTATTCCAGAATTCGATATCTTTCCAAAATTAATACTATTTTGCTGTTAAATAAAACTATATTTCTTTTTTCATATATTTTATTGTAATTAATAGAAGGGTTACATTATATTCTCCAGATAGAAGGTGCATTACTTCACAAACATTCATATACTTTCTCATGTCTTGGTCCCCATTTCCCTCTCCCCACCCCTGCGCCTCATCTTGTTTTCCTCCCTTCCCTATCCAACTTCAAATAACCAAATACGCCTATATACAATATATCAGATAACCAGGTGAAATACTGTAACAATATGAGATAACCAAGGGACAGCAAAAGAGATGAGAGAACATAGTACATTTAGTCAACAATCTCTCATTATATGGCTTTTGTTTCTATATCCTAGAGATCCTTTCATTTAGCGTTATTCTACAAGGCCTTATGTGTCTAGGTTTTACTCTATTGTAAATCTCTCGTAGGAGATGCCAAGGTTTCTACTGATTATGACAAATGAGGAAAACCATTGAGCCTGTGTTCCTTTGAGTCTGGCTTACTTCACTTAATCTGATTTTTTCTAAGTCTTTCCATTTTCTTACAAATGGGGTTATGTCGTTCTTTGTGACAGCAGCATTGAATTCCATTGTGTATAAATACCACATCTTGTTAATCCACTCATCAACGGAGTGGCATCTGGGTTGGTTCCATATCTTTGCTATGGTAAATAGTGCTACAGTGAACATCTTTGTGCTAGTAGATTTAGTGTGTCCTTGTTTCTGGATGATTGGGTAAATGTCAAGTAGTGGAATTGCTGGGTCATAAGGGAGCTCTATGTTTAGTCTTTTCAGGAACTGCCATACTGCTTTCCATAGTGGTTGAACGAGTTTGCACTCCCACCAACAGTGTAGTAGTGACCCTCCTGGCCACATCCTCTCCAGCATCTGTTGTTATTAGTTTTCTTGATCCTGGCCATTCTGACTGGAGTGAGGTGGAATCTTACAGTTGTTTTGATTTGTATTTCTTTTATGACCAGAGATGTTGAGCATTTCTTCATGTGTCTATAGGCCATTTTTATTTCTTCTTCAGAGAAGACTCTCTTTAAGTCTTTGGCCCATCTTTTAATGGGATGGTTGTTTCTTTGAAGATTAATTTTGGGGTGATTCAATTTTTTGAGCTGTTGATATATTTTAGATATGAGGCCTTTGCCCATTGTATGGTTAGTGAAGATCTTCTCCCACTCTGTAGGCTTCCTAATTAATTTACTAGCTATGTCCTTTGCCATACAAAAGCTCTGCAGTTTAATGCAGTCCCACTTATCCAGCCTTTCTCTGATTTGTTGTGTTTCTTCGTCCTTATTAAGAAAGTTTCGACCTATGCCAAGGAGGCCTAGTGTATGTCCTATTCCTTCTTGTAAAGTTTTCAGTGTATCAGCTTTTACCTCGAGCTCTTTGATCCAGGATATAGAAACAAAAGGCCATATAATGAGACATTGTTTTCCGTAATGTAATATGTTATCTCTTATCTCTTTTGCCATCTCTAGGTTATTTCATATTGTTACAATATTTCATCTTGTTGTCTGATATATTTTATATGTGCTTAATTGATTATTTGAAATTGGATAAGGAAGGGGGGAAATCAAGATGAGTGTGGGGAGGGAGGGAGGGAAATAGGGACAATGTCATGAGAAAGGGCATCAATGTTGTGAAGATATGGATCTTCTATAGGGTGAATATAATGTAACCCTTCTATTAATCACAATAAAAAGAGAGAAAAAAGAATGTTTGATATATTGCACACATATAAAAAGTAATATATACACACATATATTCATTATTATGGAAGAAAAAAGTAAAGGATCAGGTTCTGATGAGGACAATGAGAGGTAGCATTGTATGGTGAGCTTGAGCCCAGAATTGTCTCTAAAGTTTCTGTTCCTGCATCATCTTGAGGCAGAAAGATCCAATTATGGCCTGTGCCCTACGCAGCGAGTCATATTAATTGTAGAGGATTTCTGTGCTATTGAGTAATTAAATTGATTCCATGAGATTGTTGGGTAGAGGACTCTGTATGCTAATGTGTATTTCTTTTATTATGAGACAAAAAGGCATGGGACTAATAGGGGAAGGAGCCTTAGGTTTTTTTATATAACATAAACGAATGTAATATAGTCCCAGCATATTTGGTCAATGCCTATTATCTATATTTGGAATTTGTTTTACATGTTCATTTCTTGTATAAAGTAAACATATAAGAGAATTAATTCCATTTTATCTCATATTTTCCCACCTACAGGAAATAAAGATCATACATCTTAAAACCTCTGCAATAATTATTTGTATCCATCTTTCTGTATGCTGGACCCCTATAAAAGTTGTATGAAAATTGTACCTATTCCTATATATACAATAATGACCCAGCTCAACTGACCATTGAATATTTGTGTCTGCTAAATAGCAGATATTATTATAGCAGATGTTATTAATACATTGATTAGCATCTAGCACTCCTACTGTAAAATTCAGAAACACATGGAGTGAACGTAATCTCATTACAACAAACACAAATAACTTCAAATCATAAAATATTTTTTTATTCTCATTTATATATTGTCTGAATTTTTTCTGCTTACCTATGACATACAGGGAAAAATGGCTTTTAAAAACTAGATTAATTCTTGCATAATATATACCATTACTGAAAACATCAAGGACAAGTCTGTATAAGTATAAAAGAGAGCTAAATTCAAGTAAAAAAACTCCAATAAATTATTGGATATTTGGAATCATGCCTTGTAATTTGTCCTGTGAGGTATTATTATTTGCTATATATTGCAAAATTATTTATAAACTCAAATTGTCTGATAAATGCAGATGTGCTTTAGCAGGCACAAGTGCTAAATATAAACTATTAATATTATTATTATTGTCTTGATCTTCCTAGAGATAACTCAGATTGCTTTGTGCAAAGACTATTAAATGAATGCTTCTTGCTATGTGAAAGGCTACCAGGGGGTAGTTATAATTCATTTTCTGCTTTCAAAATTTGGACAGAATTTTTTTCTGAAAACACTAATGATGTTACATTTTAACAGCTTCTGAAATCTGTTGTGTAGGATTGCAATATTTTCTAAGAACAATTACATTTGGCATGACTTTCTCTTCTCAATAGTGAAATAACTGGGTTGGATAGTAATAAGCTTTGCCAGTATTTTCTCCCATACAGCCCAGTGATTTTCTGAAAGGCACATCTTCAATTGATGAGGATGAAATTTCTTGATTTATTCCTGAGCAGGAACAACCTTAGGCAGAAAGATCCATTCTGTTCTGTTCTGCGGGAACCTTTCTCAGACTAATGAAATTTTTAAAAAGTTGGTTAAAGGGTTACTGATTTCTTTGCTCTTTTTCCTTAACCTTCTTAATATTTTTGTGCCATCTAAAATTAGCACTGTATCAATTCCAAATGCGCTTCAAACTTAAAGAAGTCATTCTTATTTTCTTTGCTGCTTAATGTCTCACTTGCTTGAAAATAATAAACCAAATATATGTGTGCTTGTGATTTCCTGTTAGTATAAATAGATTAAGATGTGTTAATTCTGTCTTGTGAAATGAGGTAAATTTACTTTTAACCCGTCATTTTCATGCAAATTTCAAAATTACATTTTTTGCCCTCTTAAAAAACAATATGAAAAATACTGTAAAAATTCTGGGAAGGTAAATAAGAAGAATTATTTTTCTGGTAAGAAGGGATGTGACTGTCAAACAATAACATCTATGTTTTGGAAACATGGTAAACTTTCTTGTCGTAATTTATTACCACAAAATAATTTAAATTTGTGTTTAAAAGAACATACGTTACTCGCAAAGAAAACATTCCTGTCTTTTTTTCTACAAGGTGAAAAAATGTTTCAACTAAACTTAAGTAGGTAATATATTTTCTGTTTGAGCAAAATAAATTTCTGGAACAAACATTAAATGATATGCTTCTTTATATAAAACAATAAGTGTTTTTCCTTGTTTTCTTATTTGTTACTTATTTGACACATTTTTCAAGTATTTACTATAAATGTACTGTAACTAGAAAATGAGGAAATTTATGGAGTAACTTTGTGGACTCAGTCATATTTTACACGTTAACTTAAGCTTGCCTTCAAAATAATTTTGAAAGAAGCCATTTTATTAATTTTTTGTTTAATAAAATAGAGGTTTCTCTTTGTTATTATTGTTTTTGATACACTGTGGGAAGTTATTCTCTTTTTTCTTCTGACTCCCCCCACCCTGCTTTGGTCTGTCCCCTCTTGTCACTGCATTTAAGTTTTGTAACCCCTGTCTTATATATACATTTATCTAATTTGGGAAAGGGAAGAGAAACAAGAAATGGTGAGACAAAAGACAAAGTATGAACCATATACAACAGCAATACTCACAAATTATCCCTTGGAAATGAACTTTACAACTTGTAGGTAGTCAGAGTTAGGAGGAGGGAAAATGAGAGAAGGTGGGGGTAACTATGTTCTACAAGAAATGTACTCATTACCTTATGTATGTAAATGTAACCCCTCTGTACATTACCTTAATAATAAAATTAAATTTAAAAAAGAAAAGAAATAACTTCACATATTACATTAAGAACAACAATCACAAAGATAAAACTCTTGTTTTCATATCCTAGAGTTCAAAGAAATGACTGTGTAACTGCACATCACCTTTATAGTAACAGGAAATAAATTAAAACAAGGAATTCCACTCCAAAAATAAAAATAAAAATGGTGTAGGTAAACTTTTCATTAGTGAATCAGCTAGTTTATTACAGATTTGGGATTATTGTTTAGTTCTGACATGAATGAGCAAAATGGAAGTTGAGGAAAACAATTGCCTAGCTCTTTGTTTGTGGTGAGCAAGAAACTGAATGCTATCATACATCATGGCATTCTCAAACCAGAAATACAGATTCATTCCTCAGATCATTCATTGTGGATGCATTGGTTGTAAATAAGAGAAAGTTAAAACCACATCTGTGTCACTCCATATGACAAATAAAATTTACAAAAATGGTTAGTGTTGATGCTCCATATTGCCATTGAAGACCAGAACTCTTATTGTATTTGGGCTTAAATATTTTGATTATTGTCTTTATTTTTTATCATATAACCTCATAGTTTTAAAAGTTATTTGCCTATGAATAGCCCAATTACAGGAAAGGAAAATAGAAATGACTGGAGTTGACTTCTTATCTCGATGGCCACAAAATAGCATATGATATCCTAGGATACATGGCTCAAATACAAGATAAAAAATTGAACATTTCTATAATAGATAGAATAATTTGGTTGGAAGTAGAATGTGGACAGTCCAATCTGATTCTACTGTTTAAATATGTGAATCATCTAAATAACTCTAATGGAAACAGATGGAGAAACTCTGAAGATTTTGTGGGTACAAATTGACACAACCTCTTTGCAAGGTTTCTTGATAAACTTAAATATCTCCAATCGTTGTTTAGTATTCCTGTTTTCAAGTATATACTCAGAAGAGATCATGTGAAAAACTATATATCCAACAGTTAAAGGAAAATTAATTATGATTATTAAAACTGAAAATAACCTATATGTACATTACCACCAGATAAATGGATGGTTCAATCATACTTTATTTGTATTATGGGATTGTGATACAAAAATGAAAATAAGCAATTTTACTATTGCATGCAGCTGTGTTGATGAGTATCATGAACAATACTCAGATAAACCAGCCTTACAACATGTACTATATTCTCTAAATAAAGTGCAAAAATGAATACTCAGTGCTGTTAAGATCAGGATAGAAGTTAAAATCTGGTGGAAATATCAAAAGAAAAGAAATGGAGAATAATTTGAATATAGCGAGTGTTAGTAATAAAGTATTCCTTGATACTGGAGTTACACAAGTTTTTGTTCATCATAAAGCATCAAGTACCAGATTCAAGTATGCTTTCTCTTGCAACCAATATGCTTAAATTACAAGTGAAATGTAATCTCCCCTAAGATTGCCTATCTGATGATGAATCCATAAAGTTTGTTAATTGGTAGCATGAACATTAACAAAAAATGACAAGTATAACTGCTATGTGGGTCTACTGTGTAGCAATCTCTGTAAAAGTTAAACTATAACATTTTACTCATAAGCTGACATTGTATTGAAAGCCTTTTGGGCAACTATTGAATGATAATTAAATTTATCTAATTAATTAAAATTGTAGATATTTCAGAGAGCTGAGTGAGACTCAGTAGTGAACTATCAATGCACTAAAAGGAATATGAAGATTGTAGAGGCGACTGAAGACCCCATATGAGGAAAAAAGACCAGAGAGTGTTTCTAAAACAAGAAAAGTTATAGCAAAGTAGCAGCAATGCAAAGGGGGAGAAGTGGGCTAATGTATTCGACTGGAAATTGAGCTGTTCACAATCTTATGTGGAAGGGAGATGGTTACAGAACCTGTTCATCACTGACCTCTCAGAAGTTGTGCCCTCATCCTTTACTTAATCCTTTCTAGATTTCTAGAATTGCTACGAAAACATCAGCAGATTTTTTATTAAAGATTTTTTATTGTAATTAATAGAAGGGTTACATTATATTCACCAGATAAAAGGTGCATGACTTCACAAACACTGATACTCTTTCTCATGACATGGTCCCAATTTCTCTCCCACTCTCCCCCCGCTTATCTTGATTTCCCCACTTCCCAATCCAATTTCAAATAACCAATAAACACATATAAAACATATCAGATAACAAGGTGAAATATTGTAACAATATGAGATAACCAGGGGACAGCAAAAGAGATGAGAGATAACATAGTACATTAAGAACAACAGTCATTCATTATATGGCTTTTGTTTCCTTATCCTGGAGGTCCTTATATTTAATGTCATACTATCTGGCCTAATGTCTCTAGATTTTGTTCTATTGTAACTCTCTGCTAGGAGAGACCAAGGTTTCTACTGATTAGGACAAATGAGGGAGACTATTGGGCCTATGTTTCTTTGAGTCTGGCTTACTTCACGTAATATGATTTTTTCTAAGTCTTTCCATTTCCTAACAATGGGGCGATGTCATTCTTTCTGACAGCAGCATAGAATTCAATTGTGTACAAATACTACATCTTGTTGATCCACTGATCAAATGAGTGGCATCAGGGTTGGTTCCATATCTTTGCTATGGTAAATAGTGCTGCAATGAACATCATTGTGCTAGTGGATTTAGTATATCCTTATTTCTGGACAGTTGGGTAAATGCCAAGTAGTGGAATTGCTGGGTCATAGGGGACCTTTATGTTTAGTCTTTTGAGGAACTGCCACACTGCTTTCCATAGTGGTTGAACGAGTTTGCACTCCCACCAACAGTGTAGTAGTGATCCCTCCTGGCCACATCCCCTCCAGCATCTGTTGTTATTAGTTTTCTTGATCTTGGCCATTCTAACTGGAGTGAGGTGGAATCTTAGTTGTTTTGATTTGCATTTCTTTTATGACCAGAGATGTTGAGCATTTCTTCATGTATCTATAGGCCATTTTTGTTTCTTCTTCAAAGTAGACTCTTTGTAGGTCTTTGGCCCATCTTTTAATGGGATGGTTGTTACTTTGGAGATTAGTTTTGGAGTTATCCAATTTTTTGAGCTGTTGATATATTTTAGATATGAGGACTTTGTCTGTTGTATGGTTAGTGAAGATCTTCTCCTATTCTGTGGGCTTCCTAATTAATTTACTAGCTATGTCCTTTGCCATACAGAAGCTCTGCAGCTTAATGCAGTCTCACTTACCCAGCTTTTTTCTGATTTGTTGTGTTTCTTGGTCAGATATAGTAACAATATGAGATTAACAAAGGGCAACAAAAGAGAAGGGAAATAACATAGTACACTAAGAACAACAATCACACAAGATAAAGCTCTTGTTTCCATATTCTAGAGATCTTATTTAGTCTCATCCTATATGACCTTATGTATCTAGGTTTTGCACTATTGTAATCCTCTGCTAGGAAGTCCTAGATGTGTACTAATTATTACAAATAAGGGAAACCATTGAATCTATGTTTTTTTGGGTCAGGCTTACTTCACTTAATACGACTTTTTCCAAGTGTTTCTATTTCCTTACAAATGGGGGTGATGACTGGTTTAGTTTTTCTTAGTTCACATCAGGGAAGTTTTAATGAAGAACATTAGTCATCCATTCACAATAGCTCTCACTAGATACTTATTTCAGTATGTATGTCCTGGTGTTTACCTGCTTTTAGACTTTTCACTAAGTTATTTTAATGGATTCCTCTGTGACTTTTTCTACAAGAGTGACTGCCTTTTCTGAATACTCAAGTGTAATTTGAAAACAACAACTCTTCTTTGATATGCTAATATTAGTTTCTTTGAGTACCCAGAATTTCAATGTCCTGTGAAAACAACTGTTTGAAAAATACATATTTATATATTTTGACTGTGCAAAGCAGTTGTATTTCTCACTTTCAACTTTAGTGCACGATTTCTTCCAAATGATTGCACAGTAAACTTTCATCTTTACTCTTCAAGTTTACCTTTCTGCGATAAAATAAAAACAACTACATTTCTTTCTGCTGACATTTAATAAATAGTACTGCATTCATTTAAAAGTACATTTGTAAACCACTAAAATGTTCTTTTTAATTTTCATCTCTTTTTATTTTTAGGGAGAAAAGTTTAACATAGAATAAAAACACTGAATAAAATAGCATGGACCATTCAAGTAAAGAATCAAGTTGCAGAAAATAATAGGATTTGGAATCAATTCAAAATAAAGAGTGGAAGGAGGAACAATGGGTAAAAATAATAATACTCAAAGTTAAATACTGATCTAGGAAATGTGGGGAGCTGGATGGATAGATGGGAATGGAACAATGATGGAGGGGATGTAATGAATCAAGATAAATTGAATACCTAAAATGACATGCTAAGTTGTAAGCCCTTTGTATAAGTACTTGAAGAGAGCAACAAAATTCCAGGACCAGGACATGTGAAAGGGTATCAATGTATGGGAATTAATGCACCATCTATCTGGCAAATATCATGTAACCCTTCTATTAATTACAATAATAAATATATGAAAAAAATTAATATAGAATTGTCACTGGGTGCTGGCTACTTGTAATCCTAGCTACTCCACAGGCTGAGATCTTAAGATTGTGGCTTGAATTCACCTGGGGGAAAGAGAAATCTGTAAGATATTTTTCTCCCGTTTACCACCCAAAAAGTCAGATATAAAGCTGTGGCTCAAGAGGTAGAGCATTAGGCTTGAGAGAAAAAGTTGAAGGACTATCTAAAGCCTTGAGTTCAACTCCAGGACTGGCATGAAAAACAAATAGATAAGTAAAAGACTAGCAAGCAGTATAAAACAATGAAGTCTCCTTATGCCTTTTTCTTATAATTATCAAATTGTTTCTAGTAGCTAAATGATGCTAAATATATGACTTTCATTGCTGGCCTTCAATAAACACCTTTGTTGATTGAACACATCCTGTTTTTTGTCTGAAAACCAGATAAAAGCTTTCTCAAAAAAACCTTTCTCAAACGCAATTAAGAGTGAGTTTGGGCCACAACTCTGGCCTAGTGATAGAGTGCTTGACTAACTTACACAAAGCCCTGTGTTCAATTCTTCAGTACAACATACACAGAAATAGTCTGTGGTGGTGCTATGGCTCAAGTGGCTAACCTTGAGATAGCTGAAGAACAAGGCCTAGGCCCTAAGTTCAAGCCCCAGGACTGTTAAAAAAACACCAAAAAAACCAGAACAACAACAACAACAACAACAAAAATCCCAAGAAGAGTGAGTGTGCCTGATGGTACTGAGAAACTGCTGAGAAAAAGACAGAGTAGGAAGTTAAAGGAATAAAAACCTTGGGGTTGACAATAGTGTTTCTAATAATAAATATTTTAAAAGGTAGATTTTTGTATTCGTATGGAAAGTTTAAATGTGCTTACAAAAGTAGGTAGTTAATATTACACTATTGAATCCTACTGAAACTTATCTGTGAACAGAAATATTTACCAGCATCTAAAACAATATTAAGTAGATAATGGGATTTTGCAACTTGTCAAAATCTTTTTATGCTGTTGAAGAAGATTCTAAAAATTGTTTTTCAACAATGAAACAAGGTATATTTGCCAAGATAAGTTTCTGTAACAGCAAAAATATTTGGGAGATAATAGAAATTGGTTCTAAAATAATAGTCTAGTTCTACAATCACTCTCTGTTGTTGAATACTTGGTTTGTATACTAATAATGTAATAATTGCTGATGGGCTGGAGTATTTCGCTAGGCCTCAAAAATAATTTATCCTCTCCACACAAATTGATCCCAAAGATTAAAGAACTCATGGTTGTGATTGTAAAGTGGATTTATTGACACCTATTCTTATTGAGAGTGAAAACAGATTGATGAGCAATTTATTTTAATCCTCATGGGAAAGATGTAGGATAACTTCAAAAGGTTTGTGGCTTATTTTTTTTCTACCTGTGTCTGCTAAATTTAATAACCAGGAAAAACTAATTTGTTTCTAAATTATACAATTTAAGATAGACATTACATGAGAGGAACTTGAATATATTCCAGAATTTTCATTTTGCTTAAAAGTCTAAGACTTGAAGGCAACCAAAATCAACTATAACACAGAAACAAGTATCACATATGAAAAATATTTTTGCCAATTTTTAAATAAATATTTCAAATAATCATTCTTGAATAAATAACTTTTGGAGGACGAAATAATATGGTTTTGTTTTATATGTTTAAAGAAAGTACAAATATTATTACTGTCCAGTCAATTTTGTTTATACAAAGGCATTTGATATGACTTTTGTCTACATACATCTTATTTCCTGACAGCTGAAGATCTTAACAAGACCACAAATATTTCTCACCAGGGGGGAAAACTGTACTTTATTAATACATAGAATCAGAGAAAGATTTTGGGGTAGATAATGACTGCAAGATTATGAAAATATCAATAAACATCTTTACAACATTGGGCTGAAACATAATTAAACTTACAATAATGTTTTGTTATCATTTTATTAATTGATTTTTACTAAACACTGAATTCTATTTACATCCACGGGGCATAAAATAAGTTAATGCTTCAATTAGTTCAGATTTGTTCATAAATCAAGCACATGACAAATTGAAAAAGAGTGTCTTATTTTGTGTTGGTATGTTCAGGATATGAAAAAAGTGAGCTTGTGACCTCCAAGGATTTTTGCACAGATAAACATAGAAAGCATGAAAATATTATCCTCTCAGTAACTTTTGCTTGTGTATATTGCAAGAACTAGATACTAATATTTTTATATGAATAGACATAGATCTTTTCTTGAGCTTTCAAGGTTTCAACATATTGATTTTTGTTCTATCAGTATACAGACTTACAGAATTGAGTCCAAGAACCTAACTGGATGAAGTTAAAAGATTAGTCTTAGTACATTTGTTGTGATTAGAATTATGTTATAAAAATTTTGGCGCCAGAGATGAAAATAGACAAGTTTGCCTGAGTGGGCTTGCACAGTCTATAAACATAGCTGATTAAGGAACTACTCCCCTATAATATTATATACCTTTCTTTTATTGATCTGTTTTATATATGAGGAAATTAAGGACTATTGTAATTAAATAAGTTCATGAAGCAGCTCAAAATGCTTCATGTGGCTAATTGTTTGAAAGTTCCCTGAGCCTAATATGCAGTCAGTGTTGAGAACCTCTGGACCAGTGTTTGACCCCTCTGCCTGAGAACAGAGATGGATTTGTTCCTACAAGAGAAGTGAAGTTAGAAACATACTTGCCTAAACTCTGTCAATCAGAGCTGTATGAAGCAGAGGGATGAGTTGTTAGTTTTAGTTGTCAGGAAATTTTCTTCATGGAAAAGAAGTACATTAAATACCAAATTACAGTAAAAAAAAGAATAAAATGAAAACCCAAATAATATGATCCCAGAGAACATTCTCTTAAGTATTCATCCATAAAATAAAAACTGACTATCAAGCTTAGTTTTGCCCAGCAAGTTAGGTGTCATGAGAGGATAGACAATTCTAATAATGTCAAGAATGATATGATGATGAATGTAACTGTAACCCCTCTATACATTATCCTGACAAGAAAAAAATGATATGAACAAAATTACTATTGCCCAAACTGCATATAGCATCCTCATATTTTCCCCCCATATCACAGCTTCTGGATAACAGTGCTTTCATAGATAGTAATGGCAAATACACTGGCCTTGAAAACCTTTTCAGTATATTATGCACTTTTTCCATGAATCTTTCCATTTCCATTTGTCTTCTTCTAACTAAGATGTGTTTTAACATGCCCTGAAAGTTTATACACAGCAAAAGGGCATCATTTGCTACTTGTGGAGATGAAAACACAAGCATTTCACCAGCTGACCTGTATTTGGGGCACCTGGGCGGGAAGCCAACAGCCTGGGAGAATTAGATGAGGATGAAATCCTCTGGAGTTCATATCCAAGATGGGGTTTTTCAGTGCCCTCAGGGATCAAAGAGGAGGAAAAAGTTCATTCTGTATGACAGAGTAACACAAATTCATAGTAGCATAAATACAAAGCAGTGCTTAGACCCAGTTAAGACATCAATGGTTCTTCAAAGATTGATGAAGTTCAATTTTAAATCTCTCTTTGACTGCAGATACAGTACCTAATCAGTTTTAGGACATATTTATTTCTGATAACAGATAAAAGCACATATTTTCTAGTTCTTCACCACATATCAAAATTGTTTAGAAAGAGGAGCATAAGAGGCATCTCTAGTGTGTGCTGTATTTGTGTTCTCTGTGTAAAACCAAAGAATTGGATTATCTTCTATACTTTATCAGTTGTTTTATTAACTTCAAATCATTTCATACTGATAAAATATAAATGGCATGCTCTGATTTATGAGTCTCAGTTTATCTTTTCCTCAACAAATTTACAAACAAAACATACTTGGATAATATTCCTTTGTTTAGCCTTTTGAGAATTTAGGGACAAAGCATTGTCTCTCCACTGAAAGGTAAACACCATCCCATTTTCTGTGCTCCTCTTGATGCCATTTCAGCTGTATTTTTTTAAATACTAATGTCTAATAGTTTTTTTCTCTTATCCCCTTAGGTCAAAATAGCATGATCATTGCAGCCTATAATCAATCTGTGTTTGGATTGCAATATTCCAGAAGCTAAAGAAAGCTAAGATAAAGGTAGCTTTAGCACTGGAGATATACATATTGAATCATAAATGAGGCTGAGATGTGAGGCTCTCAGTGTAAAGGCAGCCAGGGCACAGAAGTCCATGAGACACTTATCTTCAATTAACCACCAGAAAACTGGAAGTGGCACTGTGGCTTAAGGGGTTGAGCACTAGCCTTGAGCTGAAGAGCTCAGGGACAGCTCCCAAGCCCAGAGTTCAAGTCTCATGACCAACTGAAAAAGAAAAAAAAAGTACCCTGCAATAATATTCAGCATGTTCTTGTGGGATAATTAAGTTTGATAGGAACTCTTAGTAGGTCACAAGTAATAGACTATGAATGACAATAGACAACTGCTTTGGATAACCACAGCTAACCCAAAAGAGAAGTAAAATAACGTAGTACATTAAAAACAACAATCACACAAGATAAACCTCTTGCTTCCATATCCTAGAGTTCATTTCATTTAGTCTTATCCTATGTGACCTTATGTACCTAGGTTTTGAGCTATTGTAACACTCTGTTAAGGAGAACAGGACAATATTTTTGTTTGTTTTCAGAAAAGTTAAAATTAACAATTGAAAAGTAGTTCGAAATTTAAAGTAAATGAGTATTTCTTTTGATCCATTATGTAGTTCTCTTTTCTGGGTCTCTATCAACTGAATATATATGTATATTTCATAATTCTATTTCACATTTTTCACTTTCCTCTAGTCATATTTTTTGTCTTCAAATAATCCAAGAGTATTATTGACAGGGGTTTTGGTAGGGTTTTTTTCATATATTTTTTATTGTAATTAATAGAAGGGTTATATGATATTTGCCAGATAGATGGTGCATTAATTCCCATACATTGATATCCTTTCACATGTCTTGGTAGGGTTTTTTTGCGTTTTTCTTTTCCCTTTTTCTAGGATGCTTTCCCTACATTGAAGATCTTTATCCATTCTTTTATGCAGTTAAAGTTTTTACTCACTTGTATCATCTCAGATGACTTAACTGATGACTATTCTATAAAATATTCCCAGCCTATTTTATTCTTTATTTCTAATCATAGCACAAACACTTTACAGTTTAATTATACCCTCATATGTTCAATGTCTTGTAATTGTTGAAAACTTAAAATTAATATTTCATGGGACCTCTTCCACAAGCCACTATTTTCAATGTTAGATCCCTAATGTTAACACTTTGCCTGGCTCTAAGTAATTCTGGAAATTTTTTTCTTAAATCAATAATTTATTTGCTACTTCCTTTCTTTCCTATTTATCTAGTTTGTCTCTATTTCTGTTTTACATTCGTATTCCTTAGGTGTCTTGCTGAGCTAAGCAACAGTGATTAACAAATTGTGAAAGAACAAAATACTGGGATAAAACACACTGGCTTAAACCTAGATCATTAAAAAAAAAACAATCGCTAACATATTTAGGCTTCTGCTGTTCTGGGTAGGACAGGTTAAAGTAGATGTGTTAGGTGGTTGAGGTCAATGATGCTCATTCATGTATCTGTAGAGAATTGAAGTGTTCTCTGGACCAGGTTATCACTGGTGCAGAATAGCCTAGCTTTGAAGTCATGTCATCCTCCTAGCTTAGCTTGTATTTAGTCCCATGGTAGTTGTAGGTTTAAGCCTTGGACAAATTACTGTATAAAGCCACCTGAGATTCACAGAGTAGAGAAACATTTTCCACCCTAGAAAGCAACAACAAGGAGAGACAACAGATTAAGGTCACTTGTGTAATCTGAGTACAGAACATTTACTATAGAGTCACATCACACTAGGCCTTGTTATCACTACCCATTACAGTGACCTTTTGCCTCCCAGCCAAAAACACAACTGAAAAACCTGGGCCGATATATGCACCTTGAGATAAATGAATATGTCCACACCATCATAATTTATGCAGAGATGAAATTAATAAACAGAATTACTGAAAAGGTCACTTTTTTCTTAGTTTGAAACTGTTGCACCCAAAGGAAAGAAAACTGAAGATGGAGATTTGAGACGTACAGGGAAACTAGAGCATTGATTCAGGCTTGCATTCAGACACACTGGTTTTAGTATCAGTGAAGTCTTTTAGAAGTCACAATTACCCTTATTTTCTTATTAATGCAGCTTGTTTGAGTTGAGTGACTACTGTAAATTGAAGTATCCCTGGTTAATATGTTATATGTAAACACACAGAATAATATGTAATAAGAACAGATTTACTTGAGTGCTTTTAGTCTATTTTTGGTTCTATATATTATTACCTGGAATGAAAATGACACAATGTCAGTTATAAGATTTGTCATGCATCCAATAACTTGAAGATTATCTGTGTTTCTTAGTCATTTCACACATGCAATGCTTATATATATTATACACAATACTTACAAATAATGTATAATAATCAAAATATATTAAGTAGAAATTAGCTATGTTTCTTAATGTGCAGATGAAAGAGACATTATTGTCTTTATATAATTTACTTTTAATATGACTTCAAGTCTTGAGGTATTAACATTTTCAGCAAAAACTGCCTCTTGTTGCTCTTACAGATTTAAATGTTGAAATGAAGAATGTTGAATGATGGATTATTTTAAAAGTTAAATTTCACAAAACCTCTTCAGCTGTTTCTGAAACATGACCAGCAGAGTGAGAAAATCTATTTTATTCCTTTCTCAAAAGTTGCCCTTTTCTAATGTCAAGCAACTACAGAACAGATGAACTTTGGAAGTGTCAGTCTTGGAGTATTATGTAATTTGTTCTGAGTATGAATTAGTCGGGCTGAGCCTTTGAGTGCATTAAAAACAAGGAAGATGAGCTGAACACATCCCTAAAGGGCACGAACACTGTTAGGACTGCTTAGCTCCGTGTGCACGACATTTCTTTTACAGTGGAGATTTTTGCAATCTTACTGTACAATGATCTTATGTGCCAAGAAAGCTTTCAAAGGATTATGGCTAGCCCACAAAGGACAGAAGAACTGATAGAAAGTAATGAAATACTTTTTCACCCAGAATGAATAAATCTGCTCCCCATAAAGATAAAAATATAAAAAAGCATCTTTTTGCTTGGTCATTTTACTTTGACTATGCCAGTTTAAAATTAAATTATATATTTAGTTATATAATGAATAGCATAAAACTTTTAAGGTGATTTTGTTTTAACTAAATGTATAAATGACCCAGTTAAGTGGATGTGAAAGTAATATTTCCTGAAGATATATTTGAATGCATGGTCTAATGAATTCCTCTCCACAAAAACCATATGATGCTAGGATGCAGTGAATGTACATGGTTTGGAGAGAGGAAAGAATATAGAAGTGTTAGATAGGAGGACATTAGAAACAAATGAGCATTGGAAGGACTGGAGATATATCAACTGATTTACTGAGTTTACCTTTACCTTCTCAAGTCCCTCACATCCCCCATCTCAACCCCCAAATCTTCCCTCTTTTATGGGACCACCTTAGAAAAAAACTACAACTACAATATATCAATTGCTTTCCTTTAATCTCTCATCCTGAGTGCTTTTGTTTTCCTGTCTCATACAATTCAGGTTACCATGTCAGAAGAAACTACCAGCTTAGTCAACATGGTTCTATACTCAATTGAGCACATTATTCAAATCATGACATGATGAGAAAGAATATTTTATTTATTGCTTAGATAACACTAGTGGAAGGATTATTTTTCATTCTTGATTGAAATCATCATCTTTTATGTTATTCTAATACTAAAAGACAAAAATAACCCCAAGTTTCAGCTGTCTTAATTTGCTTGTCCAAATAATGAAAAAGTGCTAGAGGTAGATTTCAAGTAGTATTGACTCAAGTTGCTTTATTATACTATTCCTTTCTGCTATTATTAATTCTTTTTTTGTTGTTGGACATAGGGCTTGAACTCTGTGCTTGGGTATTGTTCCTGAGCTCTTCAGCTCAAGACTAGCACTCTGCCATTTGAGCCAGAGTAGCTAGCATGATAGATGTGAGCCATTGGCACCCAGATTCCTTTTATTAATTCTTACACAACACAAGCCTGATCATACTAAAATGAATGTTTGAAAATAAAACCAGTAGAATAAGTGAGTAGCAAGTAATAATGAGAATAGTAACAAGATCAATGTTGGTACTAATAATAGAGAGGAAGACACAGACTCACAATGACATTTCTTGAGCACATTATGTATTCAGTGGTGGAAAGTGTCACAAAATGTACTTCCTTCATTCTTTTCTCTGGCTCTTCTCCACCAAGAACAGACACAACATTTCCTGTTGCATGGTATCTAAAATTTTTTGCTGTCATATTCTGATAAATCTGTGGATACATTCCAACAGTGAGTATTTAAAATAAGGTGAAATGGACGATTTCCTCGGGAATGGCATCTTCTGTTTCTTCATTCATATATGTCTGAATATTTTTTTATATTTCATTCATATCATTCAAACCTATTTTTGTTTTCTTTTGCAGTTGTGGAATTAGAGGCATAGGTGCTGTCTCTGAGCTCTATTCTTTGTTTCTTCTTTTCTTTTTATCCTTATGGTTAATCTCATGTGGTTACTGTATCTGACTTTGGTACCTGGTATATTGTATATCCACTTATTTGTTTATTTGAATTAGGGAAAGGAAAGGAGAAAACAAGATAATTGGGAGGAGGTAAGGGGAGGGAAAGGGGAACAAAAACATGAGGGGTATCAATGTTCAAGAAGTAATGTACTACTACCTGATGAATGTAACTTTAATCCCTCTGAACATTACTCTGACAATAAAATACAATTTAAAAAAAGAGTAACTGTATTTTTAATGGAATTCTATGCTGCTGTCAGAAAGAACGACAATGCCCCATTTGTTAGGAAATGGAAAGACAGAAAAAAATCACATTAAGTGAAATAAGCCAGACTCAAAGGAACTTAGGCTCAATGGTTTCCCTCATTTGTCATAATCAGTAGAAACCTTGGGCTCTCCTAGCAGAGATTTGCAATAGAGAAAAACCTTGATACATAAGGCCATATAGTATGATGTTAAATTAAAGGACCTCTAGGGAATAGAAACAAATGCCATATAATGAATGATTGTTGTCCTTAATGTACTATGTTATCTCTCATCTCTTTTGCTGTCCCTTGGTTATCTCATATTGTTACAGTATCCCACTTTGTTACCTGATATATCAGATATATTTGTATTTGGTTATTTGAAATTAGATAGGGAAGGGGGGAAAACAAGAGGGATGGGGTGGGGGGAGGGAAATGGGGATCAAGACATGTGAAAGTGTATCAATGTATGTGAATTTATGCACCTCCTATCTGGCAAATATCATCTAACCCTTCTATTAATTACAATAAAATATATGAAAAAAAGATTAAACAACCAAATAAAACTACATACATAAAAAAAAGAAATCAGGAAATGACCGGGAGTTTGGTCTAGTGGTAGAGTGCTTGCCTAGCATGCATGAAGACCTGGGTTCGATTCTTGGGTACCACAAACATAGAAAAAAGCCAGAAGTGGTGCTGAGGCTCAAGTGGTAAAGCTCTAGTCTTGACAAAGTCCAAGGACAGTGCTCAGGCCCTGAGCTCAAGCCTAAGACTGGCAAAAAAAAAAAATGGAAGTGGAAACCTTCTGAGCCCAGCCTTTTGGATTTCCTGCCCAGCCACCAGCCCTGTGAAGGAAGACTAAAATTTTAGCACCTGACTACCAACAGACTATCCCAGCTGCCTGATCAATACCAGCAAGTGCTCCCAGTCAAAGTCACAGGGTGGAAAGTGACTCAGAGAGCAGCTGGCTGTTCATTAGGAGTTTTTCTAAGACATCTGTCCTGCTTTCAGATAAGATTATAAACAAGGGCACTCTATGATCTGAAATCCCTATGGTTTGCTTATTTTTTTCTAAACTCTTCTCTCAGAGTCCAAAACACACTGCTACGGGGAAAATCAGAGCAATGGGGAAAATCAGAGTCCAAAATACCCTGCTACTGCATTCATACTCAAGACTTGGACTTCTATATTCCTATTTGTGAAATGGGGCAACTGGGTCTGGCTAATACCATCTGGGCTCCATGGTAGATGGTAGGGCCTGGCATCCTCCCTTCAAGGTGGGGAAAGGTGAAGTCCCCACCTCTCAGGTATAGGTGTTCCTGAATCCCTGGAGGCAGGGGTGGGCGCTTGGCTGATAGATTACTAAACCTGTTAGTCTAGTGCCTGGGACTGGGAGTTTCCTGTGACCCTGCCCCCTGACCTAACCCTGTTTAGGCCTGTACCATCTTGGATCATTATATGATGCCACATGTCTCTGGGTCCTTTCCTGTCTCCTGTCTCCTGTCTCTTCTCCAGTCACCATGGCATCCTAATTCAGCTATCCATTGGAGCTGAATTCATTTGTTTTTTCTTTCCTCTCTGGCCTTCCTGGCTCAGTTTCCAAACCATGTTAAGTTTATTTGCTGACTGCTGGTCATTGAGACAGGAGTCCACCTTGCAGTGGCCAGCCTTGTAATAAATACTCCAAGATTCAACCTCTCAAAAAAATTAAAATTAAAATTAAAAAAAGATTAGCACTGCCACTTTGAGGCAAAAATCCATTTTCAGTTTTCTGGGGAGATGAGTATTAAGAACTTTCCTGAATCATGATACTCAGGTTTCAGCCTACTGAGTAACAAAGAGTACAGGTGTGAGCTACCAGCACCCAGCTTTCCAGGCCTTTTCTGGTTTAACTATTTACAAGAGTAATTTTATGCATCTTTGTCCAGGCATGAACTGCAGTCATTCTGTCTACACCTTCTGCATTGCTGTAATTATAGGTGAGCAATTCAGTGTGTGCAATACAGTGTGTGCAATATCTCCAGGATTGTTCCACTCTAAGGACCCTAGATTGCTACAGAGCATTGCAAATACATATTTGTAATTAAATTCAGTGAATATTGTAGCACATCTCTTTATTTATCATAAAGAATTCTACAGTAAAAGAAGATGAACACTGAATGCTTTCATGGTTCACATACTGTATCCCTTAGACCTCTTCATAATACAAGCAAAATTCTCTGTCTTTTCCCTTTTTTTCACCACCAAAAGGGTGACCTTGCAGTCACAAAGAGTTCCCACAGGAGGGTACCCATGCAAATGTTTGTCCTTGTACATATAAGCTGTGCCCTTTCCTTCACTACAGGTTCTAGTTATAGTTTGGCGGCTGATCAGGTCTCTGTGCAATAATTATAGAAAGCTTAATTCTAAGGTGGTTTTTTTTCTTGAAGTGCTTCTATAGAAAAAAAGGACAGAATTATAATGCTGATTTCCACACACTGTTTCTTGCAGCATTTAAATAGAAGTATCTAAGCAGACACACTACAAACAGGAAGCCAGTGTTGTTTTCTTATTCACTGTGCTTCTCATCACATAGGTGATAAGACCATTCAAAGACAAAGACAGTCCCCAAATGTGACTCTAGCATTATCTGGAAAGTGTCTAGGATCAATTCTTAATTTCTACAGGTAGGACCAACCAATGATTTTCTTCAAAGGCCTTATGTCTTCTAGATGTGAAGCTGAATGGCTATGGTTAAATTCAGCTCTTTGAATTTTTCAATCTTTCCTCTTTTTTGCTCCCATAAAGCCATTTTCTGTATATCTAGAGAAAAAAAAGTGCTCTTTGTAATTTTCCTTTAACAGTTAAAACCAAAATATAAATTATCAGAGTATGTTTGGCCTAAAAAATGTGTATTCTTTTGAAAA
Organism: Megascapheus bottae; assembly: GCF_031878675.1. Taxonomy (NCBI): domain Eukaryota; kingdom Metazoa; phylum Chordata; class Mammalia; order Rodentia; family Geomyidae; genus Megascapheus; species Megascapheus bottae. The sequence goes on along the minus strand of NC_143510.1, from coordinate 72,489,416 downwards.
AAAGGTTATTTTAGTACTTTGTTATAGATGAGTATACTTCTGTATGTATACTTCTGTGTACTTCATCTTGAAGTGTTTCAAGTCTTTGACACAGTTGATAGCTTTTTCCCCTGAAAGGTTTTATTTAAATGAATCGTCTGTTTCTTTATTTAATTTCTGTAAAATTTGGTGCGACTGTGTTGATCTAAATTTTAAATAGCATTGTTTGGGGAACAATGGATATAACCAGCTCTGTAAATTCATTTACATCTTTTAAGATACAATACAAATTTCTTTCTAGTACCTTAATTCTTTGTGCAGGCAGTTTCATTAGCTTTATATAAGTTGGTGCACTGACTACTCATTTAATAGAGAATTAGCTGTGGTTCTATAGACAACTACAACTGAATGAAATGAATTAAATGAGCTAAACAGCATAATCATGATTCAATTTGAAGCATAATTCTATTGCCACATACTTAACTTCACTTGCCATATCCAGGTTACTCAATAATCTTTTACAGCTGCAAAGTGCCATTTGAATGCAACTGATTAGGTCATGTAACGTATGGGTTCTTATGTCATATCACATTGGAAGTCTTATGCTTTTCTGTGTAATATCGCTGTATCTATAAATGTAATCTTTTAGTTCCAATTAGGCATAGCAATTAGGTTACCATTGTTAGATCCAGAAGAATGAGGAATGAGAAAATAATGGAGAACATGGGTCCCAAAAGTTGATGTTAAAATTTCTCAAAGTAAAGACAAAGAAGGTTACGACATACTACTAAAGGGATCTTTCCTCCAGGAGGACATAACCATCCTAAATATCTACACACCTAATCCCGGAGCTCTGAACTTGATCAAGCAAACTTTACTTTCACTGAAACCGTACATAGATCGAAACACACTGATTGTTGGTGACTTAAACACACCACTCTCACCTATGGACAGATCGATCAAGCAAAAACTCAAAAAAGAAACCTTAGATTTGAACAACTGTATAGACCAACTAGATCTAACAGACAACTGCAGATTATTCCACCCAGCAACAACACAATATACGTTTTTTTTCAGCAGCACATGGAACATTTTCCAAAATAGACCACATTTTAGGGCATAAAACATACCTGGACTGATTCAGAAACACTGAAATTATTCCCTGCACTCTCTCAGACCACAAGGGCATGAAATTGGCACTGAACACACATCTCCACCAACAAAAACCCTATAACTCATGGAGATTGAACAACACATTGTTGAATCACCAATGGGTCATAGAGGAGATCAGAACAGAAATTCAACAGTTTATGAAATTTAACAAAAAGTAGCACACAAAATACCAGGTCCTTTGCGACACGGCAAAGGCAGTACTCAGAGGAAAATTTCTAGCTCTGACTGTTGACAGTAACAAATTGGAAAAATCACAAACCAACAATTTAATGTGTCACCTCCTGGAAAAAGAGCAACAAACCAAACCTAATCCCAGTAGAAGGGAGCAAATTATTAAAATCAAAGCAGAATTGAATGAATTGGAGTCCAAAAAAACTATAGAAAGAATCAACAAAACAAGGAGTTGGTCCTTGGAAAGAATTAACAAAATTGACAGACCCTTAGCAAATCTTACCAAAAAAAAAAGAAGGGAGCATACCGAAATAAACAAAATCACAGATGAAAATGGCAATATCACGACAGAAATTACCAAGATCCAGAGCATCATGAGGGCATACTTCTCAAACCTTTACTCAAACAAATTTGAGAATCTAGAAGAAATGGATGAATTCCTAGCCAACATTAACATACCCACACTGAACCAAGAACTAGCCCAACTAAACAGGCCTATTTCAAGCACTAAAACAGAAATGGCAATAAAAGACCTCTCACCTAAGAAAATCCCAGGGACAGATTCACAGCTGAATTCTACAAGGTCTTCAAATCAGAGCTCACACGAATACTCCTCAAGCTCTTCAACGAAATTGAAAATGAAGGCTCTTTACCAAACTCATTTGATGAGGCCAGTGTAACCCTCATCCCAAAACCAGACAGAAATACATCAAAGAAAGAACTATAGACACATTTCTTTGATGAATATCGATGCAAAACTTCTCAACAAACACCGGCCAACCGTCTACAACAACTTATCAAAAAAAATTATACACTATGATGAAACAGGATTCATCACAGGGAGGCAAAGCTGGTTCAACATATGCAAATCAATTAATATAATTCAACACATCAACAGGAGCAAAGGCAAAAATCACATGATTGTCTTAATAGACGCAGAAAAGGCACTTGACAAGATCCAACACCCCTTTATGTTAAAAGTTCTGGAGAAACTAGGAATCCATGGAACATTCCTCAGTAAAGGCTGTGTATGACAAACCCACAGCTAGTATTATACTTAACGACGAAAAGCTAAAGCCATTCCCTCTAAAATCAGGAATGAGACAAGGATGCCCATTCTCTCCACTCCTCTTCAACATAGTATTAGAGTTCCTAGCCAGAGCAATAAGACAAGAAGCAAGCATAAAGGGGATCCAAATAGTGAAAGAGGAAGTAAAACCATCCCTCTTTGCAGATGACATGATTCTGTATTTAAAGAATCCTATAGACTCCACTCCCAAGCTCCTTGAGCTGAATCAAAACATTGCAAGGTAGCAGGGTATAAAATTAACCCTCAAAAATCGACTGCCTTCCTCTATGCCAACAGTGAGAGGAAGGAGGCAACAATCAGGAAACAACTCCTTTTGCAATAGCCTCAAAGAAAATAAAGTACCTAGGAATTAGCTTAACTAAGAATGTAAAGGATCTTTTTGATGAAAACTTTAAAACCCTGAAAAAGGAAATTAAAGCAGAACTGAGGAAATGGAAAACTTCCCGTGCTTCTGGATTGGAAGAATCAACATCATGAAAAATGACAATCTTGCCAAGGGCTATCTACAAATTCAATGCAATACCCATCAATATCCCAATGTCATTCTTTAAAGAAATAGAAGAGGCAATCCAAAATTTCATATAAAAGACCGCATATAGCAAAAACACTTCTTAGCAGAAAGAACAGCACAGGAGGAATTTCAATACCAAAGTTTAGAATCTATTCCAGAGCTATAATGATCAAAACAGCTTGGTACTGGCACAAGAAGAGGCCTGAAGACCAGTGGAATAGAACTGAGGACCCAGATATTAAACCACCGACCTATGGCCACCTAATCTTTGAAAAGGGAACCAAAAACATACAATGGAAGAAAGACAGTCTCTTCAACAAGTGGCGCTGGCAGAACTGGTTAAGCACCTGCAGAAAACTAAAGTTGGATCCTTCTTTGTCACCCTGCACTAGAATTAACTCTAAATGGATCAAAGACCTCGTGGTAAAAGCCGACACACTGAAAACTTTACAAGAAGGAATAGGAGATAAATGGAAGGATCTCTAGGATATAGAAACATAAGCCATATAATGAATGATTGTTATTCTAAAGGTACTATGTTATCTCTCATCTCTTTTGCTGTCCCTTAGTTATCTCATATTGTTACAGTATCTCAGTTTGTTATCTGATATATTGGATATATTTGTATTTAGTTATTTGAAATTGAATAGGGAAGGGGCAAAACAAGATGAGGATTAGGGGCGGGGGGGTAGGGAAATGGGGACCAAGACATGAAAAAGAGTTTCAATATATGTGAATTAATGCACCTTCTTTCTGGAGAATATAATGTAACCCTTGTATTAATTACAATAAAAATATATGAAAATCTTCTCAAAGTAGTTAAAAATATTTCATGTGTAAATAGTACACAAGGTAGGCTCTTTCTTGTGGTGTTAATGAGAAGCTTGACATGCCTTCATAAAACCAGGAGTAATGAACTGGCATCATGATAGTTACCCCAGTGTCCACATAGAAGAAGTGTATTTACTTGGATTAATAATTTGAGGGAGGAATTTGTAAGAATAGGAAATACTGAAAATGGTTTAATCTTTCTCTAGATCACATTGAAATAATTACAGGGTGATTGGAAGTCTATAATTACCAATTTCTTGTTGAACAAGATTTTTAGATATTTTAAAATGCCTTTCTCTTCCCTTCCTTTCCCTTCCCTTCCCTTCCCTTCCCTTCCCTTCCCTTCCCTTCCCTTCCCTTCCCTTCCCTTCCTCTCCTTACCCTGCTTCTGATTTTGCTAGTGTACAGTGCTCACATCCTCTGGTATATTTTTAAAAATCTTAAGCTGGAGGGGCCGGGAGTTTTGCCTAGTGGTTAAAGTGCTTGCCTAGCATGCATGATGACCCAGGTTCGATTCCTCGGTACCACATACATAGAAAAAATCCGGAAGTGGTGCTGAGGTTCAAGTGGTAGATCTCTAGCCTTGAGAAAGTCCAAGGACAGTGCTCAGGTCCTGAGCTCAAGCACAGGACTGGCAAAAAAAAATCTTAAACTGGAGACTAATGGATGAGAAAAGGGGAAAACTGTGGTTGGATGAAGTGCTGGCCTAGGTTAGGCCATCTAATGTCCTGCTGGAACGAAGTTTGCTTCAGAGGCTCTCAGTTGAAAGTGCCTATAAGGACTGCAGTACCACAATATATCTTTGGAGGCTCATTGGTTGAAATGCAAGATATCTGCTTTCTGTGTCAATCAGCTCTGCAGTAGGCCATTGAGTATGGATAAAGAATCCAAAAAGCTCAGTCTTGCAAAATAGAAGAGGACACATAAAGAGAAACTATGTTTGTCTAGAAGATTCTGGCAGGCAATAAATTTAATAGCCATAGAAACTTGAATGATGTTCCATTTATTCATTTGCTTCTTCATTAGTTTATAACATAGTTGGAAGATAATATGATACAGTTTAATTGTTGTTCATTGGACTAGGAAGAAGGGACCTCATAGTGAATAGAAAATTAAAATACTTAGCTTATCTTAGACTGCTGCTTAAAAGTTACTGTTAAAATTGAGATCTGACCAAATTGCTGTCAAGGGAAATGAGAAACATTTGAGGTTTTTAATAGTTCTATCATGAGTGAAAAACAGAATGGTTTGTTGAGTTTTGCTCTACTGCGTCAGCACATCATTATAGAATCAGAATGTTTGAGATTTGATATGCCCCTTCATATACATGCAGAGATGTACAAAACATTTGTCACTAAAATTTTAATGTTATCTCCAAGGGACAGGATTTCAGGCTTAATAAAAATGAAACCTCAAATCCCTTCAGTAAAAATACATTTAAAACAGTTGCATTCCCCTATACCTGTCTCTAATTGTAATAACCTTGCATCAGAAAAACTCTTTCCCAGTAAACACACACACACACACACACACACACACACACACACACACACACACCTGCATATGTTTGCACAGATATGGTTGTAGAGCGAATGTCCTCAAAACACTTCCACTAAGTTCCCAAGGTGTTCTTTAAACATATACAAATTGTATGACTAATTAGCCTAGGAATCTTAATAAAAACATATAATATTCAGTATTCAAATATGCAGCACAATCAAGGAAACTTGCCTGATTGTTAAAATATGCAGCCTGTTGAGTAAATCCCATTAAAGGCAATTTTGGAGAGAAATATGTTTGAAGATTAGGAAAATATGTGATATTTTAGTTGTCAAGTATATTCAAATATCTCAAAAATACAAGAATTTGTGGTGGGAAAGGAGACAAATCACTAGAATTCTCAGAGAAGGAAGCCAGATTTGGACTATGAGTATTAGCTTTCAGTGAGTTGGGCAGTAGGGTTGGATGAAAGATGTTCACCTATCTTCCTTGGAAATTCTAGAAACCTAGAGTATTTCATGGTAAATATCAAACAACAGGGCAAATTCTTTCTTTGTTCCTTAAAGGAATCCATCTTCCTAAATCAGAGAAGAAAGTATATAGAGATATGTGAGTTCACACTAATATCTGCCCTGAAATATGGCATTTGCAAGGGAGAAAAACTAAAATTCAGAAAAGCTAAATCATAGTCCAACAAAATGAATACAGGAAAGATGAATACTTTAATGATGTCTGAAGTGGGTTCACAGTAGAGAAATAAAAGATCACAATTTTCAACGCATATCCTATCAAATTAAGAAAATTGAGGGGATAGATTGGGTTGACATGGATGAGTGAGAATGATGAAAGACAAACTCAATGAAGATGCATTGTACTTATAAAATGACTTGTTGAAAGCTCAGTTCTTTGCACAACTGCTTAAATGTAATATACACACACAGATTAAGTACTCAGGGTTCATCAGAGAAAAAGGCAGAGAAAAAGAGACATTTTTTTCATCCATTTTCAGAAATTACTTTTTTATCTTGCTAGAAAATGTTGTGAAGCAAAGTCACCAATTTAGCACAGCTTTGTTTTAGAAGTTTCTTTATTTTGTGCATTAATTTTTAAAACATTTCCCTCCACCAGGAATAAAACTGCCACTTTGAAATATTGTGTCTGATGCTTAAGTTACAGTGGTTTGATTAAGTTTTATTAGTTATCTCATGCATCTTTATTTAATATAAGAAGAAACATTTGAAAATATTTATCTCCTGTCTCTTTTGGTGAACTCTGCATGGGGTAGGAAAGGACATGGATGGTTTCACATAAGCAGCCTTTCCATAAATGTGCAGATGGTTAGTCGGTAATATCAAGTAGTCCTTGCACAGATGGGAGCATAAAATGATTAGTGGAAATTACACAGAAAGATTCATTCAGATCATGGCAATGGAACTGTCAAAGAATTATGGTTTATATTTGTGAGCTAAAATAGGACATAAAGAAGTTGGCTTATCAGCAAAGCTGTAATCAATTCAGCAATGGGTTCCCAGAAGTCAAATACCATATTAAACTTAGTCATCTTAGAACTACTCACACATCCACAACTTAACATTCTTCTTTAGGATTTTCCATCAACTGGCTCTGAAGACATTTGTTGGCATCATATTCTCCAGTAACAGTAGTTTGGCTTAGAAGTGTCTCAACGAAAATCTTCATTTTTTCAGTTCCCTCATCTTCCCTTAATGGTTAAGCTCTGCACCATTTTGTGACTATGTAAAGACTGGCTTAGCATTTGTATAAACCAACTAAACAATAGTAACAAACCTATCTATGAGCCTATTTGATTTTCTCCTGGTCAAGAGCCAAAACGTAACTGAATACCTTTCAGTTATAATCTAAAAAGTCAGTATGTTTATTTTCAAGGTTTGCTTACCTTTTGGCTGAGAATGTGGTTCAGTGATAGAGTGCTTGCCTAGCATGAATGAGGCCCTGGGTTCAATTCCTCAGTACCACACAAACAACAACAAAAAGATTTATTTACCTTCACCTTACCAAGTTTTTATTTTAGGTACTTTTAATTTGTAGAAAACAGAAAGGGAAAAATCACTTTCTGAAATTTGGAAAAGTAACCCCAGTTACACTTTGTAAGCTCTCTTATTAACAAAAGTCTAAGTAATATGCAAATATATAAGTATGCCATTTTATTATATCATCATTTTAGACCTGTGCATCATTTTTATTTATATTTATTTATTTTTATTTTTATTTTTATTTAATAATTATTGATTATAATAATCTATCACCTCAATACAACATATTATAATACTTATATTAATATAATTATACAATCATAATATTATTATTTAATAATTATTTATTTTATTATTTTAAGTAGTTGTACTAATATGAGGAGGTTGAGTCTAAACCTTTTATAAATTTATGTGTAATGAGTAGGTTATTAAGGGTATATTCTGAAGAAAAAATGAGATAATTTTTAATCTCCAAGGGTAAATATTAATATTCTCCATTTTAAACTCCTGCTTTACACTTTAGAATGAAGTTCTGTTGTTCAATCAAAAATACTCATGGAAGTTCTACCATGTGGCATTTGTGCAAACCCACGAGATACTGCTATGTAAACGACTGGTAAAAATAAAAGAAAGACAATATTAATATAAAAATATGCCCAATCCATTTTGGCATTCTACATGAGAGTTCATAGAAGTTCATATTGATGTATTTTTATACTCACATACAAACAAATCTCTTTACATTTATTAACAGGCAAATGAAATTATGGTGTATCCAAACAAGAGGGTATGTTTAATGAAAAGCAGGTGGCTTACGTGTTTTATTTTTATTTATTTATATTTTGCCAGTCTCAGGCCTTGAAATAAGGGCTTGAGCACTGTCCTTGGGCTTTCATTAGGCCAGAGCTCTACCACTTGAGTACAGCACCATTTCTGGCTTTTTCTGTGTATATGTGATACTGAAGAATGGAACCAGATTCTTCGTGAATGCTAAGCAAGATCAGTACCACTAGGCCAAACTCCTGGCCCAAAATATTTTATATTTTATTTCTGCAAATAAGAATATAGAAAAAAGGTTTCATAAAACATTGTTTCAATTGTCACCCTTAGAATACATTTAATAGAGAACATTTATTTGAAGAAATGCCTAAAAGATGAGATGTAGTCCTGAATGTATAGAAAATAGCTTTAACAATTTTACTAAATATGCTTCAAAGTATATATGGCATGTATTTGTCTTGTCACTTTTAGTGTTACCCAATACCAAAATCAACAAGTTCAGTCACATAGTTTTTTGTCTTCAAACACTGGGGAAGCTTTGAAAGTAAGCTACTTGGTTAATGGGGATGTGTGCTTTTCATAGAGGCAATTTACAATTGGGTGGATTCAGCTCAAATTTATGTCTTTTCTTTGCCATCTACAGGGTAGATGAACCAAGAGCTTTTATTCCTACCCTTTTGTTCAGAACAAAAAAGAAGACTATCTGGCTCAAAGAAAATGGAGAAAGTACACAATAGAAAAGAATCTATTTTTGGGAGTAAGCACTCTGTTAAATCAATAAATACTGAAAGATTTTTCCCCTAAATCCATTATCATCAGCATTTTACCATTTTATGTTCTATAGAGGATTAATGCAGAACTGGGAGTAGAGAAAAATCCATGAATAAAAGGTTGAAAAACTATATCATTTGAAATAAAGGAATTAATGAATAAGTCTTGGGATAAAATCTTAGAAAGATAGCAAAAAAGAGGAAATATAGAAAGCAAACAGTCATTTTCAATCTAGACCATCACTACATAAGGAGAGGGTTCTGTCAAGTAAGATAAAGATTAATATATTTCTAGTTTTGAAATATATGTTCTGCTACTTTTCCTCCTCCTCGTCCTCCTCCTCCTCGCCCTCCTCCTCCTCCTCCTCCTCCTCCTCCTCCTCCTCCTCCTCCTCCTCCTTCCTCTTCCTTCTTCTTTGAAATCAGCATCAACTAGCAGTAAAAGGCCTTTTTATTTTGGCATTTGCTTAGGGGGTAGCTTGATTAGTATCTCGCCTTCCCAAAGAAATCTTAACAATAATTATCACCAAGTAAACTCATACATGGAGATAAAGCATTTTTTTTTTGGCCAGTCCAGGGCTTGAACTCAGGGCCTGGTCACCTTCCTTGAGCTTTCTGAAGGATAGCGCTCTACCACTTGGGTCAGCACCACTTCCAGCTTTTTCTGTGAATGTGGCACCAAGAAATCAAACCTGGGGCTTCATGCATGCTAGGCAAGCACTCTACAACTAGGCCGCACTCCAAGCTCCAGATAAAGTATTTTGACTCTATTCTCCCTCATCTTCCGACTTCTATCAATAGCCATCTGTTTTTACATTTCCATTCTTTAATTTTAACATGTATTGTCAGAAGATTTTCACTGCAGTGTGTCACACATGCTTGTATAGAACTGTATCCAGATCCATGGTTCACTTGCTCTTGCTTTCCCCACCCTCTGCTCTAACTCAGGAACAGTTTTCACTGGGTTTCAGTCTTCATTTACTTATGCCATGCCTTTCAGTACGATTTTTTTTTGCATCTTATTTGGCAGTCCAAAAGTCAGAACATTTATTGACATTCTACAATATGCAAGTTTGCAAGCATTTTCTTTTTGAAAATTTCTAAAGATGAAATTGAGATTCAGATATTTTAATGAATCTCCTATTTTACTTAAAGAGTAAAAAGATGTTTTTAAGTCTGAGACTGAAATAAGAAGTCATGTTTTCAGAATCCATTGCCTAGACATAGAAATATGTCAATATACTGCATGGTATGAAAATTTATCCACACATATTAACTGAAATATGGTGTAGTTCCTCAGAAAGGCAAAATCAAAGTTCAGCAAAGGAAAACACCAGGAAGCTAGGAATTTAATGGGATGTGACGAGGTCAACAAGAAATGGGTAGACAAATGAAGAAAAGAAGCAAGAGAGAAGGCAGTCATGAATCTAATGTATTTTCTACATTATAAAGAATAGGGGAAAGACAGGAAAGGTGATCAAGATGCATTGTATTTATAAACTGCTTTGTTAAATGTCAACTCCTTATTTCTAGAAAATAAGAAATGTTTCTCATAGATGACCTACTTTCAATATTTTATTTAAAATATGTGAGCCATGCCACTGAAGGGTTCACAGAATTATCTGGCGCACGATCATCAGCTATTAATATTTTTATTCCACACATAAGAATGCCCAAGCCAAAAAGAATAAATGACTTGCTTTGGCTCCAATTTTAATTGGTAAAAGTGGAGGAAAACATTTTTCTTGCTCTAATCTGGACTAGACAAACTGTTCAATACATTGACTTTTTTTCCCTAGATTCAAAGAAGGCTTTGATATTTCTACTTATAACCAAAATGATGCCATTACAATGTATTCTAGCCTCTTCGTTGAATATGCTTTAGAAGTCCGTGTGTGTGTGTGTGTGTGTGTGTGTGTGTGTGTGTGTGTCTGCAAATACACACATTAAACTGATTTTGAAGACATCGGATTCCCAAGGACAGTAAATCCTTAGAGATGGAAAAAGATAAGATAATATATTCTCTTCAATTTCTTCAACTTTCTGTCTTGAGACAAGTTCCACATTGCCACCCAATGAGAAGGAACTCAGGCAGAGTTTGACAAATTTCACTGAAGTGGAAAAATTTCAACTCTGTAATCTCTGACTCGCACCTCTCTGTGTTTTTCACACCTCCATTCCTCCGGTAACCAGGATCTTTCTTTAATAGTAACAGATAAACTTTTCAGTTAAGTAAGTCTATTTAGCTATTGGGAGATACAGGAGACAAAAGCAGATGAAATCATCTTAGAAGACAATGATCAAAGTGGTTCCCATGCTCAGTTCCTCACATTGGCAGGAACCACAGCTGGAGTCAATTCTAAAGCAAGAGAAGTGAGCTCCTGCCAAACCCAATACCAAAGTTCCCAAGTTGGATGGAGCTAGTCAAGATTCCAAAGAAAGAAGCATTCAGCACCAGGGCAAGGAGTCCAAACCGCCCACAGAACTTACATATAGCAGGTGCCGCAGTTCTTTTGGTGATAAGGAAGATGGACAGCTTTTCACCTGGGTATACAGCTTCTTAGCCAGGCTGACATGGAAGGAATGAAGGAATACACAAACAAATAAACGTCCTACAAAATTAAGGGAAGTGAGGGGAAGGGCGGAGTGAGGCGGGATGGGTGAGAATGTTGAAAGAAATGACATGGATCAAGATGCTTTATATGCATAAACTGCTTTGTTAAGTGGTGAATCTTTTGTACAACTACTTAAAGATAATTTTTAAAAAGTGCAAAACAATAAGAGATATTTAGCTTAGGCAATGATTTCTTGCAAGAAAAAATAGGTTGCCATATATAAAAGTTTAAAGTGTGAACTCTCAGTGACACTTATGGAAAGTAAAAAGATAATGTATATTGAAAATTTAGAGGAATAACACTAGTAAATTTTCTTATATAACTAAATTAAAATATGAATTATAATACATTAAATTAAAATAGTGAAAGTCATTAGTTATTCTTCTAACACCATTTGTTTTTCTTTCTGAACTAATCCTTTCACTAATTCCCAATCCTTTCCAAGGGTCTCAATGATTAGTCAAATAAACATGTTTATTTATTAAAGACATGCAGCCTTCCACTGGAGATGCATATGAATCCAAATGTTCTGATCTTGATGTACAATTCTTTATCATCAAACTAGTCATAATTGTCATCTTCAGAACAGTTTTCCCAAATTATTTATTATCATTTCACTTTTCTTTGTAAATATATTATCTAATAAAATCAGAATCGGCATCAAATATTGAAAATCAAAAGTAGTAGGTGCTATTAATCATAGCTAAATAAAAACTGAAACACAATATAGGCTATTTTGTAACTTATTATTTAACTTTTATGTATATGTGATCTCAAAACATACATACCCAAGAATGAACTAGCAAAGTGCAAGTATTTCAGTTTCTGAAGCAGCAAACTAGAACCTCTAATGAAATCTTTCAATAAAATGCTTAGGGTGAAAGTATGAAATGAAGAGAGGTGGAGCATAGATGTAGTAGAAAATAATTCTTGGCTGTTATCTGCTCCAAGAACTATTGGCTAAAGACCTTTGTTATCTGCAATACTGCTACACATATAAACCAGACTACTGCTGGTTTGTTGGCTCTGTGCTTTCAAGCCAAACCTCTGCTTAATGGATATTTTATTCTCACTTCTCAGTCAGTAAGCTTCAGGAAACCATGACCTCTTGATTCGCATCCTTCTGTGCATTCTAACTTCTTTTCTGGGGTACATTGTCCTCTTCCACAGAATCTGTTGGTGTCAGTATTCTCTGCAGAAGCAATTGCATTTTCTTCCTAACGACTCCTGCATGTGGACAACCAAGATTGGATTGTGCCAATCTCTGTTTGTTGGGTTTCTAGTATTTCTATGTAGACTTAATTGACTGTGACTTTAAAATTTTTCTGGCCAAATTAATGTTGTCTTTTTGACATTTTGTACAATAAAACCAAACAGAAATCTACCCACAGGTCTGACATCTTTTGATCAAAATGCATCATATCCACAAATTGATATATTGATTTGAAAAAAACTTTATACATCTACTTAAAGATTATGAAAATATATTATTTAAAAGAAGAAAGTATGATTTTTAGACTAACATAGTTCATGATTTTATATACTAACATAATATAATCAAATGGAATGCCTTTGTAGGAAAAGCTATATCCATTAAAATTCAAGAAAATTGTAAATAGTCCAATTCATGCAGGTTCTTATACAAAGGTAATCTAAATTATCCTGGTGTGGGCATCATAAATTGCATGTGCTATTATGAAAAAGTATTAAATTGCATGAAATCATGACAAAGAATTCCACCATATCTTCTTTGTATTATTCTGTAGGAAAAAAAAAACTTGTTTTGTTAACAAGAAAAGTAATGGGTTTAGCAAATAGGCTTAGCTAAAATCAGTATCCTGGGAACAAGAGAAAAATTACAGCTGCAGTACTCCATGGTAAGAAAGTGGATATGCCATCAAAGAAACTTTGCATTTTCCCTTATATCTAACTAGACAAATGTGAAGATATTAACTAGAGTGAACACATTGTCCCCTAAATTAAAACCATTTAACTTTAATAATGTCAAAAACCCAAAAGTGTGATAAAATTTCATAATAATATGACATTATAAAGAGAGTTCCTGATTTATCTGATTTGACATGAATGCTTATCTTTGCCTTGATCCAAACTTTGTATGTGTTAAATAAACTACATACTTCAAATTGCACATCTTCATTCAGGCTAGTAATATGTGGTCCACAACACTTTGATTACACTGTGAAGCTCAGTAAGTTGAGACTTCTAGAGAATCACAAGTTCATAAGCATAAGCAAATGGTCCTCTACCTCAGATTGTGCTGCTAAGATTAAGTACATGAAGTATATTTTAAATTCATATCTCCAACTTACTATAATTATATGGTAACCTCAAGAATATTGAGGAGCATCTGTGTATCTATTAGGAAGGATTATTACAAGGTACCTCCTTGTTCTGATAGCCATGAATAAAACTGAAGTAATGGATGCCTGTTTGTAGAAGTACTATTTTCCTCTCTTAATTTTGGTTTCTTCAGAATATTAATCAGCTTAAAAACATAAACCTAGGTCTTTATTCATCTAACATATATAGAATAAACATCAGTCAATACCTGAGTGTTCACTTCAATTATATGGTTAAATGTGATATATATAAAAAGATCGATATAGATGGTATAAATTGAATACACACACACACACACACACACACACACATATATATATATATATATATATTTCTAAGTACCTGAAATTCCAAGGCATACAATACTTCTGTGTTTCTAAGTACCTAATTCCATCAATGAGTCACTTTTGTAATTTCTGTTTCTTAAGGCTCTTTCACTTGATTTCATGCACTTTATACATTGAAATATTCTCTTGAATCTTATTAGAAATAGTATTTTTTTAGACCAGAGAGCTGGATTATCCACCAGTATTAAAAGAAGGTAATACACCATGGGTGAGAAGATATAATTATCATAACTGCCTTTTCTCGTTACCTTGTTCCTTGAAGTGCAAATCTTAATAAGATAAAGACCTGAAGTAGAACATAGTTCTATATGTTTTGTTTTTAATATTAGGAATGGCTGAAGTATGTTGAGCACACAGACTTCACCCAGAATTGCAAGGTGTATATTTTTGCCATAGAGGCTTTGGTTCAGATAATTGGACAAACCCCCTGATTGCACTGATTCATTTTGCAGCCCTTACTGCTGATTTTAATGATTCCAGTGTGCCCTTTATTATCCATTCCTACAGTATTTGAAATACACTTTATGAAAAACAGAAGTGATTTTTGTGTTGCTATTTTCATGTTCTGTATAATTTTTGTAGAAATACTATAGGCTGGTTCTCCATCTTTAAAAAAATCACTGATACAAATTTAGCAAGGAAACTTTGTTAACTGAAGACTGTAATATTCAATTCTAAAATTATTTATTCAAAGTTACTCTTTTGATACTTCAGTTAATTACTTCAAAATCAAATAGCACACCTTACAAAGAACCTTTGTTCTTTCAATTACTTCTCTGTCACTTTCAGTAATTTTTGGTTTGTGTTGTTTTCCTAAATTAGTAATTTCTTTTTTTTACTTTTTACATTCTTATAACTATAAGAATTATAAAGATGATATATAGAGGGGTTGCAGTTATATAAGTCAGATAAAGAGTACTTTTCTTGTAATCCAGATACTATTTGCAAACATACTTCATGCTTCTGATAGGAAATTGGGGAATTCAAAGGGAACACCAAACACCAGTTAGCATAATTTATCTTCTTTTCTTAAGTTTTAGCAAGGATTTATCTTAATATCACAAGGTTAAAGTAGATCATATGGAGAGAGAAAAAAGAAACCTCTCCTGCTATTCAATGTAGTGTTTTATTCAAAATTAGTCATATAATGGGAAGTTGCTAACTAAACATATCCAAATATTTGTGACATATACCACATTTTCTTGACCCATTCATCCGTTGAGGGACATCTAGGTTAATTCTACATCTAGATTTTAGTAAGTAATGCTGCAATGAACACGGTTGTCCCAGTAGCATTTGAATGGTATCATACCATTTGTTAAGAAATGGAAAGACTTGGAAAAAATATATTAAGCAAAGTAAGCCAGACTCAGAGAAATATAGGCTTCACAGTTCCCTCATCTGTGGTAGCTAGAATATGCCTACCAATCTGCAAGTAAATACATTGGATAGTAAAGTAATTAGACATGCTGAATTACACAGGTTTTTAGCTATACATACAGTTCAACTAA
The DNA here is from genome assembly GCF_031878675.1 of Megascapheus bottae. Lineage (NCBI taxonomy): Eukaryota > Metazoa > Chordata > Mammalia > Rodentia > Geomyidae > Megascapheus > Megascapheus bottae. The sequence continues at coordinate 72,473,765 of NC_143510.1, read as the reverse complement.
AGGATATTCATAGCAGGGGAACATAAAGTCACAATGCCTATGCACATCTGATGAGATAAAGTAATATTCATTGAAATGTATTCCAAGAAATGGAAACAAGGTTAATTTTTCTTAGTTGCTGTCTTGGCTCCTTTTCTTTTTGTCTTGTTTGTTCATTTATCTGTTTTTGGTATGGTAAAGGGGGGCACAGAAAAGACGGGACAAAGGATGAACAAATACAGCAGAGTTATTCACTAGACACTCTCTTGCAAATAAAACTGGAAGAGAGCAACGGAAGGGACGACATTGTCAAAAGAGATTTTTGTAACTGTAATACCTCTGTACATAACCTCTCAATAAGAAAAATGCATACAAATAACATTTCATATATATTTATATGTATACATATGTATGACAACAGTTCATTTATATAGCATGCATTCAGTTTTTCTCATATGCGCAAACATATGTAGAAAAAGACATTTTAGCTCTGAAATGTGTAGTACAGTGAAGAATATAAATCATACAGAAATATTGCTCATGAATTATATGCAATAAATTCACTTCATTCATAATACACATTTTTGTTCAGTATATGTGATTTTTTTCTGTTTAGGATGAGGGAGTACAAAAATGTTAAACCTTATAATCAAATGGGTTTCTATTAAAATCTAAATTTTATTGTATATGAAAGCAGCTACATACAATAAATAAATATATATAGATGACGTGCAATTAAATTTTTTTATAGACAGGAAGTTCAAATTTTATGATAGTTTTCAACTTATCTCTCTAAATGTTTTTTATGCACTAAAAAACACCTACAATGTTATACGGTCAGGGAAAATTATGAAAAGATATTAAGGAAATTCAAGGGAGGTCTCTGGGAGAGGGTAGATTTCATAGTGGCTCAAAGTCTACTGTCAATGAAGTAATTACCTTACTTCTTGTCTATGACAGGATGTTGCAGGTGTAACTCAGGTCAGCTGACTCACTAAATTTATACTTTTTACTCTACCCAAAACAAATAAAAGTTTTCCCTACTGTTATGCACTTAGTCATGAGTTTTACTCAATTAATATAATTAGCATTGCAACGAAGGGCTTTTAATTTAGAAAATCTTTTTGGCAATGTATGCTGAATTTATTTGAGAGAAAGACTTGAGATAGGAAGTTCAATTACACTTCACAAGTGGTCATCTTTTACCTCTTACCATTTTCATCTGGGAAATTACTGAGATTTTTTGGAAGAAATCAGATTTATAATTCTTTATTGCAAAAGGCAGGTCCCTGGCTTTTAGACATCATGATGGCAATTTTGATGCTTTATTATCCTTATATCTGGTGCTTTCCTGCCTTTTCCTCAAGTCTGGAACTCACATGAAATGCTTACAGCACATCTATACTGGAATCTCTTTTCAATAAATCCCCTGGCACTTCTTTTGGAAAATAGTTCCTTGTATCTGTTTATACAGAATTTTTGAAATGCAATACTTCAGTAATTGGAATATGTCTACAGTCAGACTTAATATCTAAGAATCTTGAAATATGTGACTCTTACTTGTTAACCTGTGATTTTTGTTCTCTCAAGTGTTCTGTGGTTACCAACACAATCAGTTCAAAAGTAATAGCCTTGTTCCCTTAGAATTCTTCTCTCTCACTGGGTTTAAAGAAAGTTATTTTTACTCCTGCTGTTAGTCTGCCTTCCCTGACTTCTCTATTCTTCTGTTGTTTCTTTGAGCTTCTGTCCTGGTGTTATGGATATTTTATATAGGTCATATAATGTACAGGTATTATCTCTAGCTGAGTCTGTTTCTTTCAAATGTCAAGTACCCAGATTATATTCTGAAATATTCAGGGCTTTCCAACCAATCTATCCCTGTAAGAGTTTAAAAATGATTTATTCTCAAAATGACTTTTGCTTTCTTTGTCCCAAAGAATATTTATACTAGAGAAATTTGAAATTTGCCAGATATATTTGTTATATATTTTTTCTTTTTGTTCATGGGGCTTGAACTCCAGGCCTGCCTAGTGTGGCTCTGAATCATGATCCTCAGATCTCAGCCTTCTGAAGAGCTTGGATTACAGATTTGTGAACCAACGTTTCATTCCTGAATAAGGTGGACATTTCAATATATGATAGTGCATTATGGCCAAAGAATGCATCCAATTTAGAATTAGATGACCTGTATTCAGAAGGTTAAAGATTGTTTCTTTTGTTCAATCAAAGTCAATTCAGATTTATTTGAATACTCTTGTGTGACAATGTTGATTGAAAGCAGGACCTAATCCTTTCCTGGTAAGGTATTTTCCACATTGGCCATGCCTCCAGGCATTACGTTATGTAATTTGTAAAGTTGCCCTGTTGCCTTGACTGACCTTGAAACATGATCCTCCTAACCTGTTTCCAGAATATCTATGATCACATCATGGGTATGTATCCAGCATATTGATGTTATTTGTGAAGGTGAAGTGTTGCTAATGTTTTGTCTGGGTTGCCTCAAATTGCTAATTGAGCATCCCCAATAGCTGAAATTACCAATGTGTACCCCCCACCACATTTTAGCCTGTCCTTTACCTTCCTGAGTTTCCATATTCTTACACAAAGTCCACAAGTCATAGGAACAAGTCTTACTTTTTAGAGGTTATCCTAAAAATTTTATAAATGCCACTTTTCATAACCATAAATAATCTGGAAAGATAGCTAATTCTCATGAAATTATAGGATTGGTTTGTCCTAATTAAGAACCTGCTTGACATTAATAAAGAATGAATATTTTAAGATTGTAGGAAATGAGTGTGTGGAATGCATCACATATTGCCTGCCAAGCTAGAACAATTTCCTTGATGCATTCAATTTTGTTTTCCTGATAGCTGTTTTTCCTTGCAAGCATGAACTCAAATATCAATCCTGCATTGTCTCTTGATCTCTTTTACTGTTCTTTGGATTTAATTTCAGGGTATTATTTTTCATTCTATAAACCCTATTGAAAATCCAGGCATGGGACTGGGAGTTTGGCCTAGTGGTAGAGTGCTTGCCTAGCATGCACAAAGACCCGGGTTCAATTCCTCTGACCACATACATAGAAAAAGGCCGGAAGTGGTGCTGAGGCTCAAGTGGTAGAGCCCTAGCCTTGAGAAAGTCCAAGGACAGTGCTCAGGCCCTGTGCTCAAGCCCAGGACTGGTAAAAAAAAAAGCCAGGCATCAGTGCTTCCCTACTTAGGAACATATTTTTGTAGCTTTATATCTTGTCCAAAGAATCCCCTAGCGGTCTCACAGGTTTCACATCTTTAAACTCTCTATAAAATGAAATATTTAGTCTCACAGAGCTATCTTCTACATTAAAACAAGCTATAGTTAAATATATATATATATCACATGAAAGGTATATGAGCCATAAACTTAATGAAACTCATGAAAAAAATAAATACAATATCAACAGTATCACAAGCTAGTATAAATTTGGACATTATGCATTCATTCTATCAATTCCTATTAGACACACCTAAAAGAGAGCTAGAATTTCATCAAATCATATCAACCAAGGCAAGGACACATCTTTCTCACTTCGTTCCCTTTTCTTTTTAGTTCTTATTGGGTTCTTCGATCTATATATTTCAAATAACCAGCTACCAAATAGTACACTCTAGTCTTGGTATCATCCACAGCTCTCCCTCAACTTTTCCTTTCCTTAATAATCATCCTGACTTCATTCTTTTCTTACAAAACATTAGCCTCTTAGACTACTGCTGTTGGTGTTGCTGAAGTCCTCCTCTCAAGTAAATCCATTTACATTTCACTGTGTATTTTTAGATCTCGAGGTTGTAACTGAAAACTTTTACATAGTGTCTGGGAGAACTTTCAGACCAAATTGTCAGTTTACAAGATCATCGGCCTGTTTTAAGCAATAATGTGAAATGTTCCATTTAATTGGATTCATTGAATGGAACATCCTCTGAGTGCCAGTGAGAACAGCAGAGGCTGATATAAATTTCGAATCACAGGCAACTCAGTTCAACTGTAAACACAGTGTATATCTCATCATAGTTCTGAAATACTCTTACTCTAAAGAAATTGTTCCATTGTGACTCAACATAGTCAAAGTATTAATTAGTGTGTGTGAAGATAGCTGTTATATAGATGTTATTTTTCTAATTCTTGACTCATTCGACAAACATTGTTTATATCTAGATTTTTCACACGTTGAAGGACAAAACTATGTATGTACCCTGCTACTGTACTGAGAAGGTCTGTAATTTAGCATAAAAAGAAGTTTAATACTTCTTTCTATTTCAATTTGAATTTCAAAACATCTCACTTAAGATGGATGCTTACATGATACATAAAATTTAATTGTGTCCCAAAGTGAGTCAATGAATTATCAAAGAAATAAAAAATAATAGCAAGTTATACTTGTATCTAATAGTCAAATCTTCTATCTTTTCAACCTTATGAATCTGCTATCATTTCACTTTATTGAAGAATAAAGAATAAAGTGAAACAAATTAATTGATCTGCTTAAAGGCACTTAACAAAAAGTAAATGGTAAAGTTATCAATGTATCTTTTAATCCAAGTTCCCAATTCTTAAAACCAGTTCAAAGCTATAAGGAATAATGGAAAGAAAAAAAATGGTTGGCAAAACTCATTTCTTAAAACTGGGAGGGGGGAGTGTTTACACACTTGTTTGTAATTGTACTTTTGACCATTTGTTTTTCATTGTACTGAGTTCTCAAAGATCCAATTTGTAATTTTATGTGACTTGTGCTCATATCCAACTCTCAATCTCTCTCTCTCTCTCTCTCTCTCTCTCTCTCTCTCTCTCTCTCTCTCTCTCTCTCTCTCTCTCTCTCTCATACACACACACACACACACACACACACACACACACACACACACACACACTCACAAACACACATACCCATCTGTCCTGGGGCTTGAATTCAGGTCTTGAATACTGTCCTTGAGTTTCTCAGAGCTAGAGCTCTACCACTTGAGTCACATCACCACTTCTGGCTTTTTCTAGGTATGTTGTACCAAGAAATCAAACCTGGGACTTCATGCAAGCAAGGCAAGCATTCTTATCAGTATGCCAAACTCCCAACTTAACTTCTTCTTTTAATAAACCCATAGATGAATACTTTTTCTCACATACTTACTCTTTTGCTCAACTGTGATTCTAGAAACAGTTTGTTGTCTTTTGGGAAATGAATAAAGGTTCCCATGCCTGCTAGACAAATTACCACTGGTCTGTGTCTCCAGTTATATATGACAAGTAGAATTTTGAAATAAAAATTCATTTAAACTTTGTAAAATTTAAAATATGTTGAATTATTGCTTTGTTTTAAATACATGCTTTCAAAGAAAAAGAAAACTAAGTTGAGGTAGAAAATAAAAAGAGTAGAATATACAGTAATCTATCTAGGAAGTCATTTTTATAATTCCAATAAAACTAATTACAATTTAGTGTTGTATGTTGTGAATTCTAATGTATATAAATGAAGTTCTTTAAGGACATGCTTTCCTTAGCAGAATATATAGGAAAAACTGTGAATAACAATTGTTTTCTTCTTTATACTTGGCAAAATTATCATTACTTCTGTTTCCAAGAAGACTATATCTAGAACTCCACTTAGAATAATGAAATAAATTAAGTGTCCTTCAAATGAAAATATATTATTTATTTTAAGTTAATGAAGTCTCTTATTGATAATGAAATATATAATACTTACCTCGTTTGACTTATCCCAATTCTATCTACTATAAATGATAACAAAACTTATTAATATGGCTACTTACTTGATTTGTAGCATTTCACAATACTGTTAAATTTCAGATAGATTTTTTTTGCCAGTCCTGGAGCTTGAACTCAGGGCCTGGGCACTGTCCTTGGGCTTTTTCAAGGCTAGAGCTCTACCACTTGAGCCACAGCACCATTTCTGGCTTTTTGGTATGTATGTGGTACCGAGGAATTGAACCCAGGTCTTCATGCATGCTAGGCAAGCACTCTACCACTAGGCTAAACTCCTGGACCCAATTTCAGATAGATTTTAAGTATATAATTTCAACAAACATTAATGTACTATTTGGAGAGGTGAAGAAATGAATTTCAATTCTGTATCTAGTTGATGTCGCCAGAGCCATTATTAATGTATCAGGTCATGTTTATCACTAGAAAAATGCACATGTTCAACAAAGCAGATACTCCATTAAATGATTTACATTTATAGACATTTTATTGTTTTGTTTCTCTGTGAAGCAGTGCAGGAATAAGTTTCTTAAGTATATACACCATTATAAGGAAGAACAACGAAAGTGTTTGTGGTTAATGAACTCTGATAAGTGCTTCTAAAAGGCAGTCAACTTTTTGCCTCACTGAGTTAAATGGAATAAAAAAGGGTGATGCTTGCTTCACATGTGATTTCCATTTGTCCCTCAGGTCACTGAGCACTGAAAGGTACACTTCCTCGGAAGTCTTTAACAAAGATTTTCATTTATTGTCTGTTGTACAGAAATGTAATATAATTTTGAATCTTGTGATATCAGAAATTGATGTTGCATTGAATCCTGCCATATCAGAAAACATATATAAGAAAGTTACAATGGAAAAATCATTTTATATAATTCTGTACTTTGGATTTCTTACACCAATGTTCTAAATTATCTTTCTTCTCAAACGTAAATGGTATAACTTATAAATGAGCACGATGCTTTTTTTCTGTAAAAGCAAGTTTTGTTTTATGCTTTCCAGAAAAATTTTAAAAACATATTTGTTTAAATAGGTGTACCTTTAGTAGTCATGCTTAATATTTCTGTATTAATTCTTTAAAGTTTATCTCTGGGACTTTGTAAATGATCTTTCCTGGTTAAACAATTTGAAGAAATAATATTTTATTGCTTGAAGCAATAATTATTTTTTCTCCTGGGTTTATGCATCAGCAAAATGATTTTTTTAATATATGTAATCCAAGCCCAGCAGTTCTTGATTACGTTTGCTCATGTGTGCTAGAAAGGAAACTTCCATACACCAGTTTGTATTCATATGATAAATGCATTTCTGTTTTTTATTGTAAGTAATAGAAGGGTTACAGTTATATTCGCCAGATAGAGGCTGCATTACTTCACACACATTGATACCCTTTCTCATGTTTTTGTTGCCATTTCCCTGTTCCAACCTGTCCACTCATCTTGTTTCCCCCTTCCCTTTCCTATTTCAAATAAACAAATAAATGTATATATGATATACCAGATAACACAGTCAGATACTTAACAATATGGGAATAATCAAGGAACAATCAAAGAGAGGAGAAATAGCACAGTAAATTAAGAACAACAATCATACATTATATAGCTCTTGTTTCCATATCCTGGAGGTCTTTTAATTTAGCCTCATTCTATATGGGCTTATTTATGTAGGTTTTGAGCTATTGTAGTCCTCTGCTAGAAGAGTCCAAGGTCTATACAGATTATTACAAAAGAGGGAAACCATTGAGCCTAAGTTCCTTTGGGTAATGGTTTACTTAACTTAATATGATTTTTTCCAAGTCTTTCCATTTCCTTACAAATGGGGCGATGTAATTCTAACAGCAGCATAGAATTCCATTGTGTATAAATACCAGTTTTTGTTGATCCAATCATCTACTGAGGGGCATCTGGGTTAGTTCCATATCTTTGCTATGGTAAACAGTGCTGCAATGAACATAGTTGTGCTCCTGGTTTTAGTATGTCCTTGTTTCTTGACCATTGGGTAAATGCCAAGTAGTGGAATTGCTGGGTCATAGGGGAGCTCTATGTTTAGTCTTTTGACAAACTTCCATACTGTTTTCTATAGTGGTTAAATGAGTTTACGCTCCCACCAACAGTGTAGTAGTGATCCCTCCTGGCCACATCCCCGCCAACATTTATTGTTACGAGATTTCTTAAGCATGGCTCTTCTAACTGGAGTGGGTGAAATCTTAGAGTTGTTTTGATTTGCATTTCTTTTATGACCAGAGATGTCAAGCATTTCTTCATGTGTCTATAGGCCATTCTTATTTCTTCTTCAGAGAAGACTCTCTTTAAGTCTTTGGCCCATCTTTTAATGGGATGGTTGTTTCTTTGGAGATTAGGTTTGGGGTGATTCTATTATTTTAGCTGTTGATATATTTTAGATATGAGGCCTTTGTCTGTTGTATGGTTAGTGAAGTTCTTCTCCCACTCTGTGGGCTTTCTACTTCATTTGCTAGATATGTCTTTTGCCATACAGAAGCTCTGCAGTTTAATGCAGTCCCATTTATCCAAACTTTCTTTGACTTGCTGTGTTTCTGGATCTTTATTAAGAAAATTTTTGACCTGTGCCAAGGAGACCTAGTGTAGCTCCTATTCCTTCTTGTAAAGTTTTCAGTGGATCTGCTTTTACCTCAAGGTCTTTGATCCATTTGGAATTTATCCTGGTTTAGGATTACATAGAAGAATCCAAAATTTAGTTTTCTGTAGGTGCTTAACCAGTTCTGTCAGCACCACTTGATGAAGTGGTGTCTTGCTTTGATTCTATGTTTTGGCTCCCTTATCAAAGGTTAGGTGGCCATAGGTCTGTGGGTTCATTTCTGGGTCTTCAGTTCTATTTCCTTGGTCCTCAGGCCTGTTCTTGTGCTGGTAGCAATCTGTTTTGGTTATTATAGCTCTGTAATGGAGTCTAAAGTTTGGCATTGAAATTTCTCCTGCACTGTACTTTCTGCTAGGAATTGTTTTTGGTATATGGGATCTTTTATTATTCCATATGAAACATATGTGCATTTCATTACAGGCTTCACCTGGGGTGTTTTGAATAACAATATATGCACAGTGCGGAGGCTCATGCCTCTAATCCTTGCTCCTCATGAGGCTGAGATCTGAAGATTGTTGTTCAAAGCCAGACTGGACACTAAAGTCCGTGAGATTCTTATTTCCAATTAACAGCTAGAAAAACCAGAAGTGGTGCTGTGGCTCATGGGTATTGAGGTAGCCTTGAGCTCAAGAGCTCATTGACAATGCCCAGATTTCAAACCCCATAACCAGGAAAAAAATAAAGAGCAACAATATGCTTTGTTTGAATCAAGTTTGTTATTGTCTCATTGACCAAAAGAACCATTGGCAGGCCCAGCATTGAATGGAGGAGACATTTACCATTAATGAGCATAAACATGAATACTCAGGAAAAATTACTATATTGTATCAGAAATCTTACCTGACTAAACAAAGGAAAGTAAAGAATGACTAGCATAGAAGTGCAAATAAATATACACAGGCTTTTTTGGCAAATATTATTTATATATGGCAGTAGTGGCAATTCACGTAAAGTAGTAATTAAATTCACTTGACACATACTGGATAGTAAAATCTTGGGGAGTGTGGAGTGTAGGAAGGGGTAAGGAGGAGAAAAAGAGGAATAGGGCAACAATGTTTAAAAATAAACATACTGAAAACAAAGTGAAATACTGTAACAATATGCAATAACCAAGGGACAGCAACAGAGATGAGAGATAACATAGTACATCAAGGACAACAATCATTCATTATATGGCTTATGTTTCTATATCCTAGAGGTCCTTTCATTTAGCGTCATACTGTATGGTCTTATGTATCTAGGTTTTTCTCTATGCAAATTTCTGCTAGAAGAGTCCAAGGTTTCTACTGATTATGGCAAATGAGGGAAACCATTGAGCCTATGTTCCTTTGAGTCTGGCTTACTTCACTTAATATGATTTTTTCTAAGTCTTAAATTGGGTAGGAAAGGGGGAAAAACAAGATAAGTGTGGGGTGGGGGGGAGGGAAATGGAGACCAAGACATGAGAAAGGGTATCAATGTATATGAAGTAATGCACCTTCCATCTGGTGAATGTAATGTAACCCTTCTATTAATTACAATAAAAATATATGGAAAAAAATTTTAAAAAAGGAAAATACATAAATGTACTGATTTCCCTGTTTATGTAACTGTAAACCCCTGCTTATCACATGTTCAATAACAAAAGAAATGATTATTAATACATGTAATTAATAATATAGCTATTGGAAACTTTTACAATAATATGAACAGTATAGAAAATATTCCTCATCGGTCAAGTAAAAATTGATATACAAAATTAAAAATTAAGTAAGGCTGACTAAAACATATGTATGCAAGAATATGCATACATATATACATATACAGATATATATAGACATAAACACTCATACATATAAAGACATATATGTCTGTTATAAAAATGTGGGTAATAGTTGCCTTAAATCAATATATCACAAGAAATATTCTTCTTGCTTTTTTATACATTTTAGATATCCTTGTGTCATAATCAACAGGCTTTATTTCATGTAAATGCGCAAGAAGTAAAAACTTTATAATTAATCATCTGTAGTGAGTAGAACTCTAAGATGATTTCCAACAACCTTTCAACCTAGTAAATGCACTTTGTCTAATTGCTTTCCTTTGAAGATGAGAGAAACAGGGAATATTATGGTTTTCACTCATTAAGCTATCTAACAAAACTCAAGGATTTGTAGTAGTAATGTAAGGTCCCTAAAGAACTGCCCTGAATTAATAAAAAGGAGATTATTTTGGTTACATTTGATCAAATTAGATGCGATCTTTAAAGGGATCGATCATTTTCGGGAGGAAGAGATTTAGAGATTCTCCTGCTAATTTGGAGCAAGATAACTTAAGGTGAGCACACGGTACATAACTGTGGACTAAGCCTGAGGTCTGAGAGAAACACCTGTCCACACTAAATGAGACAAAAATTCCTTATTATACAACTGCAGCAAACTGAATCTACATACAACCAAGCAATCTTAAGAGCCAACATTGCATCGCTGAATACTGCATCACTTTTAGTAAAGGATCCTGTCAGAAACATGCTCAATAAAATCATTATATAATACCTGTGTTTTGTTTTTAGATTGAATTTGTGACATTGTAAGTTTGTTACACAGAAATAGAATATGAACACATAGCCCCTTAGAGAAAATTTCTTCCTGCTTTCTTCATTCTCTGGGTTTTCAAAGTATTGGTTCTGAGTGTAGTACATCACTCAGAACCCTTTAATTATGAATACAGCTGATTATTGTACACACTCATTTTAAAAAACTTTTCAAAGGGAAATCAAAAGACTTAAGATATTGTTTCCTCAGTAGAATAGTACTCATGGAGTTAACAGGTTGTCAACTGCCATTGATAAGGAAAGCTATTTATTAGGTAGATCAATCAATATTCAATTAAATAATATGTCAGGCAGATATTTTCATGGTTATAATTAATAGCATGAACTGTCAGCAAATTTAGAGCCACATAAACATTTTTCATATAAAATATGTAAAAAACATAAATATAATTTACTACTCAAAATCTGAAACTATGTAACACTTGTTGTTCTTTGGCAGGTAGTTATATTTCCCTTCAACATCCTGCTTAGCATCAAAAACATTTTTAGACAGAACTCTATGCAGCCATTTCCACTCCATCCAATTCAATTTGGGAAATAAAATGGATATTTTCCTGGAGAAAATCAAATTTACTCCATGATTTAAGCCGTCTAAATTTTTCTAATGCTTCTCAGCTACTGAAGACTAGACAAAACCTGCTTCTTCCAGCTTTCATTATAACCTTAAAAAAGAAGAGAGCATTTAGTATAATGAAGTGCAAAAGAGCTAAGCAAAATTTAGCAGAAATACCATCACACTTACTACGGTGATTCTATTTTTTGATCATTTCCTTGGCTAGTAAATGGCTGCATATCCTTGGTGGTCTATTGCTAAACTTTCACACAGCCACATGACTTCATAAAATTTTCTTGGGTGAATCTCAATGATCCTGTCTTGTTTTACCCTTTCCTCTTGCTGTACTGCATGAGATAAGTCCCTCGCAGGCCCCTAGCTCACTGTCATAGGCAGAGTGAACCACAGTGCCACAGAAGTTCTCAAAGCATGTTTTGGAGCAATATCTTCAATATTACTTCCTACTTCAAGAACGGAAATTTTCCATTCTCCCTGAGTTCTCGTGGATTCAACAAGTGGACACTCATGTTGTTATCATCAAAAAGGTACTCTAAATGAGCTAATGTATCTCAAATATTTTTTAAACCTTAATAGTTTCCTAACTAATAACTTTGGGTTATGACAAATTCAGTTTTCACCTCGATATCATTAAAAGTAATGTAAAACTTCCTTTGATAATTCAGATAAGTAGGAAGATTTGTTTGTGTATAAAGGGGAGGTGGTCTTTTCTCTTTGGGAACAATCAAGCCTGGATATTAAATATTTTGCCAATTCTGGGCTTGAGCTCAGGGCTTGAGCAATGTCCTTGGACTTTCTCAAGGCTAGAGCTCTACCACTTGAGCTTCAGCACCACTTCCAGCTTTCTTTTCTATGTATGTGGTACCAAGGAAACAAAACCAGGTCTTCGTGCTTGTTAGGCAAGCACTCTACCACTAGGCCAAACTCCCAGCCCATGGATATTAATTTTAAAAGCATGAAAGTGCTTGTTTTTGCCATCAATGTAGTTTCTCCACATTCTTTTTAGCACTAGTCATTATTACCTCACATTCCCAACAGGGTTGAAAATCAAATGAGAGCACTGATCATATGCCAGACAAACATAACTTGCAGATTTCAGAAATTCCTGAATCATGGATTATTACCTTCATAAAGAAAAAATAAAAGTGAAGATAATTTTAATTGTAGACTTTGACGTGTTTATGATTGAATTCTGTGACGTAAAATATCATAATGTAAGTGACCTACTCTATCTTTCGCTTTAGATACTATAAAATTATAGTATTGATAATCTAGCATAAGAAGACATGAGTGACATCATCTGACATGTAACAAGTACCCAATAAATTTTTATTTTGTCCCAATTTCCAGTACCCACAATAAGGGGTAGGATGCTAAACAATTTCATTTTCCAAATCATATTCTCCCAGAGCCAGCTGGGATATTTTCATAGCCTTTATGTTCTAGTCAGATAAACTCATACATACTGGCTGAAGATTTCAGCATTATGAAATCATCATTTTCATTCATCCTATGGTTCTTTATTATTCTTCATCTTCTTTTCACTTTTCCAAAGGCAGCTTGTGGTGGGTTGTGAGTAATTTAACACAGGAGATATCCTAGAAAATTCTAAAATATAACAAGCAACATATATGGAGAATTTGACATGAGTCAGCTGCTCTTGTGTATAATGACTCATCCACCCCCCCAAAATAAATATTTGACATGAGAGTAGCTCTTATTTAATAAACAAGAAATTTGAATCATCAATAAGCATAAGGCCCAAAGCCACACAGATGAAAAACAACAGAAGTAATATAAACAATATAGGAATTCCAGAATTCGTGGCTGAGTATCGTATCTCATACCTGTTATCACAGCCTTGTGGAGATGGAGCTACAAGATGGTGAGTTTTAGGATTACCCAAAAAGGAAGAGAGAGAGAGAGAGAGAGAAGAGAGAGAGAGAGAGAGGGGGAGCGCACAAGAACAGAGAGAGAAAGAGGGAAAGAAGAAATGAAAATAGGAAGGAACGAAAGAGAAAGAAAGAAAAAGGGAAAGTACATTTCTCCACTATGAATTTCTGCAGGACATTTAAACTAAAACAATAACTCTAAGCAAAATAGTTCTTAGAATTTAAGAGTCAATACATTGAGAAAATTGAATTTGGTTTCCATTACTGTGTCTTTTGTCATATCTCATATGAAGATTCAAATTGTTAACCCATCCAATCTAACTGAATCAAAACCTGCCTGAGCATGCCTGCTTCGTTTAGATATTAATGTAAATATTTTTCAGATTTTTGAATATACTGAGATATTTGTTGATTTAAGAAGTCAATCACCTAGATTGGCAGAAGATGGCTCAGTGTGATACATATTGAGCTACCACCAAGATACAAGTTCTGGCAGCATAGGGGGCAGTTCTTTACCAAAAATTGATCCTAAAGAAGCTTTAGTGCCACAGAGATCTCAGTCAGAGAGGAAAAAGGCAGAATACCGGCTGAGAAGACAGTATGGAGCCCCGCCAACCTCGGAGCAGACAGCTCTTCACGGCGGCACAGACCTGCCGGCTGCAGACAGAGTCACACAGAGCCTGCACAAGCCCAGAGCCAACACCCGGCCGTGCACGGAACTGCCAGCTTCATGGAACCGGACAATCCAGCAATTTGTGAGAACCTCCGAGGAGAAGTTTCCACTTCTGCTGACAGAACAGCATTGAGAGGTAGCCCCTCCCTCTCCAACTGAGAGCAGTGCCATCTTGATTGCTGGCAAAGACCCGGCCAAAGCAATTGGAACCTGAGAGGTGATGCTGGAAATGCCATCATTCTAACTGGCAAAGAATTTCCCAGAGATCCCTTAGCCAGAAATCCGGCCCCAGCGCTGCTGAAGTCCATCCCCTGTGCCAGCCACAGACCTGGTAAACAAAGTTGCATGCATCTTTCAGCTTTGTTTTACCAATCAAGCAATCTGATCGGAAAAAAACGCAAAGCCAAATCACAAAGAAAAAGGCCTTGTGAAGTGTTTGGATCCCAAATTTAGTGGAGACACAAGTTTCTTATCATGCCCCCCCCCCCAAAAAAAATGAAGAATACCCTTTCTTCTTTTTTTTTTTTTTTTGTTCTTCTACCCCTTTTCATTTGCATTTTTGGGTTATTCTTATTTTCTCTTAGCCATTTTACCTTTACCTTTTTATTTAATGTTATGATTCATTCCTTTTTTTTTCTTTTTTCTTTTTTCTTTCTCCTCTCTTTTCACACATTTCTTCTGTCACAGTGGTTGTTCCAAGAAACACAGTGACAGCTCTGGGTACAGTCTGCATAAAAATTATATCTATAGTGATACAGTCACCTGCTTTTTAATCTCCTCGTTCTAAACCCTAGTATCTCTTGGGTAAGAACTCACAATAGGAAGGAATTTACCCCCACCATTTTTTTTGGTGTGTTTTATTTTGTTGGTTTTTTTTTCTTTTTTCTTTTTAAAATTTGTATCATTGAAATCTCCTATATCTACCTCCCTCTTTTCTCTATATATTCTTCTTATTACTCTTCTTATTTTCATAAGTTTTATCTAGGTTCTTCTTAACTTTCTACTCAAATATTCTACCTGACTATCATCTTAGGTCAGTTATCCTTACATGATACCTTTTCTTCTTTACTCTAATACTCTTACACTCCTGCAATATTCTTTTCCTACCTCCCTTGTTGCCATTAATATTATTTTTCTATCTCTGATCCTCTATTCATCCTCCAACTCTTATAATACAAGGATCTACATTTGATGGTTGTTGAGCAATGCTGTGTATCTAGGTGTTCAATTATACTCTATGTCCAGAGAGACTTAAATGTAATAGAGATTGGATTGAGGGGTTTATAGTTTTGGTCATAAATTGGTAATCTGTGGTTGTATTAGATTTGTATGTAAGTGCACAAAAAGAAAGAGAGAATGATATTACCAATCTAAAAGTGGGAACATCTATTGTCAGCCAACTGAAAAGGTCTAGGTTGGTTATATCTGAAAAATTATAATCTTGTTTAGTATTGATCTTGCTCCCATTTTCAAATGGACAGAACAAGAAACTCAAGAAAAATGTCAAATCAAGGAATAGCATCTCCCATCCAATATAAACAGACAATGGAACAGTCACTGGCAAATCTAGAGCAGAGTCTTCCAAGTGCTATACAAATGCAATTGATAAACATCATTAATGAAAAGTGTGAAAACATAAAGAAAGAGATAAGAGAGGAAGCCATAGCTAAACAAGAGGAAACCATAAACAAGGTGATATGTGAAAAATGAGAAGCCATAAAGGAGGCCATAATAAAGGTTTTTTCAAATAAAAATGGACAAATTCATAGAATCCACAAACAAGAAGGTGACATAACTTCAACAAATGTCCAAAGAGAATAAGGCTGCTGAGCTAACCACTCAAATGGAAATCAAGGAGTTAAAGAAATCCACACATGATTTAAAACAAGAGATGCAATGCATCAAAAATGAGCAATTAGAAGCAATGGGGTTAAAAAATAAAGTAGAAAGCTTTGATAGCAGGTTAGACAATGCAGAAGAGAGAATTTCTGGGGTTGAAGATAATTTAGTTGTTATAGAGAAAGAAGAGAAAATGAGTCAATTCAAATCTAGGAAATATGAGAGAGAGCTTCAGGAGGTCCAAGATACAATTAGGAAGCCTAATTTAAGGCTAATTGGTATTGAGGAGGTCTGGAGACAGAAGTCAATGGTATTGGAAATATACTACATAGAATCATATCAGAGAACTTCCCAAATATGCAGAAGGGCAGGCCCATCCAGATACAAGAAGCTTTTAGAATCCCAAACAGACCTGAGTAGAAAAGAACATCCAACCGCTACATTATAATCTGAACTAGATCAATAAAGACCAAAGAAAGGACCTAAAAGCAGCCAGGGTGAAGAGAACAATCACCTATAAAGGCAAACCAATCAGAATAACCCCAGATTTCTCAGCAGAGACCATGTAAGCAAGAAGAGATTGGAAGGATATACGTCATGCCCTGAAGTCAAATAACCACCAACCAAGAATACTGTACCCAGCTAAGCTCTCATTCATAACTGAGGGAACAATAAAAACATTCCATTCCAGGGAAAAACTACAACATTATGTAGCAACCAAACCAACATTACAGAAAATTCTCAAAGATGTTCTACACATAGAAAACCAACACAAAGGTAATACAGAGAAAGACATGGCACTAAAACTCATACCATGTAAGTTCCACCAGAACTACCAAGACACAGGCCCTAATGAAAGCTTTTAAAAATGGCAGGAAATCTCAATCGTGACTCTCAATACCAATGGACTTAACTCTCCAATGACACAGACTATCTAGTTGGATCAAAAAGCAAGAACCATCATTCTGCTGTCTTCAAGAGACACATCTTACCCCCCCCCCAAAAAACAAATATTTTTTGAAAGTGAAGTTGGAAGACAGTTTACCAAGCTAACAGACCCCATAAACAGGCTGGAGTTACCATCCTCATATCAGATAAAATATACTTCAAGCTAAAATTAGTGAGAAAAGACAAAAAATAACTTACTACATACTACTAAAGGGATCTTTCCTCCAGGATGACATATCCATCCTAAATATTTACACACCTAATAGCGGAGTGCTGAACTTCATCAAACAAACTTTACTTATACTGAAACTGTACATAGATCAAAACACACTGATTGTTGGTGACTTTAACACACCACTCTCACCTATGGACAGATCAACCAGGCAAAAACTCAACAGAGAAACATTAGATTTGAACAACTATATAGACCAACTAGATCTAACAGAAAACTGCAGATAATTCCACCCAGGAAGAACAAAATATACGGTTTTTTTTCAGCAGCACATGGAATATTTTCCAAAATACACCACATTTTAGGGCATCAAACGAACCTGGACAGATTCAGAAACATTGAAATTATTCCTGCACTCTCTCAGACCACAAGGGCATCAAATTGGAATTGAGCACACATCTCCACCAATGAAAACCCTGTAACTCATGAAGTTTAAACAACACATTGTTGAATCACCAATGGGTCATGGAGGAGATCAGAACAGAAATTCAACAGTTTATGAAATTTAACAAAAAGGAACACACAAACTACCAGCTCATTTGGGACATGGCAAGGGCAGTACTCAGAGGAAAATTTCTAGCTCTGACTGCTGACAGTAACAAATTGGAAAAATCATAAACCAACAATTTAATGTGTCACCTCCTGGAAAAAGAGCAATAAAACCAAACCTAATCCCAGTAGAAGGAAGCAAATTATTAAAAGCAAAGCAGAATTAAATGAATTGGAATCAAAAAAAACTATAGAAAGAATCAACAAAACAAGGAGTTGGTCCTTGGAAAGAATTAACAAAATTTACATACCTTTAGCAAATCTTACCAAAAAAAGGAGGGAGCATACCGAAATAAACAAAATCACAGATGAAAATGGTAATATCACGACAGAAATTACCAAGATCCAGAGCATCATGAGGGCATACTTCTCAAACCTTTTCTCAAACAAATTTGAGAATCTAGAAGAAATGGATGGATTCCTAGCCAACATTAACACACCCACACTGAACCAAGAACTAACGCAACTAAACAGGCCTATTTCAAGCACTGAAATAGAAATGGCAGTAAGAGACCTTCCAACTAAGAAAAGCCTAGGGCCAGATGGATTCACAGCTGAATTCTATAAGGTCTTCAAGGCAGAGCTCACACCAATACTCCTCAAGCTGTTCAATGAAATTGAAAATGAAGGTTCTTTACCAAACTCATTCTATGAAGCCAGTATAACCCTCATCCCCAAACCAGACAGAGATTCATCAAAGAAAGAGAACTGTAGACCTATTTCTTTAAGGAACATCAATGCAAAACTTCTCAACAAAATACTGGCCAACCGTCTACAACAACTTATCAAAAAAATTATACACTATGATGAAACAGGATTCATTACAGGGAGGCAAAGCTGGTTCAACATATGCAAATCAATTAATATAATTCAACACATCAACAGGAGCATGGACAAAAATCACATGATTGTCTCAATAGATGCAGAAAAGGCATTTGACAAGATCCAACACCCCTTTAGGTTAAAAGCTCTGGAGAAACTAGGAATCCATGGAACATTCCTCAGTATAATAAAGGCTGTGTATGACAAACCCACAGCTAGTATTATACTTAATGGCAAAAAGCTAAAGTCATTCCCTCTAATATCAGGAAGGAGACAAGGATGCCCACACTCTCCACTCCTCTTTAACATAATATTAGAGTTCCTAGCCAGTGCAATAAGGCAAGAAGCAAGCATAAAGTGGATACAAGTAGGGAAAGAGGAAGTAAAACTCTCCCTCTTTGCAGATGACATGATTCTGTATTTAAAGAATCCTATAGTCTCCACTCCCAAGCAGCTTGAGCTGAATCAAAACTTTGGAAGGGTAGCAGGCTATAAAATTAACCCTCAAAAATCAACTGCCTTCGTCTATGCCAACAGTGAGGGGAATGAGGCAACAACCAGGAAAGCAAGTCCTATTGCAATAGCCTCGAAGAAAATAAAGTACCTAGGAATTAGCTTAACTAAGAATGTAAAGGATCTTTTTGATGAAAACTTTAAAACCCTGAAAAAGGAAGTTAAAGCAGAACTGAGGAAATGGAAAAACTTCCCATGCTCCTGGATTGGAAGAATTAGCATCATGAAAATGACAATATTGTCAAGAGCTATCTACCAATTCAATGCAATAGCCATCAATATCCCAATGTCATTCTTTAAAGAAATAGAAGAGGCAATCCAAAATTTCTTATGGAAAAATAAAAGACCACGTATAGCAAAGACACTTCTTAGTAGAAAGAACAGCCCAGGAGGAATTTCAATACCAAATTTTAGACACTATTCCAGAGCTATAATGATCAAAACAGCTTGGTACTGGCACAAGAAGAGGCCTGAAGACCAGTGGAATAGAACTGAGGACCCAGATATTAAACCACCGACCTATGGCCACCTAATCTTTGAAAAGGGAACCAAAAACATAGAATGGAAGAAAGACAGCCTCTTCAACAAGTGGCGCTGGCAGAACTGGTTAAGCACCTGCAGAAAACTAAAGTTGGATCCTTCTTTGTCACCCTGCAATAGAATTAACTCCAAATGGATCAACGACCTCGAGGTAAAAGCCAACACACTGAAAACTTTACAAGAAGGAATAGGAGATAAACTAGGCCTCCTTGGCACAGGTCAAAACTTTCTTAATAAGGACTAAGAATCACAATAACTCAGAGAAAGGCTGGATAAGTTGGACTGCATTAAACTGCAGAGCTTTTGTATGGCAAAGGACATAACTAGTAAATTAATTAGGAAAGCCTGCAGAATCGGAGAAGATGTTCACTAACCATACAAAAGACAAAGGCCTCATATCTAAATATATCAACAGCTCAAAAAATTGAATCAGTCCAAAACTAATCTCCAAAGTAACAATCATCCCATTAAAAGATGGACGAAAGACTTCAAGAGAGTCTTCTCTGAAGAAGAAATAAAGATGGCCTATAGACACATGAAGAAATGCTCAACATCCCTGGTCATAAAAGAAATGCAAATCAAAACAACTCTAAGATTCCACCTCACTCCGGTTAGAATGGCCAGGATCAAGAAAACTAATAACAACAGATGCTAGAGGGGATTTGGCCAGGAGGGATCCCTACTACACTGTTGGTGGGAGTGCAAACTTGTTCAACCACTATGGAAAGCAGTATGGCAGTTCCTCCTCAAAAGACTAAACACAGTGCTCCCCTATGACCCAGCAATTCTACTCCTAGACATTTACCCAATCGTCCAGAAACAAGGACATACTAAATCCACTAGCACAACAATGTTCTTTTCAGTACTATTTACCATAGCAAAGATGTGGAACCAACCCCGATGTCCCTCAGTTGATGAGTGGATCAACAAGATGTGGTATTTGTACACAATGGAATTCTATGCTGCTGTCAGAAAGAATGACATCGACCCATTTGTTAGGAAATGGAAAGACAAAAAAAAATCATATTAAGTGAAGTAAGCCAGACTCAAAGTACATAGGCTCAATGGTTTTCCTCATTTGTCATAATCAGTAGAAACCTTGGGCTCTCCTAGCAGAGATTTGCAATAGAGCAAAACCTAGATACATAAGGCCATATAGTATGACGCTAAATGAAAGGACCTCACGGATATAGAAACAAAAGCCATATAATAAGTGATTGTTGTCCTTACTGTACTATGTTATCTCTCATCTCTTTTGCTGTCCCTTGGTTATCTCATATTGTTACAGTATCTTACTTTGTTATCTGATATATTGGATATATTTGTATTTGGTTATTTGAAATTGCTAGGGAAGGGGGGAAAACAAGATGAGGGGTGGGGGTGGGGAGAGGGAAATGTTAACCAAATCATGAGAAAGTGTATGAATGTATATGAATTAATACACCTTCTATCTGGCAAATATAATACAACCCTTCTATTAATTACAATGAAAATATATGAAAAAAAGAAGTCAATCACCTTCTCAAGAAGTTATTTTGGTATACCAGCTTGTAAAACTATACATTGCAGTAAGTATGTACTTCTATTTACATTCATTGCTTAATAGTAGCACTCTCTCTGAGCTACAATGTTAATGAAGGGACTAATTTGCTTACATGTAATTTGTTTCTGAAGTCAGCGTCACCCTTCACTCCAGCTCTAGGGAATATTTATTTAATATCTGATTAACTCAGGTATTGAGTTAACTGATGATTGACTTAATCATCCATGAAAATGCAAATCCTCAAGAGGCGTTAAAATTCCCAGTAGAAGATAAAAATCTCATTATTTTTCCTCCTAAATTCTTTTTGCAGGGAATTATGATATTTTAAGGTTTGCTTTATTTCTCTTCCAAAATTTTGTTTTTTCTCCCAATAACTTTATTGTTCACTGTATTAACCAAAGGCAGAAACCAGTTGGAGTGACCAGATCATTTATATCATAAATCTAATGTGTCATAATCACCTTGCTATGAATCAAGAAAGTAATATAATATGGTTTATACATCTCAATCTAAGTGACGTGTATGGAGCAATAGGAGGCAAAGAAAAATGAGCTAAATTACTTAACATAGAATGGTAAGAGGAGGCATTTCCAAGGAAGCTATATTTATGCATTCAGACTTATGTATTGGGAACAGTTACTTGCATACTGAGTAAAGAATATATAATGAATAGAGAGATCAATTAGGAGATTTTTTTGTGAAGAGAAGGTGATCTGAATAGAGACAGAAGGATTAACAATGAGATCTATTTCTTAGTCCTTCAGAGTAGCCATGTTCAGTATATGGTTCTATAACCTGTAGCATAAATTCTAGGTTTATTGTACCAGGAACCCTGTCCATGCATGATAGAATCTTATCTGAAGATACTGCAGTCAATTTTGATCAATACTGAAGTTAACTTCAAAATGTGGTAGTAGAAAAGTCAAATTAAAAGGTTAAAAATGACTTATCCCTATATTTAATTATTCAAGAAGGGATCTAGCAGACTTTGACAAAAATTAAAGGTGGGAAAATTTCCTTTATGTAATCAACTTCAAAACATTGTTGAGTGTCCAGACAAAATTTCCTTAGCCATTTCTAAATCTCATGCTTTGCTGGATCATTGCAATAATTGATAACTATATGTCATTTACCCTCCCACCAGATCTCTACTTTCTGATTTCCACTCATGTGAATTGTCTTTTCCTGCTTTCTGGCTCACCCGGTCCCATGAGATCAAAATGTAACACCCAACTATCCTTCCTTCAATATTTTTCTGCATAATACTTATTCTAAGGAGAATCTTGACATCTGCAACTGAGAAAAATGTACTTCTGCATTAAACCCAACAGCTGATTTTGATTTACAAAGATGTGTAACTACTTAGAAAATAATTTTTAAAGTCAGTGAATTATTAAAAATAATTGCAAATAAAAATTAAAGTGTCCTTTAATTTTACTATCAAAGTTTATTATGATATTTTAAATCCTTGATACAGTTGGTAATATTTCTGATCTATCTTACTTTGTACTTCTAATAAAATATAAATTTAATTTCCAATCTTGCATTTGAACTTGTATGAATATTTTCTCAAAGTCTTATATCAAATCAATAGTGATTGAATGCCATTTCCCCTTTAAATTATTTTCAAATTTTAATGATAATTATTGGCAGTACATTGTACAATATGACAAGAATTGATTTAAAGCAAAATCTAAGAAAACTTACTGTTTCCTCCTGTTCAGTGATTTTACTGCATTTGTTACAGCAACATTTTGCACTTCTTTTCAATATCAACGTAAAAGCAATGTATGACAAAATCTTTTTCTTTCAGAACTGTTGTTCTTTTATATGAATGCTTCTCTATTAATCATAACTATGGCAGCTCAATGCTGAGATTGAGGCATAAAACGAAATTTATTAAAATCTCTCCCGGGCAGTCCTGACACAGGAAACTCAGTATTTATTAATGCCTTTCCATTTTAAGCTTAGAGAAAGCTGAATTCAATTCAGTAAAACTTGTGACACTGCCTTCATACTCAATTTTTCAAAGCCTAAAAAGAAGTCTCTATCAATTGACATATTCTATGAAATAAGGAATCAATTTTAAAGGATTTCCCCCCTTTCCTATCTTTCTTTATTTCTTTGACAGTTATATGCTTTTTTTAACTATTGGGAAGATTTCTCCTATAGCTAAATGCTAAACTAGCTTTTATGGCTTGGACAATGTTCCATACACCTGACATTTGAATGATCTAGATCAGGTGACCAAAACAAACAAGACCCATGGAAAAGATTGACGTGTCTGAGTAGAGAAACCACATTAAGAATTTGCTTCGCACAGCTTCCTAAATGACAGCAAATGATCGTGGCCACTGGGACAGCAACAAATAACTTTATTGTTCATGATAAAATGGATGGTCTTCTGCTAGGTAAATTCATGTAATCCATGTGGACAGAGCCAGGTTGGTGCTGGTGATTGAGTTTAATGTTTCTCCTGTCTTAGTATTTCAGTGTTTAGTAAATTTCCACAATCTTTTCAGACTGAGAGGTTAATAATATAAATCTGATTAGGAATCATCTCTTCTCAGGGACATGCTAGAATCTCTGTTCTTTCTCGTTTCTTACTAGATAAATAAGTAGGAAAAGACTGTCCAGGATAAACTGCTTTATATGTCATATGGACATACTAGGGGGAATTTTCTCTCATCAGAATGATCTGTTGGAAAACAGCTGCTTATTAACACAATTAATTGTGATTGAGATCATCTTTATATGTACCCTGGGTTTTGTCAAGCCCAGGAGTGGCAAAAAAAAGGATTCATGTTGGACCAGTATGCAGAGGTTTTTGTTTCTTTGCAGGTGTACAAATAAGACAGAGGGCCAGATATTCCTTTTTTTCTGTTTTTTCTTATTTCCTCCAAGGTAGCCCTCTAAATCTTTTTCAATATTCAAGTTCTGTTAAAGAATGTATGTCTCAACATTTAATTTCCCTTTTCTCTCTTGCCTTCCAGATTTTAAAAGATGAATTATAAATATATAGCCAGTCATTCCCAGGTGATTTAGTGATCAAAATAGCCTACTTGAAGTATATAACTGATTTCATGCTTTTTCCAAGCTAAATTTTATATATAGGCTCTTATGAAGAACAATAAAACATGGTTATTGGGATAAACATTTGGGATTGTGAATTCTTAGGATACCTGGTTGTTGTACACTATTAGTAATGAATGGATTCAATATGAAAAGCATTTTTCTTTAAGAAAAACCAAATCACAAAAAATATTTATTTACATGCAAATGATTCATGTAATTGCTTTCACTTTAATCTGAAATTCCACTCATTTACAAGATGAACCTATGTAGAAATCACTGACTAATTAATGACTGTAGAGAAAATGTGCATGTAAGAGAGAGATGATGAAAAGAATGATCTCTTAAACAATATACAGTCTTATTCCGTATATAGACGCATATTAAACTGGGCTTAGAATGAGTTTATTCATTTATCAAGGCTACATTATTAATTAAAACATCAACTGATTATACTAGTACATTTCTGTAATCCCACAGAGGGCATGGGAAGAATGTCATGGAACCCATATCTTGAATACGGGCATGGCGTGGTGGTTCATGCCTGTAATCCCAGTTACTTGGGGATGAACATAAGAGGTTTATGGATCATGGTTTGGTCTAGGCAAAAGTACCACACTCTACCTGAAAAACTTACTAAAGCAACCAAAAGAAAAACAAACTAAAGAACTGAATGCTTTTCTTAATTAGAAGAGGGCTTCTTAGGTAGTTTTAGATGCAAGTTCAAAACCTCAATATTTTCCCTAAATAATAATAAATGATATTTTGATGAATTATGACTTAGTGACTCAATATATGTTTGTCATGGTGTAAGGAGTTTTATAAGATCTATCTTACTTTTCATGATAGACCAATGGAAACTTAATAGCATCTTAATAGAAAATGACTATTTTTAAATGTGATGTACTACTTTTTAACTTCTAAGAGAAAAATAGTTGTTAGACTCCAGACTGAAATTGAAACCTCTGACAATCAGAAATCTAATTTCATACCCTCCTCCCTACCATTCCAAGTTTTGAATTCCTGCCCTCATACTTGATATGTTGGCACTCAATCACTCAAGCAATACTCTAGCTCTAACTAACTCTAGTTAATCTTGGATAGTTGTGTTTTCTTCTTGGTATGTGCTTGAGCTTCAACTCAGCTACTTTAGGCTTCCTGTACTTGCTATGATTCCAGGAACCTGCCATTTATCCACATTCTCTCCATGGAAATGAAGTGACATTCACTTTACTGACAAGGCTGACCTCAGATGCTGATCCACCTGTTTTCAGACACTTAAATTTCCAGGCTTACAGATGAGCCACAAGAACCAGATGTAATTAGAACTTGTGTCTCATATGCAGCCCTAGAAATAAAATATATTTAGAAACTACCCAGTTACACATATTCCTATCACATTCAGGACTTTTGAAAAACTCTTCTCAGATATACAGACATATACACAAATACACACACATATATATGTATATATGTATATTTACTTGATTTATTTAGGCTTAATTAAAAATTAATTTAAAATGTAAATTTGGACATTTATCTTTTCATCGAAGATTAAACTTCCGCAGAAATACTAACACAAAATCCTACCAGTAAAAAATGTTTTGTGTGATGTATAGGGAATGAAGTATTATCTATCAATGCAAGGAAACTCTTTGAAAAGTTATTGCAAATATTTTACCAAATGAAGCATATTTATTTAGAGTGTTGGAAAGTAACAGTTTTTTCACTTTGTCTGACATTCAGTTTATGTTTGATGCTTTTGGTAGCCCAATGACATAACTGAAGCCTAGGTTATGTTTATCATTATTTGCAAATTTCCTATTAATCTATTGCACTCTAGAAGACTGTTGGTGAAACTGTAAACTTTCTATTCAATTTCTATAGAAATGCTTTATAAGGAACAGGAGTTTTTGAAATTCTACAAGAAAACAAAATACTACCCTCAAGTTTTAAAAGCCTTGTATCAGAATGGACTGTACTCAGACTGACATGTTGAATTGAATCCCCTTTCTACAATGATTAATAATATTAATAAGGACAATGATAATGAAAGCTTTTCAAATCCATATCAACTACCAGTATAGATGATCATGAAGTTTAATTTTAAAGCAAGGGGAATGCAGAGATAATTAGTCTGAAATTCCCACTAAAGTAACTGTAGAAAGATTCATTATGGTAGGCTTGCTTCTTCGGAAAGAGGAAATAATCCAATATTTACAAAGAAAGTATAGCAAAAATGCCCAAAGTTGGTCAAATTGAGGGGTAAGAAAAATGGATTTGTTTAACTTTCCCCTTGATTTCTAAAATTTGGCTTGCTGAATAAGCTGGTACTACTTTCCCCAAGAAAGTATATTTTTATGCTTCTTTTTTAGGTTACATATATTACATAATATTCTCCTGATAAATATTATAACAAGCATGATAATTTCACACATTTTCCATGATGGTGAAATAATACTTGTATCTTATGAAAAGGGAGAGAAGAAAATACCCATGGATCGTAGAGGAATTGGGAATGAGGCCTGGGTTTTGGTAGTAGGCTAAACGCCTAAGAAAAATCAGTCTTTAGGTGAGATTGTATATGGCATTAGTTAGTGTCTCATTTTATATTCTCCCTTACATTTTCCATTTTAATGCTCTATGTTCTCTCTTCCAATAGACAAAACTTAGAGAATACAAGTAGTAATATTTTTTATTTAGATAACTTTTGTAATTCTAGTTTATGCCTATTTTTTAACCTAACTATTGACAATAGTGCCTTTCACTCTCAAAATACCTGATATGAATGCTAAAATTACATGGTCACTACACACCATCTATTATTAACCCATCCCCAGACTTAATGACAACTAGTTACAGCCTTTTCCTTCATGATCATTGTAACAACTGAGTGGATCTGATCTGTTGATTTAATAATGTGGTTAGTCTCCATTGTATAGAGTAATAATGCATCCAATGACCACAGATCAAATGACCTATCTCTGTTATGCATGATCATTTGGTTTTCTTTCAGCAGTTTG
Organism: Megascapheus bottae; assembly: GCF_031878675.1. Lineage (NCBI taxonomy): Eukaryota > Metazoa > Chordata > Mammalia > Rodentia > Geomyidae > Megascapheus > Megascapheus bottae. The sequence continues at coordinate 72,446,612 of NC_143510.1, read as the reverse complement.
TCTCTGAGTTTACATTTCTGGTTTTAAGAGAATGTAGAATGGTACAAACACAAATCCAAACCAATATTGCTTTTATACTAGTATATTAGCATATTATGCTGGCTATAAATGTCACAAGACTATCCCAGAGATATGGCACTGGTGGCTCACACCTAGAATGCTAGATATGCAGGAGGCTGAGATTTTAGGGTCATGAGTTGAAGCCAGCTCAGGGAAAAGTCCATTAGACTCATATTAAATTAACCACAAGAAAAGCTGTAAATGGAAATGTCCAGCACTAGTCTTTAGCAAAACAGCTCAGAGATAGCATAAAGGATTTGAGTTCAAGCCCCAGGTGCCCACCCATCTTCACCAAACAAACAAACAAATTTACAAACCCAAATTATGTCTCAGAGATAGTAAGAGAGAAAGATTAAACAGTTGAAGGTGAAGCTTGGTAGATGTGTTCAAGCCATTCATTGAATGCATTGAAGCAATCAGCAGTGATTTATTTTGTGCATAAATCATATTTTCTCTTCACTAGTATCTCTGACTTTTTCCCTATGTCATTTTGAAAGCAATTACCAGTCATTACTAATGATTAAAATAACTCCATGATGTTTTTATATTCTGCTGTCTGCATAACATGTAGTACACATGTGGAAACGTATGTTTCTAATATTCATTTTTTAGATGTTTGTTGGACAGGTCCTCTCTTAATAGTCTTCTGCTTGTTCTGAAGCATATCATCCATCATCCTTTTGCTTCACCTCTTCAGGTCTGGGATTGCAGTCTTATGCACTATATGTGGCCATACTAATTTATTTTACATTTTTTCCTCCACAATGTATTTCAATAAAATTGCAAAATCCCTCTCAGTGTCTTTCTTGCTGTTGTTTAGTAAAGACATGCTTAGAGTATTTTGCTTCAAAGAGATGTTTTCTTTTTCTTTTAGGTAAGTCTACTGTGAAAGAATCAGAGATTACAATCAGCTAATAGCAAATGCTGCCAGAGAGATCATTTGTATTCTAAAATTCAAATGAGCACTTTTTAAAAATCTACCATGTTTCCTTGATTAAAACAAGTAAAAAATATTCAAGAATGTTTTGTATTGATTTGCATTTTTTAATAACAAGCACTTTTTATTTTTATTTATGTATTTATGTATTTATTTTTACCTAGTATACATTCAAAACATTATTCATTATGATTTCCTCCTATTTAATACTTCCTGTCTGAAAATGTAAGGAGTGTTTATGGACTGTGAAGTATATCTGGCATGACATAGTTCAATACAGCAGTTATTTAGTCTGGTGCTGCAGTGTCACAGTGACAGAAAATGTTTATGCTTGGGGAGAACAATCTCAGAACATCTTTTACTTTTAAGCATAGATCTATTTATTTTTATATCATTTTATCAATATTGGCAGAAACATGGAAACATGAAAATCTGTCTCCATGGGGACAGAGAGAATGAAACTAATGTCATTTTATTATTCAGAAAATTGGAGTTTAGCATAAAATCACCTCATCCAAAGCGGGGGTGATACTATCTTTTTGCTTAGAGGGAGAAATTTTGCTTAGTGTACATTAGGATTAAGGAGATCAACAATGTTGAAAATGCCTTAAATAGAGAGACAAAAATAAACATTTAGATGAAATATAATTTTATAACCTCTGCAAGGGAAAAACACAAAAGACAATAAACTATTTCCTTTATTTCATTTCAACTTCAGCCAGTTAAGACATTTCAGGAGGCTTTATCTTTGATTCTGTTGTATTCAATATGCTCAGCTAGAGAAGTATTATCTCACTTATTTAAATAACAATGGCATAAGATAAAAGGCAAGTTATATATAGGGATCAAAATAGAAAAAAAAAACTTCCACACTAAGTATTTGTTTTTTTTAAAAAAGAAAGAAATATGTGGCTTTGTCTTTCATTCCTCCTTTATTTTCCTGTTAGCCTGACATTTGCCTTAAAATATATATCATAAGCTTGCCTCAAACTCTCATGATCATCTGCCTGCCTCTCCCTCCCAAATGTGGGGACTACAAAGGTACATCACCACTACTGATCTCAGGCTCAATGCTATACAATATCAGTCAGCCATTCTTTTAGTTTTCAAACTTTAGTCATAATCATAATCAAAATTCTGGGTCTGACTTCAAGTGAAGAGTATATTATTCCTCTTTCTAGCCATCCTTAGGTGAGAAAGAAAATATTGAATGGGAGGAGGCAGAAGAAAGATGAAGAAAGAAGAGAATGAGGGAGAAGAGAGGAAAAGGAGGTGGAAGGACAAGAAGGAGGATAAGGAGGAGGAGGATGGAGGAAAAGAAGGGATGGGAGGGGAAAGTCCTTGACAAGGAGAGGCTGGGGCAGCAGTAGGTGTTTGGCATTGTTTTCCTCTATCATCAGCATTTGCACATAGAAGGTCAGAGTGTCTTTCCATCACCAAGCTCATCAAATAAGTTTATGGCTTACTAACTAAGTCAAGTGTCTGTATTTTTAATCTATTCTACCACATTTTCTTTTAATTTTTAATCCCCCTAATATGGTTGTATGCTTCTCCAGGATGATTTAACAAATTAAAAAAAAGGACCTGTGAAACATATTTTTCTCTCATGTGACTGTCTCATTTCAAGTCCATTCATAACTCCTTCACAGGAAAATAACATCAATTTCCTGTTTTCTGAATATTGTCTGCTATGATCATAATCTAAAGAAGGCAGATCTCTTCTATTTTAACTAATAGATGACTCAGTGACAACAAACCATGTTTCCTCTGTCAACTCAGGGGACATAGAAGAAGAACACTCCAAAGATCTCATTAAACCCTGTGTTCCTACAATTGACAGTACTGGAAGATTCTATTCATTCTGTCCATCAGTATACTTCTGATTCTTTACTAACTTGATGATGTTAAATAGTTGACTAAGGCATCTAGTGTTTCAAGTCACCTGTGGTGATTTGCTACATATGATCTAGCACCTTCTTTGACTACAGTGTAGGCCATATATTCTTTTTTCCTATCCTATTCATTAGCTTCTTTTGACAAATGGTACATTTGCTCATATTTTTAAAAATATTTTTCTTGTAATTAATAAAAGGGTTACATGATAGTTGCCAGATAGAAGGTGCATTAATTCACATACATTGATACCCTTCCACATGTCTTGGTCCCCATTACACTCACCTCACCCCCTCATTTTGGTTTTCCCCCCTTCCCTATCCAATTTCAAATAACCAAATACAAACATATCCAATATATCAGATAACAAAGTAAGATACTGTAACAATATGAGATAACCAAGGGACAGCAAAAGAGAGGAGAGATAACATAGCACATTAAGGACAACAATCATTCATTATATGGCTTTTGTTTCAGTATCCTGGAGGTCCTTTCAATTAGCTTCATACTATATGGCCTTATGTATCAAGGTTTTGCTCTAGTGCAAATCTTTGCTAGGAGAGCCCAAGGTTTCTACTGATTATGACAAATGAGGAAAACCATTGAGCCTATGTACTTTGAGTCTGGCTTACTTCACTTAATATGATTTTTTTGTCTTTCCATTTCCTAACAAATGGGGCGATGTCGTTCTTTCTGACAGCAGCATAGAATTCCATTGTGTATAAATACCACATCTTGTTGATCCACTCATCAACTGAGGGACATGTGGGTTGGTTCCATATCTTTGCTATGGTAAACAGTGCTGCAATGAACATTGTTGTGCTAGTGGATTTAGTATGCCCTAGATTCTGGATGGTTGGGTAAATGCCAAGTAGTGGAATTGCTGGGTCATAGGGGAGCTCTATGTTTAGCCTTTTGAGGAACTGCCATACTGCTTTCCATAGTGGTTGAACAAGTTTTCACTCCCACCAACAATGTAGTAGTGATCCCTCCTGGCCACATCCCCTCCAGCATCTGTTGTTATTAGTTTTCTTGCTCCTGGCCATTATAACTGGAGTGAGGTGGAATCTTAGAGTTGTTTTGATTTGCATTTCTTTTATGACCAGAGATGTTGAGCATTTCTTCATGTGTCTATAGGCCATTTTTGTTTCTTCTTCAGAGAAGGCTCTCTTTAAGTCTTTGGCCCATCTTTTAATGGGATGGTTGTTACTTTGGAGATTAGTTTTGGGGTGATTCAATTTTTTGAGCTGTTGATATAATTTAGATATGAGGCATTTGTCTTTTGTATGGTTAGTGAAGATCTTCTCCCAGTCTGCAGGCTTCCTAGTTAAGTTCCTAGATATGTCCTTTGCCATACAAAAGCTCTACAGTTTAATGCAGTCCCACTTATCCAGCCTTTCTCTGATTTTTTGTGATTCTTGGTCCTTATTAAGAAAGTTTTGACGTGGGCCAAGAAAGCCTAGTGTACCAAGCTGTTTTGATAATTATAGCTCTGTAATAGAGTCTAAAGTTTGGTATTGAAATTCCTCCTGTGCTGTTCTTTCTACTAAGAAGTGTCTTTGCTATACGGGGTCTTTTATTATTCCATAAGAAGTTTTGGATTGCCTCTTCTATTTCTTTAAAGAATGACATTGGGATATTGATGGCTATTGCATTGAATTTGTAGATAGCCCTTGGAAAGATTGTCATTTTCACGATGTTGATTCTTCCAATCGTGGGAAGTTTTTGCATTTCCTCAGTTCTGCTTTAACTTCCTTTTTCAGGGTTTTAAAATTATAATCAAAAAGGTCCTTTACATTCTTAGTTAAGCTAATTCCTAGGTACTTTATTTTCTTTGAGGCTATTGCAAAAGGAGTTGTTTCCTGATTGTTGCCTCCTTCCTCTCACTGTTGGCATAGAGGAAGGCAGTCGATTTTTGAGGGTTAATTTTATAGCCTGCTACCTTGCCAATGTTTTGAATCAGCTCAAGGAGCTTAGGAGTAGAGTCTATGGTTTTCTTTAAATACAGAATCATGTCATCTGCAAAGAGGGAGAGTTTTACTTCCTCTTTCCCTACTTGTATCCACTTTATGCTTGCTTCTTGCCTTATTGCACTGGCTAGGAACTCTAATATTATGTTAAAGAGGAGTGGAGAGAGTGGGCATCCTTGTCTCCTTCCTGATATTAGAGGGAATGACTTTAGCTTTTTGCCATTAAGTATAATACTAGCTGTGGGTTTGTCATACACAGCCTTTATTATACTGAGGAATGTTCCATGGATTCCTAGTTTCTCCAGAGCTTTTAACCTAAAGGGGTGTTGGATCTTGTCAAATGCCTTTTCTGCATCTATTGAGACAATCATGTGATTTTTGTCCATGCTCCTGTTGATGTGTTGAATTATATTAATTGATTTGCATATGTTGAACCAGCTTTGCCTCCCTGTAATGAATCCTGTTTCATCATAGTGTATAATTTTTTTGATAAGTTGTTGTAGACGGTTGGCCAGTATTTTGTTGAGAAGTTTTGCATTGATGTTCCTTAAAGAAATAGGTCTACAGTTCTCTTTCTTTGATGAATCTCTGTCTGGTTTGGGGATGAGGGTTATACTGGCTTCATAGAATGAGTTTGGTAAAGAACCTTCATTTTCAATTTCGTTGAAGACCTTGAGGAGTATTGGTGTGAGCTCTGCTTTGGAGACCTTATAGAATTCATCTGTGAATCCATCTGGCCCTGGGCTTTTCTTATGTAGAAGTTCTCTTATTGGCATTTCTATTTCAGTGCTTGAAATAGGCCTGTTTAGTTGGGTTAGTTCTTCTTGGTTCAGTGTGGGTATGTTAATATTGGGTAGGAATTCATCTATTTCTTCTAGATTCTCAAATTTGTTGGCGTAAAGGTTTGAGGAGTATTCCCTCATGATACTCTGGATCTTGTTAATTTCTGTCATCATATTACCATTTTCGTCTGTGATATTGTTTATTTCGGTATGCTCTCTTCTTTTTTTGGTAAGATTTGCTAAAGGTATGTAAATTTTGTTAATTCTTTCAAAGGACCAACTCCTTGTTTTGTTGATTCTTTCTATAGTTTTTTTTTTTGATTCCAATTCATTTAATTCTGCTTTGCTTTTAATAATTTGCTTCCTTCTACTGAGATTAGGGTTGGTTTGTTGCTCTTTTTCCAGGAGTCTAAGGTGACATATTAAATCCTTGGCTTTCGATATTTCCAACTTGTTGTTATATGCACTTAGAGGTATAAATTTTCCTCTGAATACTGCCTTTGCCGTGTCCCAAAGGAGCTGGTAGTTTGTGTGTTCCTTTTTGTTAAATTTCATAAACTGATGGATATCTGTTTTGATCTCTTCGATGACCCATTGGTGATTCAACAATGTGTTGTTCAATCTCCATGAGTTACAGGGTTTTCGTTGGTGGAGATGTGTGTTCAGTTCCAATTTGAAGCCTTTGTGGTCTGAGAGCGTGCAGGGAATAATTTCAGTGTTTCTGAATCTGTCCAGGTTTGATTTATGGCCTAAGATGTGGTCTGTTTTGGAAAATGTTCCATGTGCTGCTGAAAATCTTATATTGTGTTGTTGCTGGGTGGAATATTCTGCAGATGTCTGTTAGTTCTAGTTGGTCTATATAATTGTTCAATTCTAAGGTTTCTCTGTTGAGTTTTTGCCTGGTTGTTCTGTCCATAGGTGAGAGTGGTGTGTTAAAGTCACCAACAATAAGTGTGTTTCGATCTATGTATGGTTTCAGTGAAAATAAAGTTTCTTGATGACGTTCAGAACTCTGGGATTAGGTGTGTAGCTTTAGGATGGCTATGTCCTCCTGGAGGAAAGATCCCTTTATTAGTATATAGTAACCTTTGACTTTTTTCACTAATTTTAGATGGAAGTCTATTTTATCTAATATGAGAATGGCAACTCCAGCCTGTTTATGGGGCCTGTTAGCTTGATAAAGTTTATTCCAACCTCTTACTATCTAAAAATGTTTGTTTTTTTGGGTAAGATGTGTCTCTTGAAGACAGCAGAATGATGGATCTTGCTTTTTGATCCAACTAGACAGACTATGTCATTTAATTGGAGAGTTAAATCCATTGATAATGAGAGTTACGATTGCGAGATATTTATTAGTTCCAGCCATTTTAAAAAGCTTTCATTAGGGCCTGTGTCTTGACAGTTCTTGTGGTATTTAGATGGTGTGATGTTTAGGTGCCATTTCTTTCTCTGTATTGCATTTATGTTGCTTTTCTATGTGTAGAACATGTTTTAGAATTCTCTGTAGTGTTGGTTTGGTTGCTACATAATGTTGAAGTTTTCCCTGGAATAGAATGTTTTTATTGTTCCCTCAGTTATGAATGAGAGCTTAGCTAGGTACAGTATTCTTGGTTGGTAGTTATTTGACTTAAGGGCATGACATATATGCTTCCAGTCACTTCTTGCTTGCATGGTCTCTGCTGAGAAATCTGGGGTTATATTGATTGGTTTGCCTTTATAGGTGATTGATCCCTTCTCCCTGGCTGCCTTTAGGATCCTTTCTTTGTTCTCTATTGATCCAGTTCGATTATAATGTGGCGGTGGGATGTTCTTTTCTGCTCAGTTCTGTTTGGGATTCTAAAAGCTTCTTGTATCTGGATGGGCCTGTCCTTCTGGATATTTGGGAAATTCTCTGAGATGATTCCCTGAAGTATATTTCCAATACCATTGACCTCTTTCTCCAGAACCTCCTCAATACCAATTAGCCTTAAATTAGGCTTCCTTATTATATCTTGGACCTCCTGAAGCTCTCTCTCATATTTCCTAAATTTGGATTGACTCATTTTCTGTTCTTTCTCTACAACAACTAAATTATCTTCAGCCCTGGAAATTCTCTCTTCTGCATTTTCTAACCTGCTGTCAAAGCTATCTACTTTATTCTTCATTTCCCTTGCTTCTAGTTGCTCATTTTTGATGCCTTGCATCTCTTCTTTTAGATCATGTATGGATTTCTTTAGCTCCTTTATTTCCATTTGAGTGGTTAGCTCAGTAGCTTTATTTTCTTTGGACATTTGCTGGAGTTTGGTCACCTTCTTGTTTGTGGATTCTATGAATTTATCCATCTTTCTTTGAAAAACCTTTATTATGGCCTCCTTTATGGCTTCTCCTTTTTCACTTATCACCTTGTTTATGGTTTCCTCTTGTTTAGCTGTGGCTTCCTCCCTTATCTCTTTCTTTATATTTTCACTAATGATGTTTATCAATTACATTTGTATAGCACTTGGAAGACTCTCCTCTAGGTTTTCCAGTGACTGTTCCATTGTCTGTTTATTTTGGGCGCAGGATGTTATTCCTTGATTTGACATTTTTCTTGAGTTTCTTGTTCTGCCCATTTGAAAATGGGAGCAAGATTAATACTAATCATGATTATAGTTTTTCAGATATAACCAACCTAGACCTCTTTAGCTGGCAGACACTAGATGTTCACAATTTTTGATTGGTATTATCACCCTTTCTTTTTGTGCTCTTACAGACCAGTCTAATACAACCACTGATAACCGATTTATGACCAAAACAATAAGCCTCTCAATCCAATCTCTATTGTATTTAGGTCCCTCTGGACCTAGAGTATAAGTGAACACCTAGATATACAGTATTGCCCAACAGCCATCAGTGTAGATCCATGCATTATAAGGGTTGAAAAATGAACAGAGGACCAGAGATAGAAAAATAGTGTCAGAGAGAACAGGGGAGGTACAAGAGGAATAACATAGGGGTGTAAGATTATTATAGTAATGAAGAAAAGTTATAGCGTAAGGATAACTGCCCTAAGTTGGAAAGCAGGTACCATATTTGAGTACAAAGTTTGGAAAATATTAGATAAAACTTATGTGTTGATGCACGACTAGCTCTCAGTCCAACCAGTGGCCTCACAGTGGGCGGCGGGATGGATCAAGGAGCTTCAGTCTGAGCGTACTGGGCAGAAGGTTGGTTTTCCTGTGCTGCTTCCAGTGGCAGGCTGGCCAAGGGTCTGGGGTTTGGGAATTTTCAGGGGCTCTCAGAAGACCAGCAGGTGTCTGCTTTGTTCCCAGGGGCGGGGCCCAGCCGAGGCTGTGGGCTCCAAGGGCGGAGCCTCGCCTTTCTGATTCTCAGAAGGCTAGCCTGGCTGCTGGTCGGCCCTTCAGTTCCCTGCTGTGTTTCTGCTGCTTTGGCCAGGAGTCTGTGACTGTCTGGGGCCCCTTGGTGCTGTCTTGCTCAGGATTCCCAGCTGGAGGATGTCCGGCTCAAGGTTTGAGGGGTACAGATGCTGGCTCCTATTTTCCTGCACACCCCACCTGTTGTTGTAAGGCAGGGTCTCAGTGCCCCCCCCCCAGACCCAATGGCCTGGGAGAGAAACCTGTTGGGCCGTTGGGAGCTGGGACACCTCCACTGCCCCTGGTGGGGTGCTAGATCTTAGTCTGCCTGCCTGTCAGTCTCCAGTCAGAAGCCTGGGAGAGGAGCCTGTTGGGCTGGTGGGAGCTGGGACAGCTCCGCCTCCCTTGGTGGGGTGCTAGGTCGTAACATAGCCGCCTGTTGACTCCAGTCAGAGACCTGGGTAAGGACCTGTTGGGCGGGTGGGGGCTGGGACGCCTCTGCCTCCCTTGGTGGGGTGCTGGGTCTTAGCAACCCTGCTTGTCAGTCTCCAGTGAATGGTCTGGGGGAGGGGGCTGTTGAAGGAAGGGATAGGATTCTAAATTCCTTGCCCCCTGCTCCTGCCAGTCTTTCTCGGGCAGGGTGGAGGGGTCTGAGTTAAGTTCTATTGCTTGGCACCAGCTCTGCTTTCCCAATGGGTTTGGGAACTCGCTGTGCTACTGATGCCTCTGCGTTTGGCTGTGGGTGCTCCATGGTGTAGGGGAGTCTTTCACTCACCTGGGATCTCCGCAGCTGCCGTGTACTCTGCGTCTGGGTTCCACTGCTTCTGCGGCTTACTGGCCCGGTCCTATGCTGGTTTCTGTGGGTCTGGGCTGCCCGGCTCAGTGCCCTCCACAGCGGCTTTTCGCGGCTCAGAGCCAGCGACAAGGGGTGGGGTAGGGGTCCTCGCATTCCAAACTATTTGAGAAAGTTGGATGTAAGCTTTATCTGGATTTCTTTTCCGGTTTGAGTCCTCCATTGCTTTTTGAGTTTGTTGTTGTGGATTTCTTAAGGTAATTGGCTCGTGGGACTCCCTGGTTCTCTCTTTTTGTGAGAGAGAGCTAGGCAGCATCCCTATTGTCTCAGCGCCATCTTCTGCTCTCCCCAGATTTTCAAATCAATAATAATCTCTCAGGGACAGTCTCTGCCTTATTGTCTTAAATTACTCTGCACTGTCTTCCAGTTAGATGACAGAACTTCAACCATGTCTGTATAATCAGTCTGATGTTCTGGTTCATATATCCATATGTGTAAACAAAGTGTTTTCTGCTATGTCTACTAGGCATCTCACAGCAAATGTCACTAATCTCAGACTTATTGCTCAGTAATTTTCTATGCTAAGTTTGTAATTTTTCTTTTGTCTTTCTTTTATTCTTCTTCTCTTTTACTAAAGGGGAGTTTAATTATTCTCATAGTTTGGTGTAATGCATGGATATTATTCCTGATTTTTCTCCTTTCCTCTGTTTTCATTTACTGAATTATGACATAGTTATACTGTCCAGTTAAGTCTAAGTTAAATATCCTTTCTGATTTCAATCACTTTTGTACCTCTAGTGCTCTGAAAGGTGCAAATTACCACCATCTCTACCAAGTTTGTACCATTTCATTTCACTGCCAGCTGTTCTCCATATCCTATCTCTCTTGCTTTCTCTTTCATCTACTAACCTTCTATTGGTTACTTGCTACTTGACTTAAGGAATTTATTTTATAACTATCACAAGCATTAATCTCAAATAGTGCCTGTATTTATTTGTCCTCAATAACAATTTGCTTAATAAATGACTAAAGCAATTTTGATAACCAATGCCATACTTATTTTCTTGACCATTTGTATCAACTATGAAGTGACATGGCTTTATTATTGTACATTGGTTTGCTTTGCTAATGCCCGTGGAACCCATTCGAAAGCTGAGATTATTCGATTATTTCTAATGTAATATATTACCAAGAGGCATTTTATAATTGTGTCAATGTAGTCACTAGTATTGGGGAGACAACAGGAGTTGGAGAATGAAACAGTGGAAATAATGAGAAGTCTTATTTTCTTTGGGGGTGTAATTCTAATTTCAGCTAAATATTTAGAGCAATGCAAAGTAGATTGTTGATCTGTTTCTGAGAAAACCATTAATAATATAAAATGCTCCTCAAGACAGAGCAGAACAGCAGCTGTGTTTGTTGGTTTATTTAGCTGTGCTTTCCATAGATATCTTTATAGTCACATATTATACCATCTATCATAGAGACTGACTCCAGAGCTACATTGTAAGATTCTCAATAACAAACTCCTCTATATATCACCATCCAAAAATGCAATTGCCTGAATCTCTAGTATGCATTATATGAAATGTTATTCGCATTAATTAAATTTACGTGTCATGCACTCAGAAATGATTTAAATAATGTGAATATCATCTCATTTTGGATTATTTGTAATCATTGAACTAAATGTAAGTTAATTTATGTGATGTTTTATGGGTTTCCATATGTTTTTTCACAATAGGCACCATTTAGGCAGTCCACATGTAAATTACAGAAAAATATAAAAGAATCATTGCTATTGTTCCATAGCCATACTTCATATTTGTTACACATGGCATTACCCAGTAAATATTTATTAAGGGCCAAATATGTGTAAATTCTAAGATGATATACACTGAGGAATAGTACATTAAACAGAAATTATGCACACTCTAGATAAACCACTGCAGACAAAATTTGGAATATATCTGAATGTATGTGACACAAATGTATAGAGATGGCGTCATGGCTGGACTGAAGTTGTGGTTTGCATTATTTCATAACCTTTCCTTGGTAGAAATAGTAGTGGTGCTGGCAGAACTGGTTAAGCACCTGCAGAAAACTAAAGTTGGATCCTTCTTTGTCACCCTGCACTAGAATTAAATCCAAATGGATCAAAGACCTCTAGGTGAAAGCCGACACACTGAAAACTTTACAAGAAGGAATAGGAGATACACTAGACCTCCTTGGCACAGGTCGAAACTTTCTTAATAAGGACCAAGAATCACAACAAATCAGAGAAAGGCTGGATAAGTGGGACTGCATTAAACTGTAGAGCTTTTGTATGGCAAAGGACATAGCTAATAAATTAATTAGGAAGCCTACAGAGTGGGAGAAGATCTTCACCAACCATACAACTGACAAAGGCCTCATATCTAAAATATATCAACAGCAAAATTGAATCACCCCAAAACTAATCTCCAAAGTAACAACCATCCCATTAAAAGATGGGCCAAAGACATAAAGAGAGTCTTCTCTGAAGAAGAAACAAAAATGGCCTATAGACACATGAAGAAATGCTCAACATCTCTGGTCATAAAAGAAATGCAAATCAAAACAACTCTAAGATCCAACTTCACTCCAGTTAGAATGGCCAGGATCAAGAAAACTAATAACAACAGATGCTGGAGGGGATGTGCCCAGGAGGGATCACTACTACACTGTTGGGAGTGCAAACTCATTCAACCACTATGGAAAGCAGTATGGTAGTTCCTCAAAAGACTAAACATAGAGCTCCCCTATGACCCAGCAATTCCACTACTTGGCATTTACCCAACCATCCAGAAACTAGGGCATACTAAATCCACCAGCACAACAATGTTCATTGCAGCACTGTTTACCATAGCAAAGATATGGAACCAACCCACATGTCCCTCAATTGATAAATGGATCAACAAGATGTGGTATTTGTACACAATGGAATTCTATGCTGCTGTCAGAAAGAATGACATTGCCCCATTTGTTAGGAAATGGAAAGACTTAGAAAAGATCATATTAAGTGAAGTAAGCCAGACTCAAAGAAACTTAGGCTCAATGGTTTCCCTCATTTGTCATAATCAGTAGAAACCTTGGGCTCTCCTAGCAGAGATTTGCAATAGAGCAAAACCTTGATACAAAAGGCCATATAGTAGGACGCTAAATGAAAGGATCTCTAGGATATAGAAACATAAGCCATATAATGAATGATTGTTGTCCTTAAGGTACTATGTTATCTCTCAGCTCTTTTGTTGTCCCTTGGTTATCTCATATTGTTACAGTATCTCACTTAGTTACCTGATATATTAGATATATTTGTATTTGGTTACTTGAAATTGGATAGGGAAGGGGGGAAACAAGATGAGGAGTGGGGGTGGGGGTTAGGGAAATGGGGACCAAACAGGTGGAAGGGAATCAATGTATGTGAATTAATGTACCTTCTATCTGGCAAATATCATGTAACCCTTCTATTAATTACAATAAAAATATATGAAAAAAGAAGTGTATGTCATGTTCCCAAAATAATTTGGCACATTAATAAGAAAATATATTCTTATTTATAAAAATTAAGTAAACATGCAGTAAAAACTAGCATGGTTTCAAGGCAAAAGAGAGAGAAGGGCTATGGTAGGTACTGTTTGCAGCCACCTGTCAATATCTAGATTTGTAGCAAATATCCAGTCATACTGGGCTGAATAACAAACATGACTATCAGTGAATGTATTCCATTTGCCATTCAGGAGAAGAAAATGACGAGAAGAAAAAGAAATGATCAAAATTATCAGATTACCTGTGAAGATTTTTATGCTTTTTTCATAAGAACATAGAACAAACTGGGTAGAAAAAAAAGATGTCTTTGAGTAGATCTACTTTACTGGGCAGTTAAAAGTGGAATTTAAAAAAAATGCTATTATTCTTGATTGCATGTCTGTGGACCCTTGAAACCCATAGTATAAAGAGGAAAATTACTACGAACCATTAAATGTTCTACACAAAACTGAAGTTACATAACTGAAACAATTAAGCAGTTTGATGAATTGCTGCTCATAGTTTGAATTAACGTCAGAAAAGAATGATTTTGGAGGAAAGGAAATAGTGTCAGGATGCATTGAACAAGATAAGTGAAATTTGTTCAGATATTTAATTCTAAGGTTTTAGATAGGAGGTAAATCTTACAGATGTGAATGTAGAAAAGTGAATATATGATCACATAATATCATGATATAAATATAAAATATTTTTAAAAGGGCAATGAATAACCTTTTCTTAATTTTGCAGATTAAAAATGTTATATTACCTATAATGTTTAGCAATGCTGACATTTTAATAAATGCTTCTAGTATGAAACTCTAAGGATCTGGAACGATATACATCAAATGTAATTCAGAAATGTAGTTTATGAGATCATGAAACAAATTCTGAAGGGCAAATAAAGGAACTGAAACTGAAAAAATATGGTTTCTTTTTATTTGAATAGCCTTGCAAGGTAATTTAAACATTAAAAGTTGATGAAAAAGCAATTGTAGTTTTACAAATAGAGAAACTTGCTTGTACATAAGAAAGAGATATTTGTATTTCCTCTAGGCCCTAATTTCTTTCAGTTTATCCTTCTGGCCTTTAAATGCAGTAATGCCTATTATCACTTTCTCAACTTCTATCCTGGAAGCAGACATGTTTCATTTCATTTACAAGGCAATAGGGGACTAAAGTATGAACCTACTTTAAGCAGGAAAGGAAATGACTGTTTCTTTTTTTTTTTTTGAAATGACTGTTTCATAAGCAGCTTATCCTTGAAAGCCACAGAACCTGTCAACAAACAATATTAACAGTAAAACAGAGTATGCAGCAAGTAAGGGATCCTGAAGGCAGAAAATAGGGACATAAATTAACTTGTAAAATTACGTTCAACTGATCTGTAAGACAGAGATAAAAATATTCTGAAGTACTTTTCTTTGTATTTTGTAAACCATGACTTAAAAACATATGACTCAACTATAGTTAATAACAAGTATAAAACTTGCTTAGAGTTATGTATAAAACTTGCTTAGAGTATAGGTTTTAAGAGCTATCACAACAAACAATAATTATGTGAAGTAACAGGTATGGTGAATGTCTTAATCTATAACATATTTATTACAAACATATACACTATTACAATTATCTATTGTGTTCTATGTCATTTTTGAGTAAAGAAACACAAGATTCTAACATACTGCACAATTCCTTTAGATGCTCAGGAAGCATATGCATACATAATAGTATTTTTCTAATTTTTATATATCATGTTATAAAGAGAGAAAGGAATTTTTTTCCTCTACTTTCTCAAGTTTGGAGCCTGCAGACTAACCTGGCAACAGGCAAACATATGCCATGATTCCATATTAAGTCTTTCATAGAAAAGAAGTAAATGTTCCAATGTTAGGTTTGACCTTGGGATCTCACGCTGTTTTCACGTAGAACAACAAATTTTATAGAGTTGATGAGAGAAAGATAAAGGAATTTAGATTCTAAAGTTGATAGATTATGGGAACTTGGGAAAAATAATGGAAGATATAGACATACCTTACTGATATTTCTTTTTTTTGCCAGTCCTGGACCTTGAACTCAGGGCCTGAGCACTGTCCTTGGGCTTTCTCAAGGCTACAACCACAGCACCATTTCTAGCTTTTTTCTATGTATGTGTTACCAAGGGATCAAACCTAGATCTTCATGCATGCTAGGCAAGCACTCTACCATTAGGCCAAACTCCTGGCCCCAACATTTCTTATTCAGGTTCAATGCTGAGTTCCGTGGTGATGAGTCACTTGTGAAGAAAATTAAGTAACATTATTTTAGTCAATTTGGCATCACTATAGGACTTTGTTAAGAAATGTGATTTATTCATCTCCTGGTTCTGGAGGATCAAGGAGATGGTGTTGGCCTCTTTTCATTTTTGCTGATGGTCATCTCTCTTTGCTCCATAACAACATAGCAGATACACATATGTGAAAGGGCTTACACAACAAAACATGAGAGAGAGAGAGGGAGAGAGAGAGGGAGAGAGAGAGGAGAGAGAGAGAGAGAGAGAGAGAGAGAGAGAGAGAGAGAGAGAGAGAGAGAGAGAGAGAGAGAGAGAGAATCAGTTTATTTCCACAGAACTTCTCCAAAGACCTAGGGAGCTTCCACTCAGTCTGACCTTCCAAAGGCTGCACTTCTTTTTGCAAATGCCATTGTGTAGATCAAGACTGCAGGCAAAATGGTTCTTAAATCACACCCTCAAACAACCTTCAAGAGAACTATCCTCTTTGCTCTGTAGGATTCAGGAGTGGGATATATACACATATATATGCATATACACTTTTGGATATTTGTACATAGTCATTAGGTATAAATTCTGATAAACACTTTTGCCTCTCTGTGCCATTATTCTATTTTCTCAGTGATTTTTTCAAACTCAGTGTTTTGAAAATTCATCTGAAGCAACACTTAATTGTTTGTATTATAAGAAATTCTGATTCTAGGAAATCCAAAACCATCCATCTTCATAGTTTTTCTGTGTAATTCCGAAAGATCTCTTCTCAGTGGTCATTTTTGAGTAACATGAAGAAAAATAAATAAGTTGAGATAAAAGTTCCTTAACTACTAATAGCAGGTTGATATGGATTACAGGTGATACTTGACCCCATCGGTGAATAGTTCTTATGTCTCTTGATAGAGTAACTCCATAGAACAATAAGGGAACAGGGAAAGAGTAGAAAAGAACAGAAGAAATGAAAACAAATACAAATAATATTAATGCTACAATCATTTTAAGGACTGTATACACTATATATTTCACCAGAAAATTTACATCTTCAACCTAGTAAAAGTTTTATTATTAGATAGACATAAGATATACCTAAAGAAGGATCCAGGTGAGGTATATTTTGTTTCCTATCTTTTTCCTTTTCCCTTTAGATAGAGATTTAGTTAATATTTTACTTCAGCTCCCAAAATGTTAATCAGGATGCATATGGGGAAATATCATTTGGAAAACTTTTAATAAATTGACATTACATACATTAGAACTGTTACATGATTTTTGTTACTTGATTTAAGCTGACTTAATACTATATGTCTTAAGTCAAAGATTAGCAGCTGATGTGTTTTTGTGATCTCTTGTGCCTTCTCAGGCACCATAGTTGAGAAACAGTTACCTTCTTTAACACATACTCCATATGAAAGTAACCAAGAGAAGCCTGGTCTATTTATGCTTTTAACATAATATATATGGTTAGACCTAGTTGCTTTGTATTCACAGACTTTAAGCAAAAATCCACCGAGAAATGAAGTATCCTCTTTATCATTATCAGCAC
Organism: Megascapheus bottae; assembly: GCF_031878675.1. Lineage (NCBI taxonomy): Eukaryota > Metazoa > Chordata > Mammalia > Rodentia > Geomyidae > Megascapheus > Megascapheus bottae. Next base: position 72,429,493 of record NC_143510.1, on the reverse strand, counting down.
ATGAAAAAGAACATTTCACAAATGAAAGCACTCATTTGGAGAAGGAAAGCATTGCTTAGAAATTTCTTCATGGTATTGCTTAGAAATTTCTTCTTTCATTTCAAGACTAAATCTTGGCCTAGAACACTGTGTGTGGGGGGAGCTGGTATTCTCAGAATTTTTAATGCCTTACTAGATAATCAATGATTTTTTTTATTAAATGTTTGTTTATTATGCACTGACTTCTCCACTTTGCCTGTGACTAAGTTTTCTTATTTTAGGGGGAAAATTTCAGCTCTGATCACTGTGAGAATAAAAGAAAAGAAAAAGTGTCTGATAGGAAAATCATCTGATTACACACCTCTGGATACATATGAGTTAACCTGTAATCCATTCTTCCTCTTCTGAGGAAATCCATTCACTTCTTTTTTTTCCATTCACTTCTTCAGGAAAAATGTTTACATCTAACAATATGTTGAGAGTGTCATTCAAGGGAAGAACTGTATATTGTGAAATGAGAAAAGGAAGATGAAGAAAATAGTCCAAGAGGACAGCATGAGCAATGGGCCTGATAATATTTAAGAGCTGATCAACAGTTCCATGGATCAAATCCACAACAGGATAGTGAATAATTGGAGAGTAGGCTGTATGAGATAATGCAAATCACTTTGGTCCTGCTTCACAGATATGGCACCCACCATAAACAAATAACATCCCTTGCAAGGGAGGTTGCACTACATTGTACTGAAACATCATCATCTTTCTCCAGTGCAAAATGTGTGTTTATCTACTAATTCTCAATCCTTCTTTCCAGAGCTGAGAATCTCTTTAACTATCATCTTCAAACCCATAACCCATCAGCTCCTTCTGTCTTTGAATACTCCCAGCCACTCCTGAAACATGAGCAGTTTTTCTTGAACCTAAACACATCCTCCTGACTTTCTCTGCCAAATGTCCTGAAATAATCATGTACTCTCTGGAACAGTGCAATTTTGTCAAAAGCACATCCAGAAACCCACACCTAATCCCCAGTCTCTTGCAGAGTGTTTCCTGTCACATCAGGCTTCCAATGCACTACCAAAGGGTTCGCTGTCATGGATGTTTTGGGTTTCAGTGACTCACTGCACAGTTTCATCAATATGAAGGTATATGATGTCTTTTACAAAAAAAATATTTCATGCAATGAAAATGCAAAATAAGAAATACTGATGAAATAAGAGACAGACAATGTCAGTTCATTGGGGATGGTTCTGATAAAGGGTGAGAAGTACAGAAAAATAATAAACATATAATAGTTGCACATTATAAGAGCTACTAGATAACTAATAAACTAGTCTGTGTTTTTTTTCATTCATTCGACCAATTTTCACGTGGTATTTGTGTCTGCATTTGGTTATAACAATGTGAGTAAATGTCAGTGGTTTCTTGCTTTTAAAGAACTGAAGTCTTCAGTGAAGTTCATATGTGCGGTGATCAACTTCCATTTCATGAGTCATGCTATGAGAAGAGATAAGAACAAATTACTCAGGCAGAGACAGACTTTTTCTGAAAGTATAAAAGTTAGAGGAAGTAAAACTTAGAGGATCCCACTGAATCCTGAAGGGCAGGAAGAGAGGATTTTAGAGATGGTTTGGAGTTTGGAGGCTAGAAAGCTTGACATGAATAAATAGATGAAGAAAGTATCCTCATGGTGATCACATCCTGTAGTTTCAATACATAAGACAAAGAAAACTGGTTGAGTAGGTATAGATATCTAGAAGCACTGGAGAAATAATCCAGATTAACCTTATTTATCATTAAACTTCATTGACATTAACAAATTAGCCATAAAGATAACTAAACTCATTGTAGCTGACAATCAGGTATATTAATTACATAAATTTATAGAATATATCATGATCCCAATAATTTTCACAGTGAAATCAAGACTACACTTTAAAAAAATTATTGTCTGGTCTTCTATTCCACTGATCTTCTGGTCTGTTTTTGTGCCAATATCAGAAATAGAACCACATACCTATAGTCAACTTGTATTTGACAAAGGAGTCAAAGATATACAGTGGAACAAACATAGTCTATTCAATTATTGGTGCTGGCAAAACTGGGCTACCACATGCAGAAAACTAAAAATTGACCCTAGCCTTTCGCCATGCACAAGCATTAACTCAAAGTGGATCAAAGACCTCATTGTCAGACTGGAAACCATGAAACAATAATAAATCTGACAAATACTTAATATCCACTATCTACAGGGAACTCAAGAAACTAATCGCCCCCAAACCTAACAAACCATTCACTAAACAGGCAAGGGAACTAAAGAGAGACTTATCAGAAGAAGAGCTTAAAATGGAAGAAAAGCATATGAGAAAATGTTCATCATCCACGGTCATAAAGGAAATGCAAATAAAAACAACCCTAAAATACCACCTTACCCCAACAAGAATGGCCAAGATTTTGAACTCAGACAATGACAGTTGGTGGTGGGGTTGTGGAGAAAAAGGAACCCTACTATATTGCTGGTGGGATGGTAAACTAGTTCAGCCACTCTGGAAAGCAGTGTGGAGGTTTCTTAAAGAACTGAAAATTGACCTTTCCTATACAATCCTGCCATACCACTTCTGGGCATCTACCCTGAAAATCATAACCCAAGATATGATAAGGACACCTGCTCAGCTATGTTTATCTCTTCACTATTCACAATAGCCTGGTTTTGGAAACAATCCAAATGCCCTACTGCAGATGAATGGATACAGAAAATGTAATATGTGTGTATATATATATATATATGTATATATACAATGGAATTCTACATAGCCAACAGACAAGATAAAATAATGGCATTTGAAGGGAAGTGTATGAACCTAGAGCGAATCATGTTGAATGAGACACGTCAAGACCAAAGGAACAAAAGGCGCATGGTATCCTTAATATGTGGCTATTAGATCCAAACAGTACAAAAGCAAGAACTCAATATTTGCATACCCAATGCTATGGACATGGTATTGGAAATATAAACACAACTACGTAGACATAAAAACCTATGACGCTATAAACATAATGTTTTATTTCATAAATTAATATGTATCTATAATGTACAAATCCTTAGCTTAATTTTGATTATGTTCTAAAAACTAAGTGCCAATGATTGTATACAGAGATTCCCTTCTTGAACACTTGTTTGTTATACATGTCATTTGAAATATGATGTAAAAATCAATGTTAATAAATTCTTTAATAAAAAATTTTATTGTCTGGGTAATGTACAGAGGGGTTATAGTTACATTCACCAGGTTGGAGGTGCATTACTTCTCACATATTGATAATCCTTCTTATGTTTTTCTCCCCATTTTCCTCCCTTATCCCCTCCCAATCATTTTGTTTTCCCCCTTGCCTTTCCTATTTCAAATAAACAAATACACGTATAAGACTATACTTTAATAGCTAATTATTTGTATTTGTATTTTGTTCCAAAGGAAACATAATGTTCCTGGGAATTTATGAAATGTTTTCTTCAACAACGTGCATTTTATCTACACATATTCACATTCCCACTGGCAGCAAAATATTAGTAACTACATATTTATGATAGTACTGAAATATACTTAGAGTTGTGCTGTGATAAAAGTAATAGTAAGAACATTCATTTCTTTGTATTATAAATTCGCTGCCTACTACTGAGATCCTTAGGGGGAAAATTCTATTAAAGCAAATCAAACTAATAAACATGCATCTCTCCACACCATCAGCATTTATCATATTAAAATTATTATAGCATTTGTCTTCTACAGTAGAAGGAGTAGCTGTTTTAGATCATCATAAGATCTCCAGCTTCAAAAATAGGTATCTCTTTTGGTTTCAAATTAATTTGCTAGCGGGAGTCTGATATTATTTCAGTATATTAGTAAGAAAATACATTCATGAATATTCATTCAAGAACATGAATTTCTCAATTTAAATAGATTTTTAGTATAGTTTCTTCTATTTTTCTTTCCCAGCCACTCTCTGTTATTACTTTGCATTTACACAGCAGCTTTCCTCCAAGGAGCCTGAAGTACGGTAGTTTAATTGTCCAAAAGAAATGGTGTCAGGCTAGAGAGAAGGGAGGTAGAAAAATGTGTTTCCTGATTGTCTTAGGGAATTGGGAGATACTTAATTCTAATTCTGGCTTAAAGCCCAGACAGTGAGGCTGTGTCTGTAAGAGTAAGGTTGTGTTTGAGATCTCTAAATTTTGCTTCCATCAGCACAAGTAAATGAAGTTGTGTTTCAAGAAATTCACATTATTCTATTTAAGCCAGTGGTTCACACTGAGGCAAATTCCTCCTCCTCATCTCCTTTTTGCTTAGGGAACCGATACCTTTTTCCAGGGATATTCTAATGGGAGAAGGTGTTACATTATTGCAGTTTGAGCAGAGATCAAGGATGCTGCTCAAAGACTATGTGTGTAGGGTAGTCCCATGGAAAAGGAACTTCCAGGGTTCAAATAGCAAGAGTCCCACGACTGAGAAATTAACCTAAGGCTTATGATTGGATCTCTCTGTTATTTACAGTTATATCTAGAATACGTCCTGTGTAATTCTGATTGGAGTGAAACCTCATTTGCAATAGGGAAAATTCCCAAACGCCATGTACTATCTACCTGCAGTTCCGTAGGCTGAAATACTAGGAAGTTACTCCTAGATATAAAATCAGTCTGGACTCCAGGCTCCTGTCACAGATCTAAAGTGATGAAGTAACTGTTCTTATTTATATTTTATCAGGACTGTCTGAATCCTCCCTTCCTTTCTCTGGAGTCAGGGTAAGATTATTCTCAGTAATGTTTCCAGTGCTAATCCATGTCAAGATGACAAGGACTTCTCTTTCATATTGAGTTAGATTGACTCTAATTATTTCCTGCCCTCATCTCCCAGCAAATTTTGTTGGCTTTCTGAGTAGGTAAAAACAGAGAAATGAGCTCAAATGAAAGTTTCCATATGAAGAACTACCGTACGTATAATATGTTATATCATCATGTGACTGTAGAATTTGCTGTTTAACCTTTGTTAATATGAAAACTTACTAATCAGCCAGTTACATGGCTAGGATTAAGGTATAACTTTTAATATTTTAAGTACAGCACAATACGAATAATTTAATAAATCTTGGCTTGCAATCGAATCATTTTATTTTAATCTTGCTAAGATGTTATTGTACCTCTTCAAATTCCGTGTTTATAAAAACAGTACAATTTGATAGTGCAGTGGACCACATTAAAAAGTACTGTGTCAGTCAAGTGTATATCGGAAGTGGCTCAAGCACACAGTGACATTTGGTTATGACAACTACACATGAATCAAGTCATTTATCAGGGGCTTCTGTGATTTTCATCTTCTCTCTCTGTTTGAGATTACATCTGGTAATATCAGTTTCTGAAATAATGCTGACTCTTGTGCTGAGAACAATTTTCATCCATTTATGTTGCTGAAGAATGCATCCACTCTTATAGTCTTCAAAAGATATCAATTTCCTTTCTTACCTCTGGGTAAGTGATTTCTGCTATCTACTGGATGCTGTCATCCCATGAAAGGTTTTTTGTAATCTTTATAAAGTTAAGACAATACAGTCAATTGTTAAAAAGAACATTAGAAGGCACCAGGTTTCCTGTGATTTGTAATACTTGGACACTGTGTATTTGTATAAGGTAGGTAGGGCTTTTGTCTCAGCATTTTTTACAGATTTTCGTTAAATACATCATTTGTTACAAACATAAATTCATGGTGGCTAGTTTTCTAGGTAGCTTTGATAGGCATGTCTTAATATTTGCCACTACAAAAATATGACCCCTTCTTCAACTTTACTGATCAACCCTGTGTCCTATGACTTCTTTCCTTAGTATGTGTTTTCCCTCAAGAAACTCCTCAGATGCTTATGTAAATACAAATCCTAAATCTCCCAATCCCTCAGTCTATTGATACATTTGGACAGATCAATGTTATAGCAGTTTACATGACTAAAATCAATTTATTATTATTATTATTATTATTAGGATCAGAAAAAGGAAGTGTGTTATTTCAGAAGCCAACATGAATTCTTTTTGTTGTTGTTGTTGTTGTTTTTTTATTTTGCCAGTCCTGGGCTTGAGCTCAGGGCCTGAGCACTGTCCTTGGACTTTCTCAAGTCTAGAGCTCTACCACTTGAGCCTCAGCACCACTTCTGGCTTTTTTCTATGTATGTGGTACCGAGGAATCGAACCCGGGTCTTCACGCATGCTAGGCAAGCACTTTAACCACTAGGCCAAACTCCTGGCCCGCCAACATGAATTCTTATTGTCCACAAATAAGCAAATGCTCTAAATATGACTGATTTTCAGTTATACATATTCATATTTTGTGTGTGTGCATGTTTCTTCAGAGTGTATTTCCTTTGATGCTCATTTTGTAAAATAACAAAAGTTAAACCTATTTATTATTTTCTTGGTGTTATAGGACATCCCTTGGGTTAGAGACTATGACCCCTCTCACTCATTAATTTGAAGCTGTATTCCTCAGTGTCTCTACACTTAGACAAAGCATCCTTAAGGAAAGTTAGGGGAGGTCTTATGTAATAAAAGTCAGAAAAGAACTAATAAGAATCATGACATTTTAAAGGATAATGAGAGTGTAAAGAGTGAGTAAGAACAGCCAAGAATCTAGTGATAAGCCAGGACTAGTAGCACCTGGCTCCTCTAACTGCTGAAGCCACCCAATCTGTGTATTATCACACAATAGACTGAAGATATTAATATCTCAAGATGAATATGTAACCTGCTCATTGTTTCCTACTATATAATCCAAAGATAGAGCCTATTTTGCTAGATCAATCAGTATGACACCATCATTAGATGACTGTAAATTCATTTCTTTTGAAAAGATGTTTTCTTTAAACTAAATGATTATTTGACATATCATATGTATAATCTACTTGCCACACTTCAAATTAACCAAGTAAAGCTAGTGTTTCCAAACCATAGCATTATTTATTGGGTGCAGTTTTTTAAACTGGCTTGTTCATCAAACTGGCATGCACTTTGTACCATTTAAAGATCTAAAAGTGATTTTAGACACTTAACAATTGGATAGTATAATTGATTTCTATTAGAAATGTCCCTAATGACTTAATGATACATGACCATCTATTTAAGCTTCTAATTACATATTCTTTATATAGGTAGGTCAGTGCTTAAAATCAAATTCATTCATCTATTTGCTTTTGAAAGGAATGCTCTGTTGGGAGGCTGCATAGCATAAGCATTATCTTTTTTCAGGTACAGTATTTTTTTCAGTAATGAGTGAACTAAACTTAAGCACATGGATGGAAGTATTACCTTCCTGTTTAAGATAAGGCCGATTCATTTATGTATGAGAAAAAAAGAGGGAGACAGCCATTGTAAAATTACTAAAGATCAGTGAAAATCCTTTTTTAATGCATGGTATAAACGAGCAAAGGAGAAGCTGAAGTGGGAACATGAAAAATAATCTTAGTGTGATGCCTATAGCAACCATGGAGGAAGTTTTGCTAATGAGTCCCTCAGAGGGGGCACAAATGAAACATTAAAAATGAAGTTTGGTTCACACTTGTCTTCTGTCTTCACCTAAAATTTTATTAAACCTTTTCTGACAAGACATGACAAATGTGCCTCTATTTATGGTTGTATAGGCTTCACTTTCCCCAGGTTGGGCATATGCAAGAGTAATGGCGTGGAGGATTTGTACAGCAATGATAATAATAGCTACCATTAATTAAATGCTTTCTGCATGCCAGGTTCTGTATTAGGCATTTTATGGCATCATTGCATGAAATATTTCCACCACTCCTGGAAAGTAGGAATTATACTGCATCTTTTTAAAGGACAAAGAAGCCAAGACAAACAGGGAAGTGATTACTTGAAAGTAGACCTGTATAAAAGAGACAGGTTTTGACAACAAATACTCCTGGAATAATTTCCAACTGGGAAATTACTTTAGTCAAATCATTAGACATATACTAATAAACATTCTGAGATTTTAATGATTTAGTTGGAGAGAAGTTAAAGATTTTACTTTCCAAAAGCTACTTTCTAGACCAAAGCATATTACTTTCCAACTGGAAAAATTATAAGGAGACATAAAGCTTGTAGTCATTTTATCATCTCCCCGCAGGAAGCCTAAGGAGTTATCTCTATCCTATCTATCTATCTATCTATCTATCTATCTATCTATCTATCTATCTATACATCTATCTATACATCTATCTATACATCCATCATGTATACGTTATATGGCAATATAATAGTTCTGTAATATACTGCACATGTACACATTACACATCTATCAGTTGCCCCATATTTCCAAAGAATTCCACTGATATATTAAATAATTTATGAGGAACAACTCCTTGCCTATCAATATCATACTTGATTTATTAAACCTTTAATTATACAGCTGGCCCTCTCCCTGGGAGCTGACAAAAGGAAACACTACACAGTTATGAAATTACCATGAAAGCTATTTATATCCTATGAGGACTTTTAATCATCTGACATCCATCTTATTTTGAAATCTAATTTCTAGTCATCTCATAGAAACTCTTTTATTCATGAAGATCTAAACGGCTAGAGTTCCTGAAATGTGTTGTGTTCTTTATTACAGTAACTTTCTCCCTTGCTCCTAAGCAAGTAACTTCCAAATACAAGTTTAACTACATCTCCAGACTGATGTAAGGATTTAACTCCTATGTGTCTCTGACTTTTCACACTTCCTTCATTGCATCTGTGCTTAATTCACTTCTTTGTGTTTCTGCCATACTTCATTTTCTGTCCTGCAGTTTATAAACTGTCTTCCTTACCTAATTATCAGAAACTAAGGGGATATACATGGTTATTACCCAAATCAAAATAGGAACACATGTTAAAATACATTGAGCCATTCAACTTTGGCAAGAATCCTATTAGTTATCTGTAGTAGATTTCAGCTTTTAAATCATATCTTTCCAAAAAAAATAAAATTGACATTACTTTCATTGAAAAGTGGGGTCTGCATTCTTTCTCTGTCATTTCAGTGTGCTTGGGGTTAGAGAAAATAAGAATATTATGTGCTATCTAAGGCAAGGACATAAAAACATATTTGCCCTTCTGTAGAAAGTTATGTACATGGACCTGAATCAACATGGTATTTGGAAATTGAATAGTCACAAGAGAAGTTACTGCAGTTATTTCAGTTTGGGCCTAGTTTTGTATTTCAGGTAGTATCCAATATTAACCTCATGCCATAAGAAGGAGTGTGCTTTCACATGCCTTTAGTTCAAGTCCTGGATTCATTTCCAGAAGCTGATGTCTTGATAGACAGAGATTAACTCTTTTTGTTTTTATTCACCCTGACTGAATGGTAAAATAAGTGGTTGTTGTTTCAATAAACTGAAATTTGAGTGCTTTGTTACACTGTCATAGGAAAATCAAAGTCATTGCTTATACTAGATTCAAGTCAAATTATCTGACCTTTAGAAAATAATTGGGTTTCCAAGGTACAAAATAATCCAGTAAAGGCCATAATAATCAAGCAAAGATCGATAACTCTAAGAATTTTATGTATCTCAAAGGTTCTTAATTTTATATGGCATTCCAATAGCATACATAGTGATACAATCCCCAACTGGCTGATGTCAATGAGCAGGTAACACAAATTGTTCAAATTCCCACAAGAAATAATTGAATGTTGCTATGATCCAAAGCTGGTAGCCTGTCTCCTAATGAATCATCCAATCTAGATTCCCAAACTATCTAGTTTTCCTCTAATCCTTCTATGTCATATTGATAGTTTTGTGAGAGTTTAGAAGATAAATTGTGTTTTGTACTCCAAGGAATAGATTCTGCAGTCTAAATAATGAGGCCACAACTTCTCCTTTAAATACACCTGTCTACAAATGTATGCACAATTTCATAGGATTATGAGCTTTCATTTAAGAGAGAAAGTTTAAGTCCCCAAATTTCTTTTGTAAGGTACAAATGGGGCTCTAAATTTTGAGAGGGGATAGCAGAAAAAATCATACTCTATGAACCAAAAATTTAAGGTTTAAGTTATTAAAAATTAGCTAATTTAATCACAGTCACAGATCATTCACTAATTTTCATTTACTTAATTTTTATGAGTTACTGGTTTGGAAAATTTCCTCATTTTTCAGCTCTAAGATAAAAACTCTATTTAGTTTTAATCAAGATGTATTAGTTTCCAAATCTGCACAATCATTATAGGTTAAATTCTCAGTTTTCCTCAGTAAACTTATTTAAAATGGATACAGGTAATTTTTGTAGCATTAATTCTTTCTTCATCCTAAATGATTAACATGTGTTGTTATGTAACTATCAATCTAAGTACCAAAATTTGCAATTCAGCCAAATTCAAGAACTACACTTCCACCTAAATCATTCAGATAAATATAATTAGAATATATAAACATATAATGATCATAAAAATATGTTTGAATAAGGCTATGAGCTTTGAATCCTGTCGGTGGTCACTTACTACTTGGGAAAATTTGAAAATGTTTGTTGAATTGATCTAATCCTTTGCTTTTGTTGTCAGTGAACTGAATAAAATAGAACTAATATGTTATTAGACTATAACTGGAATCTTGTGAAAATTCATGAAGTTATAAGAGGTATACCTTGTTAGATTTAATTGTGCTGTAACAAAATATCACAAACTATCAGATGGTTTATAAACAACACAAATTTAGTTCTAATAGTTCCAAAAGCTTGTAAATCTATATCCAGTCAGCAACAGATTCTAGTTCTGTGCTTGCACAATGAGTAGCAAAACTTCATCTTATTCTTAGCTTCACAAGGACACTAATCCCTTTCCTGAAAATGCCACAGTCATAATTTAATAACTTCCCCAAAGACTCCATCACATTAGGGCTGGAGTTTCAAGACACAAACTTGGAGAGAAAAGAAATATTCCTCCCATCCTGCCTCCTGCTATAAATGATAAAATTACTTAAAATTACTATGAATATTCTATATGAACATTAATGCAGTTTTATGCTCCTGTGCCTTCATGCAAACTACTTTTTCCTTTAAATGACTTTTAATTCCTTCATCTATCGTAGAAGTTTTAAGGGTAAGAGTGTAATACAGATTTTATTTTTACTAACGGTATTATTTTTCCCATTTTTTCTCTTTTTTTCTCCCATCAGATTGATTAAGTGAAGGAAATATTAATGAACTCTAAGATACAAAGTTAGTTTTCTCTGAGTGAAGAAGATAAAATTTAATATAGAACAAATATAGAATAAATAGTTGTATCTTCAACATTTGGGCTGTTAAGTTAAAAATAAAATAGAAGGTCTCTAGGGACCTTGACTGAGTTGTTCACATGTTCTTATGTCCTCTGGTAGAGGTGGAATTAGTTAGAAACAAAAGGATATATACATAAATACACGTAAATGCAAGGAACTTCTCATTTTGAACAGCCGTTCAATCTTCAGTGGGTATGAATTATTCAGATACCTCAGAGATAAACTGCATTGTGCTTCGGTTTTAGGGATCAGCTAATTTAATCATAGTGCACAAATCTTTCACTAATTTTAATTTGCTTAATTTTTATGAGCTGCTGGTTTAGAAAATTTCCCCATATTCAACTCTAAAACTGTAGCAGTAAGACCCTGGTGCTATTCTGTCTCTGTGTCTCTTTCATTTCAATATAGATTTTATAGTTCATTACCTGTCAATCAGCTTCAAATGGTGCAGTATTCATTTTATCATGTTCTGTAAAACTATTTTATATGCTTCTTTCAATAGCTCACATTCATTGCAGACCGAGGCCTATTTATTTCTCTAAGAGCTGATGCCCTCTCTAGCTGTGCACATTTGAATATGTGTTTATTTTAGCAAATGCAATATTTTGCTTTGTATGGTAAATTAATTTGGGATATTTATTCAAGCAAGTGAAGGCAAAAGAAGCGGCCTTGTGCAAATGCTTTGTCTGTGCAAAGCTAGTTTATGCCCTGCGTTTTATCCCAAACTATGAGGGATATAAATTCAAACACATTTAGGATCCGGGGAACATGCATTTTTGTTGTGTGATTATTCCCAATCACATAGTTAGCATTCAAAGCCCCAGGCAAAAAAACATGATTTTCAGCTTCTACAATTTCATATGAATTAACTATTTTAAATATGAAAAAACTAAATGATGCATGTTTTAAACTTCAAAGGTATTTTTGGCAGGGATATCTACATAGTTCCTATTTTCAGTTACATGTTTTATTTAATTTGACAGCTTCATTTCATTAAGTAAGCATCAGCTTTATTTATCTCTCTATAGGAAAGAATCCAAACCTCTCTTAGTGTTCTCTTAAGTCTGAGTAAATAATAAATCAAACAATAAAAATTAGAAAAAATGCCATCAGAAAATAATTAGGGAAGGTGGTTTATTAGAGGAACTACATTTAATCCATCAACGAATAAGAAAATGAACATAGAATCAGAGAGCTTGGTGGGTTGGTAGGGTGGGAGAGGTTTGGAAAGAAGGATGGTAGGGGAGAGAGTGATTACATTGTATTCATCTATTGATATATTGAAACCAACAGACAACTAATTAAAGATATATTTTAAATGACTTAAGAAGAGATTTATGCTACTCTTTCTAAATACATGGCTCCTCAAAATTTTTATAAACCTACCTTGGAAATCAATTTCAAATGATAAGAGCACATCATGTTGAGTGTTAACTAATCAGTTCTGTAGACAAACAAGACTTCAATTTGTAGCATTGGCAGCTTTACCTAATACAAATTTCACTGACACTTATACTTAGAAAATATAACATTTAAATAAGTAAGCTAGTTGAGCACACCACTGATCTTTGTCATGTAATCTAAAATGTCATCAGTTTATACATGTCTATTGAATTCTCCTTGTAGATACTTTAGCACAAAGACTTTCTAAACCTTCCAAGCATTTTCAGCAATTCTTTTTGTCTAAATATGCATTATTTTCTTCCATCATTCACATAACATACTACCTTTCACATATTCTTGCTTTAGGGACAAGACATACACTCACCATTCTTTATTTTGTTGTGATGTATGGAGGAGTTACAATTATACTGGTAAGATAGTGAGTACATTATTTCTTGAACTTTGTTACCTCTTCCCATGTTTTTCTCTCACTTTCTATCCCCCACCGCCTCCTTCATTTCCAACATATTATCTTGTTACATCCACCACTGTTGATGCCTCTTTTCTCACTGATATTTCTTGCATTGCTATAGGAATTGGTTGTTGATTACCTCGGCAAAATACCTGAAGTCATTGACTTAAAAAGAAGGAAGTTTCTTTTGGTATAGTTCCAGTGGTATTAGTTGATGATTGCTTATTCTTGCACTCTGGTATCAAGACATGACTGTACTGGATGACATAGGAGATGAGGTATGCTCTCTCCATGGGGTTATGACTCACTGAGAAACGGGAGGAAGGGAATGCTGCTAATGACCCAATTCTCTTCCACTACTTCCCACCTCTGAAAGCATCTCCTTCCAAATAGAGGTGAGGACCAAGCTTTCAAGACATGTGCATTTGTAGGACATTAAATACTCATACCATAGCAAGTTGACATTCTTCCTTTTTAATGCAAAGGTTTATTTACAAAGTTCCTTTCTGGGCTAGATATTTCTTTAAAATACCTCTGGATAGTTACATTTATTCTTTTTTTCCCCCGTGGTATTTCAAAAGTTCTTTTCCAATATTTTTCTTATCTTTTACAATTACAAGCTACTAAGATTCCACCTCACTCCAGTTAGAATGGCCAGGATCAAGAAATCTAATAACAGCAACTGCTGGCAGGGATGTGGCCAGGAGGGATCACTACTAACCTATTGGTGGTAGTGTAAACTCATTCAACAACTATGGAAAGCAGTATGGCAGTTCCTCAAAAGACTAAATATAGAACTTCCCTATGACCCAGCAATTCCACTACTGGGTATTTACCCAATTGTCCAGAAACAAGGGCATACTAAATCCACCAGCACAACAGTGTTCATTGCAGCACTATTTACCATAGCAAAGATATGGAACCAACCAAGATGTCCCTCAGTTGATGAGTGGATCAACAAGATGTGGTATTTGTAAACAATGGAATTCTATGCTGCTGTCAGAAAGAACGACAATGCTCCATTTGTAAAATGAAAAGACTTAGAAAAAATCATGTTAAATGAAGTAAGCTAGACTCAAAGGAACATAGGCTCAATAGTTTCCCTCATTTGTCCTAATCAGTAGGAACCTTGGGCTCTCCTAGCAGAGATTTACAATAGAACAAAATCGAGATACATAGGCCATATAGTATGACACTAAATGAAAGGCCCTCTAGGATCTAGAAACAAAAGCTATATAATGAGTGATTGTTGTCCTTAATGTATTATGTTATCTCTCATCTCTTTTGCTGCCCCTTGGTTATCTCATATTGTTACAGTATTTCACCTTGTTATCTGATATATTGTATATATGCTTATTTGGTTATTTGAAATAGGATAGGGAAGGGGGGAAAACAAGATGGGGGGGGGGTTAGGGGAGTGAAATAGGGACCAAGGCATGAGAAAGGGAATTTTTGTGAAGTAATGCACCTTCTATGTGGTGAATATAATGTAAACTTTCTATTAATTACAATAAAAATATATGAAAAAAGAATAGGCATGTAATTGGAAGGAATGACTTCTATCTCACAAAAAAACATCTGCACATCCATTCTCATTGCCATATTATTCAATATCTCCAAGATATGGAAACAACTCAGATGGCCCACAATAGATGAGTGGATCAAAAAATGTAGTACCTACATACAATGTAATTTTACACAGCCATTTCAAAGAATAAAGTAGTATCATTTTCAGGGAAGTTGATGGAACTAGAGCAAATCATGTTAAGTAAGGTAAGCCAAGTTTAGAGAGGCAAATGGGGTATGTTCTCCCTGATATGCTGAAGTTAGATCTAAAGTACAACGGAATATGAAATACTACACAGAATTCTAGATACTCACATGCAATGAAACCAAAAGAAGATAGTCTTAGGAGAAAATAAAATTATAAAACCCAAGTTCTGCTGCATATGCATGTAAAATCATATGCCTACTGAAACAAACTCCAAGCAAAAGACCTTTTCGTAATTTTTTTTCTTTTTTCATTATGCTGTATCTTCATTTTGTACATGGCATATCCACATGCATATCTGTGGGAAGTTGGGGGGAAGGCACAGAATCAGAGGAAAAGGGGTGAAAAGTGTAGCTAGCAGTGGCGCACACTGGATGAAAGTTAACTTGTGGGTGGTGATGGGAGGGAGGGAGTAGTAGAGAATGAGTGAACAGATGATACTATATGAAAGGAAGTGCATTTATTACATGATGAACATGATGGTAACCCTGCTGTTTACCAGTTCTAAACAAAAATAAAGTAAATCAGAAAAAAATTACAAGCTACTACAATGAAGTGATGGAATTATGTTTTGATATTTTATTTAATTATATATTTATGTATAATAAAATAAGGTTTCATTTGGGACATTTGTATATAGACATAAAATTACATGCTTGTATAATATGCTATTGTATATTTATTGTTTTTCGTATATTACTATTTTGTATTTAATTTTTATGAGAACATCTAAAGGCAAGTATCTCTCAGCCAGATTATTTCTAAAGCAAATAACTTAATGTTGTGTCCATTGCGCGATTTCCAACAATTGTGTGAGGGCTTGCAAATATGTCTAGCAATTCAATGCTCTCCTAATAACTTAATTATCTATGGCATCCATTAAGTCCACTACCTAAACTGTATAACATTCATTTACTACAAATTCAAAGTATCCCCTTTAATTACCCTTTTGTGTTCTTCTGAATCTGAGCTTCTTTTTTTCCTTATAATTTTGCATCTTTCATTTATAGGACACATCGAGACATCCAGAGTTTAATTCAGACATCCAGAGTTTAATTTTCCAGGAGTTTAGACACAAGAGGCAAGATTTAAAACCAAGGGAAGTCTTCAGTAATTCTGAAGAGTTCTTTTACTCATTCCAAAACATATGGAATTTTTGGCAATATGGGATTTAAAATATGGTGTGTGCAATTTTGTCTTCACACAAATAAAATGTTTTCTCACTCAAGTAATCCTTTTTGTAAACATTGCTGCAGAACCGCTGGCCCAAAATATGTGATTGATGGTAGAAGCCAAGACTCTTGTAAAATGCAAATTGAATAAACAAAGTGTTGACTTAGAAGAAGTGCTGATCATTTTAACACAGGGAGAGTAATAAACAAAGCCCTAGAAATGGATATGACTAGATTATTCCTATCTTCAGCAAGAGTTATCCTTTTAAGTCCACAAGAAGCAAATAAGCAAATATAGCTTTTAGCAATTGATACAGGTAATAAACCAAGCCAAAAGCAGAGGAGAAAGATCCTGAGATTTTTTTTCATATATTTTTTATTGTAATTAATAGAAGGGTTACATGATATTTGCCAGATAGATGGTGCATTAATTCCCATACATTGATACCCTTTCACATGTCTTGGTCCCCATTTCCCTCCCCCCCTCATCTTGTTTTCTCCCGTTCCCTATCCAATTTCAAATAACCAAATACAAATATATTGGATATATCAGGTAACAAAGTGAGATACTGTAACAATATGAGATAAGCAAGGGACAGCAAAAGAGATGAGAGATAACATAGTACCTTAAGAACAACAATCATTCATTATATGGCTTATGTTTCTATATCCTAGAGATCCTTTCATTTAGCGTCCTACTATAAGGCCTTTTGTATCAAGGTTTTGCTCTATTGCAGTAGAAACCTGGGCTCTCCTAGCAGAGATTTGCAATAGATCCTGAGATTTTTAACACTGTGAAGAAACAAACTGGCATTTTCCCACCCCTGAAAGGAAGTCAGATACCTGACTGTATGCTCAACAGTGCCACAACCTGGGGACACCATTCAGAAGCTACATTTGTGGTAGGGTAGCTAGCAAGAACAGGACACCTAGTTCTTTGAATTTGATATAAATAGTGGATAATTATTTACAATGATTTGATACATTTTTCATGGGTTATTTTCATAGAAATATATTCATAGTAGATCTGTAATCCAAACTTAATGAATCATCGTGAGCCAAGCATGTTACATTATGGCATTCCATCTTAAGCATATCAGTAATAAAGTGGTAACAATACTACCAAATGAGATGTGTCATGTTCTAACACTGCAGAGGCAGAGACAGAAAGAGAAACAGAGTAGGGAAAAGGAAAGAGAGATGGTCACATGGTATATCAATAATTTATACAATATTATACTCAAGGGAGTTTCTATAATCCTTACAGATGCAAATACTTTTTGTCCACATTTCTAATAAATATTAGTTGTATAAGGAGTTCATCTTGATATGTTCATACATGCATACATTGCATCTTGATGAGGCTCAACCTTTCAGTCACTCTCTTCTTCCCTTCCATTTCCTCAGTCAATCTCAATAAGCTGCAGTTTTTCTATTTTCACATATTTACATAGTCATTTTAAGTATCTCCACATTTCTTCACCTTCCCCATTTCACCCTGCCACTATTGACTGCCCTAATAGTGAGAGGATCTGTTTGCATTCTTGCCCCTTTTATATTGCAGCTCCATAATTGTAAAAGGATTTTTTTACTTCAACGTGCATCTAAACTTTTATTCTCTACAGCTAGTGAGTCCCTTCCATTACTTAGTATGAAACTTAAGGAAATTTTTATCACTATAACATAAGTTTTTCATCTATTAGTCTTGATGTAAGTCTTAGTTTAAAATTGATACCACTCCCTTTCAGCTCAGTCCTGACTTCAGTAGGTGCTGGGTATGAGGGATTTATTTATCATATGTTATTTCTTGTCCTTTTCTTTCAAGCTATGCAACTCACCAACTGTTCTGACGGTGGTGTGCATTGGGAAAAAGAAAGGAATAAAATATGGAGTATCTGGAAAAATAAATACAACGTTGGCGATGAGTGGTTGTATTTGACCATGAGTTTTATTATTACATATGTTGTAAGAATGCAACCATGATGTTTCTTGAACTTTAGAGGTGTTTCAGGTGCTATCTCTTCCTGTGACTATTTTCAAAAGTTGTTTCTGGACATGATACTTAAAGTAGGAGAAAAAACATGGGAAGAGGTAATAATGTTCAAGAATTAATGTACTCACTACCTTATGAATATAACTGTAATCTCTCTATAGCTCACCCTGATAATTTTTTAAAAAAGAAAAAAATCAGATGTCCATTTCCAGAAAGAATCTGCATGTTATTTTAATAGTGCATTGCAAAGTTCACATGTACAATTTTAGAAAAATGAAGGAAAACTTCCAAGATCTGAACATCATTGCAAACAAATTCCTGCACTATAAAAAATATACACCAATGTAGCAGCAATAAACATAAGACAATAAGTTGGAAATGAGCCCTACAACTTGGGGGGGGGAGATAAAGTGGGAGAAAAGCAGGGGAAGGGGTAACAATGTCTAACAAGAAATGTACTCACTATCTTAAGTATGTAATTGTAACCCCTCTGTACATCACCCTGACAACAAAATTAAATTTAAAAAAATAACATGGGAAATACAGTATATATCATCTTAAAGGACTACATTTGTATAAGTATTTGTCACTTTATTTTTTTCCTTATACTTAAAGTATGAAAGAGCAGTTTTGTTGCTTTTAAAATCCAATGTTTCTGATATATGTTATTCATGAAGGAAATATACAATCATTCAGATATAATCTATTGTATAATCACTTTAATTCCATGTCAGCTCCCTACTTTGCATTATTCTTGAAATAGAAATTTAGAAGACTGAATGAAATGAACTCTAGGATATAGAAACAAGAGCTTTATCTTGTGTGGTTGTTTGTCATAGTGTATTATGTCATTTCTCTTCTTTTTTTTTGCCTTCGTTAATCTCATGTTGTTACTGAATCTGACTTTGTTACCTGGTATATTGTATTTATGTTTATTTGTTTATTTGAAATAGGGAAGGGAAGTGGGGAAACAAGATGATTGGGAGGAGATTGGAGAAGGGAAATTGGTGCATAACCATGAGAAGGGGTATAAATGTGTGAGAAGTAATGCACCTACTACCTGATGAATGTAACTGTAACCCATCTATACATTATCCCAACCATAAAAATGTAGGATGAATAAATTCAGAGTAGAAAAAGTTTTCTTCACTTGGTTCATTATTTAAAATATATTATAGAGTGGGTGGTTTATATGAGAAATAACATATATCTTATAAGTTTAAAATCTTGGAATATACATGTCAAGGTCTTGGCCATTGTGATTCCCAGGAAGGGATTCCTTTGTGGCTGGAAGACAGCCATCTTCTTACTCTATCCTCACTTGATGGAGAGAATGCTGGTTTAGAAAAATTCTGAGTCCATCCTGTGGACCTAACTCATGATCTGATCCAAACATAGTTATTTCCTAAAGATTTTGCCTTCCAATGTTATCACAGGTCAAGGTTAGGTCTTCAGAAAATAATCAACGTGGAATACATTAGACTTATTATACAAAGGGCTTTAATCAGCCACAGATATAGATCGAGAAAAAATCTTTCCAATTTCCAATTTGATCACAAATTCAAAGTCATACAAGAAACCTGGTATAAAAGTGCGAATGCTGTGTGCCTTATTCCTTTTTTTATGAAATATTTTTATTAATTTATTTAATATATTTCTTACATCACTGTTGACTAAAAGTAATCATAGAAGCATAAATGTGTGAATGCATAAATGGTGGGAAGGAAATTCTTCAATGGAATTTAAATTTAAAAATAAAAGAACACACAGATTGTTATGAAAGTATTAAACTGAGAAATGGTGTTCACTTGTCAAACATTTTTAAAAACACCTAATATACATCTCTGTACACGATGTGTCTGCAAATATGTTATCTTCCTGACTCTATGCAGTTTGTTTTTCATCCTGTGTAAATGAGCTTCCTTTGACCTCAGTGCTGAAACTTATCTTGTTGACATACTCCTGCATGTCAACTTGTCAGGTTATTAAAAATGTATCCTATTCTCCAAGGTGCCAGCAACCTTACCCAAATTAATGTTGTCAGTAATTTAATAAATAAGCTTTCTCCTCTAGAATCCCCAAACTGAATACATTTCTCACAGCAAATATCTACCAGCAATAGGATGACTTCTAAGGATAAAAGGAAAAGGGGAAAATAATTCTGATGTGGAGTAAAACCCTGTAATTCACATAACGTGGTGGTTATTTTCTTCAGAAGACTAGATGTTGAATGAAATTCAGACACTCTATGATCTTTTATTTTCCAAGGCAGTAATTGGACAATCGTTTCCCCACCTATGGCATCAAGTGTTCATGAATGTAATGTATTTGTTTAAAGATATATCGGCACCTATAGACATTTCAGGAACTTAACACACATTTCTGAAGTTTCAAAATATGAATTTTTAGACCCAGTTATAATGTGAGTTGCAAACAACTTTAGACGAGTGATTCAACTAATTGCCAGTAAGGTTATTATTATATTGACCTAGAAAGTAGTTTTTCAGGGAGGAAACATTTTGAAAATCTGTTTAAAGACTGAGCACCAAAGAATGAAAGTATTTATCACACATTATCTTCCAAACTTTAAAACAGTTTAATGGCAGATAAATTTGATTATATATATATATTCATTGTAATTAATAGAAGGGTTACATGATATTTGCCAGATAGATGGTGCATTAATTCCCATACATGGAAACCCTTTCACATATCTTGGTCCCCATTTCTCTCCCCCCTACCCCCAGCCCTCATCTTGTTTTCCCCCTTCCCTATCCAATTTCAAATAACCAAATACAAATATATCCTATATATCAGGTAACAAAGTGAGATACTGTAACAATATGAGATAACCAAGGGACAACACAAGAGATGAGAGATAACATAGTACCTTAAGGACAACAATCATTCATTATATGGCTTATGATTCTATATCCTAGAGATCCTTTCATTTAGCATCCTACTATATGGCCTTTTGTATCAAGGTTTTGCTCTATTGCAAATCTCTGCTAGGAAAGCCCAAGGTTTCTACTGATTATGACAAATGAGGGAAACCATTGAGCCTAAGTTCCTTTGAGTCTGGCTTACTTCACTTAATATGATCTTTTCTAAGTCTTTCCATTTCCTCACAAATGGGGCAATGTCATTCTTTCTGACAGCAGCATAGAATTCCATTGTGTACAAATACCACGTCTTGTTGATCCATTCATCAACTGAGGGACATGTGGGTTGGTCCCATATCTTTGGTATGGTAAACAGTGCTGCAATGAACATTGTTGTGCTGGTGGATTTAGTATGCCCTAGTTTCTGGATGGTTGGGTAAATGCCAAGTAGTGGAATTGCTGGGTCATAGGGGAGCTCTATGTTTAGCCTTTTGAGGCACTGCCATACTGCTTTCCATAGTGGTTGAACGAGTTTGCACTCCCACCAACAGTGTAGTAGTGATCCCTCCTGGCCACATCCCCTCCCACATCTGTTGTTATTAGTTTTCTTGATCCTGGCCATTCTAACTGGAGTGAGGTGGAATCTTAGAGTTGTTTTGATTTACATTTCTTTTATGACCAGGGATGTTGAGCATTTCTTCATGTGTCTATAGGCCATTTTTGTTTCTTCTTCAGAGAAGACTCTCTAAGTCTTTGGCCCATCTTTTAATGGGATGGTTGTTACTTTGGAGATTAGTTTTGGGGTGATTCAACTTTTTGAGCTGTTGATATATTTTAGATATGAGGCCTTTGTCGGTTGTATGGTTGGTGAAGATCTTCTACCACTCTGTAGGCTTTCTTAATTAGTTTACTAGCTATGTCCTTTGCCATACAAAAGCTCTGCAGTTTAATGCAGTCCCACTTATCCAGACTTTCTCTGATTTGTTGTGATTCTTGGTCCTTATTAAGAAAGTTTCGACCTGTGCCAAGGAGGTCTAGTGTATCTCCTATTCCTTCTTGTAAAGTTTTCAGAGTGTCGGCTTTTACCTCCAAGTCTTTGATCCATTTGGAGTTAATTCTAGTACAGGGTGATAAAGAAGGATCCAACTTTAGTTTTCTGCATCTGCTTAACCAGTTCTAGTGGCAGATAAATTTGTCATTTACTCTTGGACTATAGCTAATTTTGTTTTAGATTTTCAAATTTTTGTTGCTGTTTAGCTTGATAAGTGTATATATGTGTGTGTGTGTGTGTGTGTGTGTGTGTGTATGTGTGTGTGTGTGTGTGTGTGTGTGAATTCCAAGTATACTTTTGACCCAGTTGTTCAAGACTAGTTTTAAAGGTTCTGTGAAAAAAACAAATGTCGATAAGATATGTATTTTTAATATCAGAGGAAAATGCATGAATTTATCTTCAGTGCTGACCTTTAATCTGGAATATTCACAGAAGGTCAAACATTCCATTATTAAGAAATTGTCCTTTAGGACCTTTGTTTCTGTAAATTATATTGGAAAAAGAAAAATCTTTATTGAATTTGTTTGATTGATTTTTTAGATTTGATGACACTGATACAAAATTGTTTTCCAATTTTTATTGTTTACAAATTTTTTTTTATTTTCTTTCTCAGCTTTTAAGCCTAACCAAGCTATTTTTTTCATACTTTTTGTAATTAATAGAAGGGTTACATTGTATTCACCAGATAGAAGGTGCATTACTTCATATACATTGATACCCTTTCTCATGTCATGGTCCCCATTTCCCTCCCCTCCTCCCTGCCACTCATGTTGTTTTTCTCCCTTCCCTATCCAATTTCAAATAACCAATCAAGCATGTATACAATATATCAGATAACAAGATGAAATACTGTAGCAATATGAGATATCCAAGGGAAAGGAAAAGAGATGAGAGATAACATAGTACATTAAGGACAACAATCATTCATTATATGGCCTTTCTTTCTAGATCCTGGAAGTCCTTTCATTTAGCATCATACTATCTGGCCTTATGTATCTAGGTTTTGTTCCATTGCAAATCTCTGCTAGGAGAGCCTAAGGTTTCTACTGATTAGGACAAATGAAGGAAACTATTGAGCCTATGTTCCTTTGACTCTGGCTTACTTCACTTAATATGATTTTTTTCTAAGTTTTCCATTTCCTTACAAATGGGGCGATGTCATTCTTTCTGACAGTAGCATAGAATTCCATTGTGTATAAGTACCACATCTTGTTGATCCACTCATCAACTGAGGGACATCTGGGTTGGTTCCATATCTTTGCTATGGTAAATAGTGCTGTAATGAATATTGTTGTGCTGGTGTATTTAGTATGTCCTTGTTTGTGGATCATTGGGTAAATGCCTAGTAGTGGAATTGCTGGGTCATAGGGGAGCTCTATGTTTAGTCTTTTGTGGAACTGCCATACTGCTTTCCATAGTTGTTGAATGATTTTTCCCTCCCACCAACAGGGTAGTAGTGATCCCCCCCTGGCCACATCCCCTCCATGATCTGTTGTTATTAGTTTTCTTGATCCTGGCCATTCTAACTGGCGTGAGGTGGAATCTTAGAGTTGTCTTGATTTGCATTTCTTTTATGGCCAGAGATGTCGAGCATTTCTTCATGTGTCTATGGACCATTTTTATTTCTTCTTCAGAGAAGACTCTCTTTAAGTCTCACTTCCAGCTTTAAGTTTTTCTATGTATGTGGCAGCAAGGGATAGAGCCTGTGTCTTCGTGCATGCTTTGCAAGCACTTTACCACTAGGCCAAACTCCTGGCCCCTGAAGCCATATTTATATTTGATGCATATATGCTTGTTGATGTTGAAATAAAGGCAAATATATCTATCTCATCTAACCTTGATTCTTGCATTTAACATTTACTATTAACATCATATTTATTTTTTATACATAGTCTCTTTGTGTAGCCAAAGTTACATCAAATTCATCACTCACCTTCCTCCACCTCACATAATGGGTTTGATGAGTCCATAATAGCCTCCTGGATGATCTTTCTTTATGATGAAAATTTAAAGTCCTTTCTTGTAAATTTTGAATCATAACATCATTTATCATTATCCCAACTATGTGATCGTGCATGAGAACTCCTTTCTTCTACCTAATATAATCTTAGTAGTCATGACTACTCACAAAGTTTAAATCACCTCATGGATTAAACCCCACAGTAAATGTTGTTGAGTGAAATGACTTTTCTTGTTTGGTTTTGTTATTGTTGTTTGTGTTTTGCTTTTTGTGGGTTATGGGTCTTGAACTCTGGGCTTGGGCACTGTCCCTGAGCTCTTCAACTCAACGCTACCACCCTCTCCTTGAGCCACAACCACACTTCTGCTTTTCTTGTGATTAATTGGGGATAAGAGTCTCATGGTCTTTAGTGTCTGGGCTGGCTTTGAATCATGATCCTCAGATCTGCTGAGTTACTAGAATCATAGATGTGAGCCACCTTGCCTGGCTCTTATTTTGCTGTGATCTGCAAAAATTATTTGTAACCATACACTGGCTGCAAGCCCACATATTTGCTCATGACATATGAGTAGATGCCAAAAATTACTGACACAGTTTTGTTTATTTTCCTTTTATAGAAATATAGAGCCCAAGCTCTATATTTGAAGAATCATTCACAGCTTTCTTAAAGATAGAGTTTTAGATAGATGTATATACATATATATATATATTCTCATATATGTTTTCTCACACTCATTTTTTTTCCTCAAAAGTAGCCAGTGAAAAGCATTTCCTTATTTGGTTTCACACAGTGTTACAATCTGTCTCCTTATCATCTTCTTGTCTTGCTCTGAAATTGTAGAACACATTTAATCTTTGAAACAACCTAAAACCTGTAATCAATTTCAAATGGCAGATGATTCAGTTCAACTTTGATTTCTGGATGGCAGTCTCACTTTGTCTTCCTGTTCTGTCTTCCCAGTTGAGTTGTGAATTAACTTTTCCCTGTTCTGTGCTAATTTTAAATGAAGCATGCAATCATCTGTGACATATTTCTTGTTGAAGCTATAGGAAATGTATTGTGCTGTTTCCATCCCAAATGCAGTACCATGTCTCAGGTAGAATTGAGCGTCTCTATCTGGGTTTAGTGCCTCTTGACCATGTAGTATGCTGGTTAAATCTGAGGTTGTTAAATGAACTTGACTTTTGCTACAGCTTTTGTTTTTTCAGAACTGTTACCATTGCCTCTAACACCATCTGTTGCTTAGGTACATTTCATCTTTCATGTACCTAATCTATACTACCATGAATATTATATTGCTAGATAAGTAATCATGTGTCATGTATTACCAATTTAAAAAAGACAAAAAGAAGGAAAGAAGAGGAGGAAAGAAAGATAGAGAGAGGATGAGGAATGGAGAGAAGAGGAAAAATGGTAAAAAGAAAAATTAAGCCCAAATTGTACAAATGTGTAGGGTAAAAGGAGAACAGAATTAATGAAACTTCCTGCAAAGTAGTATTTTCCATAATCTGGGTATATTTATCTTCTCTCTGTGTCATAGACATCGTCTTCTTTAAAAGAAAAAAGTGCCACCATTAAAGAATTGTACAAAGGGATTACAATTCCCAAGTCTGGTAATGTACATCCCTTTCTTTGCTTTCCCTCATTTCCCACCATTTTTATATACAGAATTCATTGACTGCATCTTCTCACACTTCCTCCCTACATTCCTCCTTTCCACCAAGAAAACCTATGTTTCTATTTCCTGGGGTTTATTTTTTAATAATTGTATTTTATTGTCGGGTTGATGTATACAGGGGTTAGTTACATTCATCAGGTACTGGATACATTACTTCTTGAACACTGATACCCTTCCCATGTTTTTCTCCCAATTTTCCTCCCCCATCCTCTCCCAATCATATTGTTTTTCCCCTTCCTTTCCTTATTAAAAACATACAAAAAAAACTTATATACAATATACCAGATACCAAAGTCAGATACTGCAACAGCATGTGATAAACTATAAAGAAAATAAAAAGACAGAGAAGAATAACTCCACGTAGCATGTTAAGAATAACAATCACAAAGATAAGCCCCTTGTTTCCATATTCTAGAATTAATTTTGATTAGCCTCATCCTATATGGCGACATGCATATTGATTGAGCTATTCTGATCCTCTGCTGGAAAAAACAAGTTATATACTAATTATTGCAAATGAAGGAAACCATGGAGCCTATGTTTCTTGATGTTTAGCTTATTTCATTTAATATAATATTTTTACAAATCTTTCCATTTCCTCACATTTGGGGCAATGCCATTCTTTCTGATGCCAGAATAGAATTACATTGTGTATAAACACCACATCTTCACACACTGAGGGGCATCTGGGTTTGTTCTATATCTTAGCTATTGTAAATAATGCTGCAAAGAAAATGATTGTACTATTAGCTTTAGGATGTCCTTGTTTATGGACATTTGAGTAAATGCCAGGAGTGGGATTGAAGGGTCATAAGGGAGCTCTATGTTTAGTCTTTGAGGACCAGCCATACTGCTTTCCAGAGTGATTGAACAAATGTACACCCCACCAAAAGTATAGTAGTATTGCCTTCTGGCCACATCTCTGCCAGCATCTATTAGGTTGCTTGATAATGGCTATTCTAAGTGGAATGAGGTGGAATCTCAAAGTTGTTTTGATTTGTATTTTATTTATGGACAGAGATGTCAACATTTCTTCATGTGTCTATTGTCCACCAGTACTTTAGCTGTTCAGAGGAGTTATGCTTTTGGATTCTTCCACTAAGTGTATGCTCCTGTAAGCGGTTCGTTTGTACACACACAGAGCCCTGCACTAGTTATTATGTCCAGTTGTATTTTAGATCTACCTTCTACATATTAAATGAACATGTGGCATTTGTCCTTTTGAGCTTGGTTTATCTCATTTAACATAATTTGCTCTAAGTATAACCATTTCTCTGCAAATATTATTCTTTCTAATGGATGCTTAAACTTCTTTTGTGTAGCACATCTGGACTTTTTCCATAACTTGCTTATTGTGAATAGTGCAGTGATGAATATGGGTTTGCAAATGTCTTTATCATATTCTGATTTGTAATGCTGTGGATAGATGCCCACGAGTGTTATTGCTGGAATATGACTTGTTTTTGTTTGTTTGTTTTATTATTTCTGAACTGCCATCCAGAGTTTTTACACTAGTTTACACTCTCACTAACAGTATAATAGTATTATTTTTCTCCACATCCCTACCAGCATCAGAATGTCCTTTTTAAATCATTAGTCTGCACTACCAGATCCTAAGTATCATTATAGAAAGATGCCTGAAGTGTGATCCTTGTGTATACTGGGTAATAGTTGATAGAAATCCGTACCTAGAGATTATCTAGCCTTGACTTATTATTTGATTCTCAATTGACTCTGATTAAGGGAGTCTACCTGTCTGTGTTTTACTACCAATTATTGAAAACATTTAGAAATTTGCCTGGCAGTGTTTGGAAACTAGTCTAAATTGGAGTATGTCCATAAAAAATATTTTTCCTTGTGTGTTCCCAGCCAGTTACCCATGGTCTTTTTCCTAACTCCTCTAAAGATTCCTTCCATATTTTATTATAGGCAGTCTTTCTGGGTCTCTGTGGCTTTTTCTATGATTTAGAATCAATCTATGCCTACAGAACAGTATCAATCATTTTTCATCTTACACTCTTCTATGAAGTAACGTTTTGATTTCCTGTGTTGATCTTAAGCAATCCAAAATTGAGAAGTAATGCACCCATTACCTGATGAATGTAACTGTGACCATTCTATACATTATCCCGACAACAAAATACAAGAAAAATAATCAAACATTATTTTTAAAAGGAGCCTTTTTCTGGTTCAACTCATGAACTCCTTGATTCTTCTTCATGCTAGTGACAGTAAGTGGAACAGAGAGATAGTCATCACCATTGCAATGATTATTACCTTAAGTGCTCAAGAGAAGAAGGTATAGCTGGGGATTGTATTGTTCTGTTTCCCCAACAAAATCCCCTTGACAAACTTTAAAAAACAATATGAATGATCATGCACATTTTCCAACATCATTTGGACAAAACTTGCATTTGTTTCATCACCAAAGGAGTGCAGTTTGCTAATCCTTAGTGGGTCAGTGGAATGCATCCTAATAGATTGGCAGCCTAAAGTATGAATCAGTCAAATACATAACCAGCATTAAATAGATGGTATTAGGAAAATGCTGAGGCATGGAGGTATAAATAGTTCCAGATTCCTGTCTTTGTACACAATTGTATCACTAACACAGTGGTGAAATGAAATAAGCCACAATAGTGTTTTTTTAATCAATAAAGTAGTAGCAAGATAGTTTAGTCCTTGTCAAAATGAAAATGGACCCAGGAAATAAGACTGCTTTGGGAAGGGGAAGGGAAACAGAATGAGAATGATAAGAGCAAACCTCCTCAAAATGCACACTGCATAAATAAATAGGAAGTGTTTCTATAATTGGTAAAAGGTGTTTTTAACCTCCTTCCGGTATAGACATTTCTGAATGATTGCTATGCAGGCGCCTTTTTAGACAAATTTAAGTCACGTATTTAGAAATGTTGAATAATATTATAGGCAATGGGGAGAAGACTATAGTCATGTGTTTCCATGGCAGAAATAGCCTGAACTATGTTCAAGATCAAAGGCTCAGATTTATTTTTTCTGAGATTAGGGAGAACATCAAGGAAACCACTAGCTAATCTGCAATTTCTTCTTGAAAAGTTTGTTATTGGACACACACCAAGCAAAAGCATGAGAGCAGATGGTGAGGTGCCAAGTATGAATAAATTCATGTCTCTCTCTTGTATCCTCAGCCTCAGGACTTGGAGACAGACCAACGTGGGCTACTGTGGGCCCAGTGAGGGGCAAAAAATATGCAGCAATCATCACAGTCAGGAATAGAATCGTGGGGAGTAATTACAACACTTGAGCTAGCTTCTTACCAAATCCTTCATGGTCTCTAGAAGACCATTTACAATACCGGGAACCTGCCAGGGCACTTACTCAAGAGGCAGAGCCTGGGAAACTTTCTTTGCTCTTCTTTAAAATTTCCCACTCCTCTATCTCTTTAAACTATTGGAAAAATTCATGTAGATGGATACCAATTTCTTTATTAGATGTGAAAAGTTCCTCATGAATTCTTTTTAAACCCCATTTTTTCCTTTTCATAAGCTACTACTCAAATTTTAAAGTAATTGATTGTGCTGATGTTTGCAGAAATGTTCTTTTCTCTTTCTTTCAAAGAAAAAGTTGTGAAAATCTTTCATTGTGCATCATGTCTGCAAGCTTAGATACTCTAGAAACTGAGATATGAGGATCTCAGTTGGAAAACCACTTTAGGTTAGAAAATCTGTGATTCTTTTCTCCAATTAACCAGCAATATGCTGACAGTGGAGTTGAGACTCAGTGGTAGGGTGCTAGCCTCAGACAATAAAACCTGAGGAACAGAGTCCAGGCCCTGAGTTTAAGCCCTCATTCTTGCACAAAAATTTAAATAAAAAGTAATTTGAGTTATTAATTAATGTTGTGAAAGTAAAAGTGTTTAAATATTTTTGAGCATATTACGAAAGTCAAAGTGATGTTTAGACCAGACAACTTAATAATTTTTAAGTTGATTAAATATTGGAAATTAATATTACATTATGTGTAGTTGATTCTCATTTGTTGGTTTCTATAGTAAAGAAATTCAAAGGAAACAGTCTTCAGAAAATATAGTAAAAAACTTAAAGTAATCATCATGCAGTGAATAATTGCTATTCCGTGAAGTTTTATCTTTTCTAAGCTAGAACCATCAGTACAAATTATGTAACTGAAATAATCTTCTAAATTGGACCAATATTCCAATACTGAAATTGAGAGCTGACGTGTAAAAGGGTGGCTGAAAACTTATCCTATTTGTTTGATCTAAAGAGACAGAGAACCTAGGGCAAAGAGAGTCTAGTTAACTGATGGATTTAATGATTTTTGTAGCCTCTTGAACACACACTCCATTTTTCCTCTTTGTCAGATGTGACAGAAGCTGGTGCTACAATAATATAAAGTATCATTTCTTATATGAATTCCAAATATTTGTATATACGCCACAATATGCATACATAAATCTTACTGGTTTCTAATATAAAAAATATAGATGAAATGTCAGTAAATTGAATGAAAATAGCTTTACGTTTTATCTGTTAATTTTCTTAGTTTTTTTTATAAATTCAGAGTGGCATTTCATCTTAAGACTTACTTTGGGTAATTTTTTTGCCAGTCCTGGGCTTGAGCTCAGGGCCTGAGAACTGTCCATGGACTTTCTCAAGGCTACATCTCTACCACTTGAGCATCAGCACCACTTCTGGCTTTTTTCTAATTATGTGGTATGGAGGAATTGAACCCTGGTCTTTATGCATGCTAGGCAAGCATTCCCCTAGGCCAAACTCCTGGCCCCTACTTTGGGTAATTTTAATATTAATTCTATCTTACTGAATCTAAAGCCAAATGTTCTGAGGGTATTAACTTCATAAATTCTCATTTCATCTGCAGTAATGTTAACCTACACTTACAGAATTGATAGAGCATACAGTAGTACATTCATGTTATAGATCTTTTGAGAATATCTAACACAGATATTGTGAATTACATATACAAACATAAACTACAAACCTTATATAGTACAGCATATTTGGTAAAGTTTAATAACATGGTATGAATTATATGGAATTAAGCATAAGAGTTATGTTACTGATAAGCAAGTATTCATCATTTTCTTTTGCTTTCACAAATTTGTTAAGTAGTATGTGCATTTACCTATACCTGTGTCATCTATAAGAATTAGATTTGATTAAGGATGTTATATAAGAATCCTTACAAGTATATGTAGAAAAGTTCTGACTTTTCCTTAGTTCTTACTGTTATTAAATTTCCCCGTTTTATTTGATTTTTTCCCTATAAGATTGGAAATGCTTGTTTTAGATAATCTTAAGAAGTAATTAGTAAATTATCTCAACCCAACTAAAACCATACAAAGAGGCATAATTAAATGTCTTCCTTTTTTCTCAATTCTTGCAAATCTGTTTTGATAGAAAGGACACTATAATGTATAATGCTTGACCATGGACAAAGAGATCCTGGGCTTGAAACAACAAACAGAGAGATAGGCTACATGATAAATAAGAAGATGTGTTAAGTCATTTTATATTTATAACATTGGGAAAACTGGTATATAATAAACTTGCCCAGATTTGTAAAGATGTAAAATTAGGAAAGTTATTTTATTTAAAAGTATATGTTCTTTTCAATATGCTTCCCTAGAAGTACATTTTTTCCTTTCTAAGATGTTTAATCATAATTTTTTGTGTCTGTCCATATATATGTGTATGTATGTAAAGTATACAATCCCATAATGTAATTTGAAATATTATATTTATTACATTACACTATAATATAATATTATTTTATGATATTATATTTGTTTCCACATAGAACCAAACATATATATTCCCAGATAAATTATGCATGATGTATCTCTATAAAAATATTTTCTTGATATATGATCATTAGTTTAAATCCAAATTGCTTGTTAATGTTAACGTTAAAAATGCTTTTCTTTAGCAGGTCACTTAACACACACTTAAAATTTTCCCTATTCAGTTATTCCACATTCATTTATTCCTGTTGACTCTTTGATAAGTACAGGCAATATTAAATGCAGTACAAAAACAAATTAGATCCAGTCTGTGTTTTTCTGGGCCTTGCCCTCTGGTTTACAATGGTAAATGAAACCAATTCAGTGTAATGATCTTCTGAAGCTTGAGCATAATGGCCTTGGCATTTTGGGAAAAGATCTGTAAGTATTTATCTGGCTTATTTCTAAACTGCTAGCATATCTTAAGTATACTGAAATACATTCAGACCTAGCGAAACTTCAGGGCCACTCTCAAATCCCTTTTGTTTAGAATCCCACATGATAGCTATCTCTCCTCAATCTGTGACCCTCCATCCTTCCAGAGA
Source organism: Megascapheus bottae (assembly GCF_031878675.1). NCBI lineage: Eukaryota > Metazoa > Chordata > Mammalia > Rodentia > Geomyidae > Megascapheus > Megascapheus bottae. Next base: position 72,397,520 of record NC_143510.1, on the reverse strand, counting down.
TAACCTGTGTGCAACATTTCCACAGTGTGAACATAAATATTAGCAATACATTTCAAAATGTTCATCAGTGTTTGTTTCTCATTAATGTTGCAGTCAACATTATGTTATATGTCCTTATTGAAGTACAGATAAGATTGTGCTATTTCATTTACATTATTGAGTAAAAATTCCACACACATGTACAAATATATGATTTTCACATTTCTTTAATGATAAAATTTAAATACTTATTGTATAATAAAGATTTAATGTATATTCTTTTATATGCCACTTATTCAAGTGTTATCTAAAGTATATATTTAGAAGTATAATAACTGGGTCACATGACCTATATCACCAAGTACACAAGAAATTGCCACATCATTTTCTGCTTCCATATTCACTTACCTTTTCATAGTCATTATATTCAGCCTAGTTTAATTGCTACAAATGTGGCAGGTTTGGAATTAAAGCACATTGTTGCATAGTTTCCCATTTGTAATGTGGTAGAATAAATATTCTTTGGTTTATTGTCAATGTGAGCTCCATTTCTTCAAATTATCCCTTTGTATGATTTGAGTGTCTTTTTTCATTGTATTGTCATTAGTAATCAATCTATGCACATACCTAGTCATGCACAAATTCAAGTATTTTTTGTGCTAGCAACATGATCCCATTTGATGTGGTTTATACAATAATTCATTCAATTCAGAAAAAAATCTCTAGGATATAAGTTTAGTAGCAACAAATACAATTATTTTGACACCTTAGATCTTGGTTATAATTTTTGTAAACATGTTGGACTTATACTATTTACATAGATATCAAATTTAGCAATAAATACTTTCCAGAATTTGTAAGATTATAAAACACTTTTCTATCACACCATCATGAAGACATTTCACGTGAAATTATAAAAATCTATAGTTTTTATCTAATCTTTTATTTTTTAAATCAATATGTTTCACACAGTGGTATTGATTAAATACAGGTCAGCATGAATGTTAGGCAACTGTACTGTTACACTAAAAATCCAGCTATGTACTTAAACTTATTTCAATACAATATATACAATTTTTGACAAGAATGGTAGTGTGTAGTTCTGGGGCTTTAACTTTGGGACTCACAGTTATAAGACAAAGTGCTCTGCCTCTAGAATCCTGCCCCAAGACTATTTTTCTTTGTTCAACAACTAGTGTCTTCCTTCCATTTTTTGTTTGTGATACTCTTAGAGTATGATGTGACTACCTAAGCCTATCGTACAACTGGCATTACACATGTGCACCACCAAGTCTAGCTCCAGTATGTATGTGTCCATGTGTCAAAAGTGTTACTGTATCCAAATGTTCATACATTTGAATTTACAGTTATGAATCTGTGTTTTGGTGTGAAGCAATAATATTTTTGCATTTGAACTAGATGGCCAATTGTCCAAAATGATTTGTAACCAATTACATATTCTTTTTTATGGTTTTAAAATTCATTCTATTATTATCAAACTCAATATGTGTATAGTTGTTGTCTGAAAAAATCATTTCTTTCCTTGTATTTGCATAGCTTTATTCCATTATAAAATATAAAAAATAAAGTTACCAAAAATTTAAAATGCTGTTTTTTATTTCTACTCACTGTAGATATATATCGTTTGTATAAATTATCCTTCTAAAAGAGTTTTAGCATTGTGAAATTTTTATTGGCATTTCTTAGTATACATTGAGGATTTTTCTAATAGAGGATCACAATACCTCAAAAGCTATGCACATATGGACATACAGAATGAGACTAAGTAAAATGAACTCAGAGTTCTGGAAACATGAGGTTTATATTTGTCATTGTTGTTCTTAATATACTGTGTAAAGTTATTTTTCTATTTTTTTCTACCTATGTTTAACCTATATGGATACTGTATCTGACTTTGTTACCTGGTGTATTGTATATACGCTTATTTGTTTATTTGAAATAGGGAAGGGAAGGGGGAAAACAAGATAATTGGGAGAGGTAAGGGAGGGAAAGGGGGATAAAAACATGAGAAGGGGTATCAAGGCTTGAGAAGTAATGTACCCATTACTTGGCAAATATAACTGTAACCCCCTCTATATATTATCCTGACAATAAAATAAAATTATAAAATTGGTTTGAAAATCTTGCAGCTTATTCTCACCAACAGATCGATCATCAGACAAAAAATAAAGAAATTTAAAAATTAAATGTCACAATAGACTGAATGGATTTGACAGACACCTGCAGAATATTTCACTTAACAGCTGCAAAATACATATTCTTCTCAGCAGTCCAAGGTATATTCTATAAAAAATAGATTATACTTGTTTGAGCTTTCCCTAATAAAGTCTTAATAAAAGTAATAAAAATGAAAATATCTGTGTATTTTATCTAATTTTATGGGGAGATAAAACCAAGAATTTAACAGAAAGTCTACAGAAAACATTCAATCACTCAGAGACAGAACAACCCACTCGAATGACAAATGAGTCATTGAAGAAATGAGAGCAATCCAAAACTTCTTAGAGTTTAATGGAATTGAGAACAAACCTCACAAAGGATATTATAGGAGGAAAGATTATAGCTACAAACACCTACATTTTAAAAAATGCAGAAAGGGGTCTCAAAGAGTCTGATGGTGTGCCTAAAGATCTTAGAAAAATAAAAAGTACTCATAGTCCCAAATCAACATATAATCAATTATTATAATCATAGCAGAAAGAAATAAAATAGAGACTAAAAATCTATACAAGAACAAATGGAACAAAAAGTTAGCTGGTTGAAAAGATAAATAGTATTGATAAACCCTTAGCTTCACTAAGTAAAGGAAGAAGCAAACTCAATAAATTAAATTAGAAGATTATAAAATGAATGTATCAAAACAAAGGTCATTGAAATTCAGAATACCATGGTGAAAACATTGAAAAACTATCCTAAAATAGCCTGAAGTTTCAAAAATCAATTAATTTCAAATAAAAGTGTCCTATTAAAATTGAACCCAGAGGTTAATAAATACAATCATCTCCATTGAGGCAGTAAAAGCTTAACTCAGAACTCTTTAATGAAAACAAAAGTCTCTTAGAAACTTAAAATAGAATGTCCCTCAACATAATAAAGGTTACCTGTAACAAACATAAGAAACAGCATACTAAATGGTAGAAAAGTACTAAGTTCCTTTCATGTCTAGAATGTATGGATTTCCTTCAATATAGGGCTGTAATTGTTTGTCAGAGCAATAAGAAGTAAATAGTAGCTTCAATGGTTAGTTTCATCTCATGCCATCAAAATGGCTGTCATCAAGAACACAGCCCAAAATGCTGGTGATGAATAAGAAAAGAATTTTTGCACACTGTTGGTAGGTATGGAAACCAGTGCCACCAATATTAAATCAGAATTAAAGTTTTGTAAAAGCTATCACAAGAACTATCAAATGATCCAACAATTTTGCTGTTGGTGACATATCTGAAGAATGGAAGTCAGGATATCATACTTGAACAATCATGTTCACTGAAACACTATTCATAATATCAAATATGTGTGAACAGCTCAGATGTTATAAAACAGAAGAATGCATCAAAAAATGGGATACACACAGACTTTCATACATGTGTGTGAGCATACACACAAACACATAGTGAACTGTGTGCCATAAACATTATTATTAAGCCATAAAGAAGTGTGAAACTATATCATTTGCAGAGAATGCATGGAATTGGAAGTCATACAAAGCATAAGATCAAGAAAAAGGTCTTGTTTTTTTCTTCTGTATGTATCAAAGTCCTAAAAGATATTGTATATGCCTTTATTTGTTTATTTGAGATAGGAAAGGGAAGGGGAGAAAACAAAATAAGGGGAGGGATGAGAGAGGGAAATGGGGACAAAAGTATGAGAATGGATATTTATGTGTGTGAAGTAATGCTCCTTCTATCTGGAGAATATAACTCTAACCCCTCTATTAATTTCAATAATAAAAGAAAATGATATTTACACATGTTATCATACATATATGCACAATTTTAATTGTATAACTGAGTTATAAATTATTGACAATTTCTTTGAATTTTTCCACTTTTTTTTATGAACTTTTTTTGTGGCTATTTTTTCAAAGATTTCTTTTAGCCTATTTCAATTTAAAGTATATAGCTAGATATCATAATTGATAACAATACACTATATGAATTCTTTTGCCAGTAATTTATAAAGGGCTTTAGTTATCTTAATGTGAAGAGCAAGAGTATGCAATGGAGGATGCAAGTAAAGGTCAATTTGTTAATTAATTGCAATTATAAGAAGTAGGTAAGAAGTGGGACCCAGAGTTTGTCCTAGGGGTAGAGTGCTTGCCTAGCTTGCACAATGACCCACATTCGATTCCTCAGTACCACATAAACAGAAAAAGCCAGAAGTGGTGCTGTGGCTCAAGTGGTAGATATCTAGCATTGAGAAAGCCCAAGAACAGTGCCCAAGCCTTGAGTTCAAACCAGGACTGGCAAAAATAAAAATAAATAAGAAGTAGGTAAGAAGTAAGGAAAAAATGGGTGAGTGTTGACATTAGTTATCAGTATTTTGCATTCAAATTTGTATTTTTCATTTTCTGTGTGGAAAACTTGCCCAGGTATCATAATTTTGCTGAAAGAGATAAAACTTTACATATGCACATAAACAGGTTCATATTTATAATCTGGTGCTCAATTTTAATAAATGCCCCTGACTGCCTTATGGCCTTTTAATGTTGCTATATGCAAGAGAGCATGAATCTCCATTATTAGAATCTCACGCTGTATTGTGCTTATTATAAATTATAGTTATTAAAATTTACTGAACCATGAGGAGAGTTTTATTTATAAAACTGTAATTGCTCCCAACTTTATAATGGTTAAGGTATTTTAAATATCCTTCAAAAAGCTGAACATTTAAAAATGATAGGCTTTTAAGGTTTATTAAGCATAGATTCCTAGAGGATGGACTTAAAGGCTCATTTTTGTATTATGTGTTATTTTGTATTGGTCCTGAAAGGTACTAATAAGTATTACAGCTGACTCACATGATTGTAAGATTGTTCTGACTTATAGGGAAATTTTTGTGGTAGGGGTGCTATGAAAACTTAGAATGAACGAAAAAAGTTGTGCTAAATTCCAATGAGCTTAGGACCCAGATGTTTGCACTGAGGTTTCTAGAACTTTAGGTTAACCTTCTCTAATATTTATTTAATTTTAAGTATCAAAAAGGAAATTTATGATGCATAATGAGAAATACATTCAGAGAACAGAATTCAGGTGCTTTTTTCTCCACAAAGTTGTCCAAACATAGTCCATGCCGTATGTCAATCAAATGCAAGTTTTGGAAGTGACAGTGACAAATCCTCACAGGTACTAGAATATCTCTAATGCTCCATACATAGCCCCCAGAAATCACAGAGTGTCAGCCAGGACTATCTCGCTAATATTTGTTAAATAAAATTTAGTATATATTAGATTTTATTAATAGAATGGGATATTACAAATCATTGATACCATTATGATATGGTAGAAAATGAGGCAATTATGTATTAGGAGGAAATGAAGAAAGAAATAATGTAAATTTCAACACCACACTTGAAAAATTTTAAAGAAATTTATACTATTGGAACCAGGACTGTTCCTGTTTATGGGTTATAAGAAACCTAGTAAAAGAAATATTTTGCCAAAACTTATTAAGCAAGTAATGACTCTATAAACTAAATGGCATTGGAAAATTAACATGGAAAATGTTAGTCATAGAGTTAGTGTTCACATATGTTTTTATTTCTGAACACTAGTTAGCTTTTTCGAACAGACTTGCAATGGATCTTCTCATAGCTTTCAGCTTTAAGCATTTTTTAATTTCTGTGAATCTTTTCATTTGTCCTCATGAAATCTTTGGAAATTCATGTCTTTATAGAGGATAATGCAAGACATAAACATAAGATATATGTACATGTAAACATAAGATATATGGTGTATATATATACATATAATTTTAACTATATTTTGATTATGTGGGAGAAATGATCCTCTGAAAGTTACAACTCATAAAAATTATCATTTAGAAGAAGTGAAGAGTGAATATCATTCATACAGGTAGTGGATTGGCTGTGTAAGGAGTTGGTAATTAAGAAGGAAACAGGAAAGAATAAATAACTAAATTACATAGTCTGTTATAAAGGGATACTTTTGTAGATTTGAAAAATACTTCTTCTAAGAACCTCAATTGGAAGATATACCAACAAAAGCCCAGAGGTAAGAGTTAGTGTGTTCGTGTGTGTGTGTGTGTGTGTGTGTGTGTGTGTGTGTGTGTGTGTGTGTCTGTGTCTGTGTGTGTGTTTGGTGGATTAGGTACTTCATCAGAATTATTGACAGAAGGTTGTTAGCTTGGCAAAGTAGATTTACAAGTTACTCACCCTAGATCCACATGTCAATGAGAGCCCTAGATTCTATTTTTGAGCTCCTTAGGTTTTTAATATTACTCCTTTGCTAATTTAATTACATTGATTGCAATCATGATATGGCTTTAACAAAAAATAAAGTGATCCCTAATCGAATGTCACTCAAATCGTGAAACAGAACTGTATCATTCATTTAGAAATACAGGGTACTGGGCTGGGAGCTTGGGCTAGTGGTAGAGTGCTTGCCTGGCATGCAAGAAGACCAGGGTTTGATTCCTTGGGACATATATGTGGAAGTGGTGCTGAAGCTCAAGTGGTAGAGCTGTAGCCTTGAAAATGTCCAAGGACAGGGCTCAGGCCCTGAGCTCAAGCCCAGGACTGGCAAAAAATTAAAAAAAGAAATACAGGGTACTATCTAGAAAAAGAAAATCAACATTCTGCAGTAAGTACTTCTTGTAGATTATTAGATTTTACTTAATCCTTAGGAATTTTTTTATGATGGTATAATACTGTATAAATTTTTGCATTACAACTTTCCCTTAACATGTTTCAAGCTTCAATAGTAAAGCTTCTAATTTCTTTCAAGTACTTTGCTATGTTATATGTCACTGAAAATTTGAAAAACACTCAAGTGCCTTACACTTCTGAGCTATTTATCAGCATCAAAGGAGAGAAGCTAAATGAATTTATAAGCATTTCTCAGCACCATTTAGAAGTATTCTAGATGAAATATTTGAGTTTGATAATAGTTACTTCTTTGTATTAAATATTTAATGCCAATTTATTTCGTCAGAGAATTCTTACTAAGCAGGCTGGGAATCCAAAATATGGTCATATAATAAAAAAATTATATTAGCTTATAAAATATAGGTTAATATGCTTATGGTTTTATAATATGAAAGAGAATTATTTAGCAAGAAGTAATGCCAAATATTTCCCCTGAAGTATGATACATAATAAATTCTGCTCTATACAACACTTCATAATACTGTGCCAAATACAGTCATTAGTTGGAGAAGTAGCCAGAGAAATCAGAGAGGGAATGATGTGGGTTTGTTATAGGAAATAAAAAATGCTAAAAAGATTATCACTTGAATTTAAGTGGCATAATACATCTGAGGAAATAATACAGGAATAATCCTCAATGTATTCTTTAATTCTTCTTATAAGAGAAAAATATATCAATTAATACATGGGAAAATTTAGTCATAAATTGAAAAATATGGTTTCTTGTTGAATAAATTTCTCAAAATAATAAAGTCAAAAAGAAAAGGATTATGAACAACAGCAAAATCAGGGGATCAATATTTATTTGAATAATGTAAGGTAAAATATATTTTAATAATAACAGCATACTAACTTGCTAAGTGATATACTTCATATGCATACCTAAGATATAACTTGTCATTTTACTCTTCAATAGAGCAAGAATATTATTAAAACATAAAACACATGTCACTAATCAAATAGTAATATGGTTTAAAAATAAAAGATCAATAGAAATCTCTATCCTATTCCTACACAGTGTATATTTATAAGCAGATAACTTGTGTAGTTCACATGTAAAGGGAAATTTGCCTGAATCTTAACAATAGGGACTAAATATTTAAGAATTTTATTTTTAGAATTAATGCTCAATGAGCTAAATGTGTGGGAATGAATACTTTTCATATAAGGAAGACATAAATCAAGGATGTATCAATGTTATAACTGAGAGGATTGAAACAAATTGTGTGCCCCCAATAATAGTCAGCTTCACATCATTATATTTCTTTTTTTCATATATTTTTATTGTAATTAATAGAAGGATTACATTATATTCGCCAGATAAAAGGTGCATTAATTCACATACATTGATAACTTTCTTATGTCTTGGTCCCCATTGCCCTCTACCCCCATCCGCATCCCTCATCTGTTTTCCTCCCTTCCTATCCAATCTCAAATAACCAAATACAAATATATCCAATATATCAGATAACAAAGTAAGATACTGTAACAATATGAGATAACCAAAGGACAGCAAAAGAGATGAGAGATAACATAGTACCTTAAGGACAACAATCACTCATTACATGGCTTTTGTTTCTATATCCTAGAGGTCCTTTCAGTAAGCGTCATGCTATATGGCCTTATGTATTTAGGTTTGCTCTATTGCAAACCTCTGCTATGAGAGCCCGAGAATTCTTTTTCTTTTCTTTTCTTTTTTTTATTGTAATTAGTAAAAGGGTTACATGATATTTGCCGGATAGAAGGTGCATTAAATCACATACATTGATACCCTTTCACATGTCTTGATACCCATTATCCTCCCCCCCAACACTCCCCACCCGTCTTGGTTTTCCCCCCTTCCCTATCAAATTTCAAATAACCAAATATAAATAAATTCAATATATCAGATAACAAAGTGAGATGCTGTAACAATATGAGATAACCAAGGGACAGCAAAGGAGATGAGAGACAACATAGTACATTAAGGACAACAATCATTCGTTATATGGCTTTTGTTTCAATATCCTGGAGGTCCTTTCAATTAGCTTCATACTATATGTCCTTATGTATCAAGATTTTGCTCTATTGCAGATCTCTGCTAGTACAGCCCGAGGTTTCTACTGATTATGACGAATGAGAGAAACCATTGAGCCTAAGTTTCTTTGAGTCTGGCTTACTTCAATTAATGTGATTTTTTCTAAGTCTTTCCATTTCCTAACAAATGGGGCGATGTCATTCTTTCTGACAGCAGCATAGAATTCCATTGTGTACAAATACCACATCTTGTTGATCCACTCATCAAGTGAGGGACATCAAGGTTGGTTCCATATCTTTGCTATGGAGAATAATGCTGCAATGAACATTGTTGTGCTAGTGGATTTAGTATGCCCTTGTTTCTGGATGGTTGGGTAAATGCCAAGTAGTGAAATTGCTGGGTCGTAGGGGAGTTCTATGTTTAGCCTTTTGAGGCACTGCCACACTGCTTTCCATACTGAGCCCAAGAATTCTACTGATTATGACAAGTGAGGGAAACCATTGATCCTAAGTTCGTTTGAGTCTGGCTTATTTCACGTAATATGATTTTTTCTAAGTCTTTCCATTTCCTAACAATGGGGCGATGTCATTCTTTCTGACAGCAGCATAGAATTCAATTGTGTACAAATACTACATCTTGTTGATCCACTGATCAAATGAGTGGCATCAGGGTTGGTTCCATATCTTTGCTATGGTAAATAGTGCTGCAATGAACATCATTGTGCTAGTGGATTTAGTATATCCTTATTTCTGGATGATTGGGTAAATGCCAAGTAGTGGAATTGCTGGGTCATAGGGGAGCACTATGTTTAGTCTTTTGAGGAGGAACTGCCATACTGCTTTCCGTAGTGGTTGAATAAGTTTGCACTACCACCAACAGTGTAGTAGTGATTCCTCCTGGCAACATCCCCTCCAGCATCTTTTGTTATTAGTTTTCTTGATCCTGGCCATTCTAACTGGAGTGTGGAGGAATCTTAGAGTTGTTTTGATTTGCATTTCTTTTATGACCAAGAGATGTTGAACATTTCTCCATATGTCTATAGGCCATTTTTGTTTCTTCTTCAGAGAAGAATCTCTTTAAATCATTGGTCCATCTTTTAATGGGATGGTTGTTTCTTTGGAGATTAGTTTCAGAGTAATTCAATTTTTTGACCTGTTGATATATTTTAGATATGAGGCCTTTGTCCATTGTATGGTTAGTGAAGATCTTCTCCCACTCTGTAGGCTTCCTAATTAATTTACTAGCTATGTCCTTTGCCATACAAAAGCTTTGCAGTTTAATGCAGTCCCACTTATCCAACCTTTCTCTGAGTTGTGATTCTTGGTCCTTATGAAGAAAGTTTTGACCTGTGCCAAGGAGGCCTAGTGTTTCTCCTATTCCTTCTTGTAAAGTTTTCATTGTGTTGGCTTTTACCTCCAGGTTTTTGATCCATTTGGAGTTAATTCTAGTGCAGGGTGACAAAGAAGTACCCAACTTTAGTTTTCTGCAGGTGCTTGACTAGTTCTGCCAGCACCACTTGTTGAAGAGGCTGTCTGTCTTCCATTCTATTCTTTTGGGTCCCTTGTCAAAGATTAGGTGGCCATAGGTGGTTGGATTAATATCTGGGTCCTCAGTTCTATTCCATTTGTCTTCAGGCCTCTTCTTCTGCCAGTACCAAGCTGTTTTGATAATTATAGCTCTGTAATAGAGTCTAAAGTTTGGTATTGAAATTCCTCCTGTGCTGTTCTTTCTACTAAGAAGTGTTTTTGCTATACGGGTCTTTTATTATTTCCTATAAAACTTTGGATTGCCTCTTTTATTTCATTAAAGAATGACATTGGGATATTGATGGGTATTGCATTGAATTTGTAGATAGCCCTTGGCAAGATTGTCATTTTCACGATGTTGATCCTTCCAATCCAGGAGCGTGGGAAATTTTTCTATTTCCTTAGTTATGTTTTAATTTCCTTTTTTAGGGTTTTAAGGTTATAATCAAAAAGGTCCTTTACATTCTTAGTTAAGCTAATTCCTAGGTACTTTATTTTCTTTGAGGCTATTGCAAAAGGAGTTGCTTTCCTGATTGTTGCCTCGTTCCTCTCACTGTTGGCATAGAGAAAGGCAGTTGATTTTTGAGGGTTAATTTTATAGCCTGCTACCCTTCCAACGTTTTGATTCAGCTCAAGGAGCTTGGGAGTGGAGTCTATAGGATTCTTTAAATACAGAATCATGTCATCTGCAAAGAGGGATGGTTTTACTTCCTCTTTCCCTATTATATCCCCTTTATGCTTGATTCTTACCTTATTGCACTGGCTAGGAATTCTAATACTATGGTAAAGTGGAGTGGAGAGAGTGAGCAGCCTTGTCTCATTCCTGATTTTAGAGGGAATGGCTTTAGCTTTTTGCCATTAAGTATTATACTAGCTATGGGTTTGTCATACAGAGCCTTTATTATACTGAGGAATGTTCCATGGATTCCTAGTTTCTCCAGAACTTTTAACATAAAGGGGTGTTGGATCTTGTCAAATGCCTTTTCTGCATCTATTGAAACAATCATGTGATTTTTGTCTTTGCTCCTGTTGATGTGTTGAATTATATTAATTGATTTGCATATGTTGAACAAGCTTTGCCTCCCTGTGATGAATCCTGTTTGATCATAGTGTATAATTTTTTTGATGAGTTGTTGTAGACGGTTGGCCAGTATTTTGTTGAGAAGTTTTGCATCGATGTTCATCAAAGATATAGGTCTATAGTTCTCTTTCTTTGATGAATCTCTGTCTGGTTTGGGGGATGAGTGTTATACTGGCTTCATAGAATGAGTTTGGTAAAGAACCTTCATTTTCAATTTCATTGAAGACCTTGAGGAGTATTGGTGTGAGCTCTGTTTTGAACACCTTTTAGAATTCAGCTGTGAATCCATCTGGCCCTGGGCTTTTCTTAGGTGGAAGGTCTCTTATTGCCATTTCTATTTCAGTGCTTGAAATAGGCCTGCTTAGTTGGGATAGTTCTTCTTGGTTCAGTGTGTGTATATTAATATTGGGTAGGAATTCATCCATCACGATTGAGAAATATTAGTTCCTGCCATTTTTAAAAAGCTTTCATTAGGGCCTGTGTCTTGACAGTTCTTATAGTACTTAGATGGTATGATTTTTAGGTGTCATTTCTTTCTCTGTTTTACATTTGTGTTGGTTTTCTATGTGTAGAACATCTTTGAGAATTTTCTGTAATATTGGTTTCAATGCTACATAATGTTGAAGTTTTCCCTGGAATGGAATGTTTTTATTGTTCCCTCAGTTATAAATGAGAGCTTAGCTGGATACAGTATTCTTGGTACTTATTTGACTTAAGGGCATGACATATATGCTTCCAGTCACTTCTTGCTTGCATGGTCTCTGCTGAGAAATCTGGGGTTATTCTGATTGTTTTGCCTTTGTAGGTGATTGTTCCCTTCACCCCGGCTGCTTTTAGGGTCCTTTCTTTGGTCTCTATTGATCCAGTTCGGATTATAATGTGGCGGTGGGATGTTCTTTTCTGGTCAGGTCTGTTTGGGGTTCTAAAAGCTTCTTGTATCTTGATGGGCCTGCCCTTCTGGATATTTGGGAAGTTCTCTGAGATGATTCCCTGAAGTATATTTCCAATACCATTGACCTCTTTCTCCAGACCATCCTCAATACCAATTATCCTTAAATTAGGCTTCCTAATTGTATCTTGGACCTCCTATAGAGTTTTCTCATATTTCCTAGATTTGAATTGACACATTTTCTTTTCTTTCTCTATAACAACTAAATTATCTTCAGCCCCGGGAATTCTCTCTTTTTCATTGTCTAACATGCTATCAAAGCTTTCTACTTTATTCTTCATCTCCCTTGCTTCTAATTGCTCATTTTTGATGCCTTGCATATCTTGTTTTAGATCATGTATGGATTTTTTTAACTCCTTGATTTCCATTTGAGTGGTTAGCTCATCAGCTTTATTCTCTTTGGACATTTGTTGGAGTTCAGTCACCTTTTTGTTTGTGGATTTTATGAATTCGTCCATTTTTCTTGGAAAAACCTTTATTATGGCCTTCTTTATGGCTTCCCCTTTTTCACATATCACCTTGTTTATGATTTCCTCCTGTTTAGCTATGGCTTCCTCCATTATCTCTTTCTTTATGTTTTCACACTTTTCATTAATGATGTTTCAATTGCATGTGTATAGCACTTGGAAGACTTTTCTCTAGTTTGGCATTGAGTGCTCCATTGCCTGTTTATGCTGGGTGTGAGATGCTATTCCTTGATTTGACATTTTTCTTGAGTTTCTTGTTCTGCCCATTTGAAAATGGGGGCAAGATTAATACTAAACAAGATTATAATTTTTCAGATATAACCAACCTAGGCCTTTTTAATTGGCTGACAATAGATGTTCACAATTTTAGATTGGTAATATCACTCTCTCTTTTTGTGCACTTACATACAAATCTAATACAACCTCAGATTACTGATTTTTGACCAAAACCATAAGCCCCCAATCCAATCTCTATTGTATTTAAGTCCCTCTGGTCCTAGAGTATAATTGAACACCTAGATACACAGCATTGCTGAACAACCATCAGATGTTGATCCATGCATTATAAGAGTTGAAGGATGAACAGAGGACCAGAGATAGAAAAATAATATGAAAGACAACAAGTGGGTTAGGAAAATCGTAATGCAGGAGTGTAAGATTATCATAGTAATGAAGAAAAGGTATCGTGTAAGGATCACTGACCTAAGGTGATAGACAGAATATTTGAGTAGAATGTTTAGAAGCACTTAGATAAAAGTTATGAAAATAACAAGAGTAGTAAGAAGAACATGTAGAGAAAAGAGGGAGGTAGATGTAGTAGATTTCAAATTTTAAAAAGAAAAAATAAACAAAACAACAACAAAGTAAAAGAAAACAGAACACAGACACACACACACACACACACACACAAAAAGAAAGAAAAAAAGGTGGGGGGAGATTCCTTGCTATTGTGAGTTCTTACCCAACAGATACTAGGGTTAAGAACCAGGAGTTTAAAAAGCACGTGACTGTATCAATATAGATATCATTTTTATTCAGACTGTACCTAGAGCTGTCACTGTGTTTCTAGGAATGACCACAGTCACAGAAGGAATGCGGGAAAAGAGAGGAGAAAAAAATTTTTTTTAAAAGGAATGAATCATAACATTAGAAAAATGGTGTAGGTATGATGGCAAAAAGAAAATAAGAACACCTAAAAACGCAAATGAAAAAAGGTAGAAGAACAACAATAACAAAAAGGGTATTCTTCAGTTTTTTGGGGGGTCGGGGGAGGGCAGGATAGGAAACTTCTGTCTCCACTGAATTCGGGATCCAAACACTTCACAAAGTCTTTTTCACTTGTGGTTTGGCTTTGCAGTTTTTCGGATCAGATTGCTTGATTGGTAAAACAAAGCTGAAAGATTCCTGGCGGCTTTGTTTGCCAGGTCTATGGCGCGCACAGGGGACGGGCTTCAGCAGCGCTGGGTCCGGATTTCTGGCTAAGGGATCTCTGGGAAATCCTTTGCCCGTTAGAATAATGGCACTGCCAGCATCACCTCTCAGGCTCCAATTGCTTTTGCCGGGTCCTTGCCAGTAGTCAAGATGGCACTGCTCTCAGCTGGTGGGGGAGAGGCTCCCTCCCAATGCTGTTCCACAAGTAGAAGTGGAAACTTCTCCTCAGAGGTTCTCACAAATTGCTGGATTCTCTGGTTCCGTGAAGCTGGCAGGTCTGTGCACAGCCTGGTTTTGGCTCTGGGCTTGCGCAGGCTCTGTGTGGCTCTATCTGCAGCTGCGGGTCTGCGCCCCCGAGAAGCGCTGTCTGCTCCGTGGCTGGTGGGGCTCCACGCTGTATTCTCGCGCCGGTGTTCTGCCTTTTTCCTCTCTGACTGAGATTTGTGTGGCGCTAAAGCTTACTTAGGATCAATTTTTTGTAAAGAACTGTCCAGTAGGCTGCCAGAACTTGAATCTTGGAGGGAGGTCAGTATGTCTCACACTGAACCGGCACCATCTTCCGCCGATCTCTTATCATTATATTTCTTATTTATATTTCACATTGTATTATCTCCACATCAGGAGACAATTTATGAAGAGAAAATTATAATTTATTTCATGGTTCAGAAAAGGCTGGTTTAACGAATGGCTTCAAATGCTTTGGATTGCTGTTGAGGGTTCCAGATAGTAATGGAAAGAATGAAGGGTAAACCACTTTCATCAAGAGCTAGGGAGATAAGAGATTAAAGGCATCAAAGGCATGTCCTCACTGACCCAAGCACCTTCCACTAATCCCAGCCTCAAAAGCTTCACCATGTCCAAAATTTCCATCCACAGAACTACTTATCCTACACAAAGAAGTTGAAATGAAAGGTTCATTTACTGAAGCCTTAATTCCAAATGTGAATGTACTTAAGTTGAGGCTGTCATGAGATAATTACAATTCAATCACTTCATAAAAGTAAGACTCCGATGATACATGATTGACCACTTTCTAAGAAGAATAAATTGCAGAGGAAGGAAGATATAGAGAGAGGGAGAGGACAAAGCATTGGCAGAGTATGGGTGTTTTGTGACCATTTACAGATCAGAATAAGGATTGGAATGAAAATGACATTGTGGTACCTTGATCTTGGATTTCTAGCATCTACAATCAAGAGAAAATAAATGTCTTTTCTTAAGTTATCTTGTCTATGGTATTTTGTTATGACTGCTTGTTTACTCAAGATATGATCTTATAAAATACTCATAGCTTAGCACATTTTTGCTTGCAATTCTGTTTCTTCTGATACTGTGTAGGTAATTTCTAAAAGATGTTACAGGACAGATGCTTTCTTTAAGACTTCCAGTTGTACATTTGCTTTTATTGCTTTGTTTGAGCTTTTTTATGCTTGTTTCACCAATCTGGTCAAGGCAATGTAATGACTGAATTCTCAGTTTGGATAAAATGAAATGAGGATGCCCAGCTCAACTTCTGTCGTTTAGTATTTGGAGAGAATTCTTGTGGAAGTGCAAGTTCTCTCTCTGCTTTACTCACAGGTGCCTATGCCAAATGAGGTAGCTTAAAATTGGGAGGCTTGTTCAAATATATTGACGTTTAAATTGGTCTTGTCTGCCTGCTACTGGGTTCAGTGAGTAGGGCAGTGATTCTAACCTACTCTTTGATTCTCCAATACAGCCTTTGCTAATGATGAAAACTGATCAAAGATTATTTCACTGCCTCTCAATAACTGAAATTAAAAAGTGAGCTCAACCTATTCCTAGTAAAGTGAGATGAAACTTGGCCAAGCATAGATTTAGGGGAGTAAGAGAAAGAGAACTACTGATTGTAAAGGAACATTGTGACATGGCACTCTGGGATTAGTATATTTTAAAAGTGTTCAGGATTGAATGGAATTTTTTAAGGAATAATTATGATTCCTTTTGTGATTGGATAACTAGTTGTAAACTATCCTTCATTGGAGTGAATTTTTATTAGTAGATGAAACCATTTCAATAGGTATTTGTGACCATCATTATAGAATAATCAAGCCAGTTTCCTAATTGTGGGGACATTTTTATACACTTAATATACTTTTAACTTACAGTCTTACCAACTTGGAAATATTCCCAAATATACACCCACAATCATTTATTAACATTGTTTCTTCTATTTAGTAAAGGCTATAATCCATTTCATGTTCCAACTTATCATTTATGACTGTCTTTGTAACTCTGTTGAGTTTCTAGTGGGTTTCTATGTTTCCACCTAATAAGGTACAACTTTTCTACTTAAATATAGACTCTTGGTTGATCAAATGATACTTATTTGAGCTTTGAATGTTTTGTGACTCAGTTTCCTCAATATTTCAATGGGAATATATCATAGCAGTTGCTTCTTTTCAGTATCCTTAGTAGAATTATTAGATTAAATATATTGATGAGAAAAATGCATTGTACTGAATACCTACTACCCAATTTTTCCCTTAAAGTCTCCCATAATAGGCTGTGTATAATTTATTGCAATTTCTACATTTTAATGTTTCTAATTTTACTGGTGATATTTCTTAATGTCTATATACATAAATATTAAGCTCTCTGGATACCAGAGTATCTCTACATTTTTGTTATGATAATTTATCACCATTATTGATAGGTAGATTCCATTAAGTTTATGGAAATGATGAACATCACAGATGTAATTTTCATCAATTTCCATTCCCGATAGCCAATTGTGTCAGCTTTCTGGTGGTATAATAAAATACATTAGATCCAAAACATGGAAAGAGGAAAGAAACCTGCTTCAGTGGGTCATGTCTATTATCCTAGCTACTCTGAAAACAAACAACTACAAAATTATGCTTAGAGGCCAGTCCAAGAAGAAAAGTTTGTTGGACTTCATCTTTAGAAACATAATAACCAGCAAAAAAAAAAACAGTTATAAGTAAGGCTTAAGAAGCAGAACAAAACTGACACCAGTGGCCCTTTTCTATAATGCTAGCTATTCAGGAGGCTGAGATCTGAGGGCCATGGTGCAAAGCCAGTCTAGGTACGCAAGTCTGTAAGAATCTTTTCTCCAATTATCCTCCAGAAAACTGGAAGTGGTGCTGTGGCACTAGCCTTGAGCTGAAGAGCTCAGGTACAGAGCCCAGGCTGAGAGTTCAAGTGCCACATCAGACAAACAAAGAAGTAAAACACCAGCTGAGCAAATGCAAAGCTAAGCTCTGAAATCAATCCTCAGAATTGCCAAAAAAAGAAATCCAAAAAACAAAGAAGAGCAGGAGGAATACAGGGCTAGAGAAACAGAGAGAAAGGTGGAGGGGAGGAAAGAGGGAAAGGGAAAGGGAAAGGGAGAGGGAGAACTATTTTATATTGCTTCACAGTTTTTGAGGTTCCATTTCATGTTCAATTTTCCATTTCTTAGGGACCCTGCCCCTGCTGCACCTCCCCACTAGAGAATAGAACAATGAAAAATCACTTAGATCTTGATACAGGAAGCCCCTCTGAGAGAAAGAAAATACAGGATGCCCCCAAATGCTTCGATTGCATATCACCATTAACATAAGCTTCACTCACGAGCTGTTGGTTCTAAATGTCCATAGCACTTCCCAAGAGTGCACACTCACACATATGGCTAGTAACAACCCATCTATTTAACCTGACCTATTGGAAACATCTAGCAAGCAAGCTGTAATACCATTGGGTTGTAATTAATATAAACTTCTTTGGTCTTTTTAAGAAAGAGACTCTAGGAGCTGCAGCAGTCCTCAAACTCAAACTCTTCTCAGTACAACCTTTCAAGCAAGGGTTTTAAAGTTGTAAATTACCCTGCTGGTTCTTACCCAGTAAATACTTCAAAGATAGCTACTCATGACCTGTCCTTTGATCCTGGGCCACAGATTAAAAGTGAACTACCAATATAAATATTTAGAAGTTTAGAATTTCTTAGGTCATGTAAGTATATAATTATTAACAATGGAAATGTTTATGACACTTTAAATACAGAAATTGGTATGTAAAGAAAACCCTAGAGAATTTGACATTTCACTGCAAAACAAGAACCAAAACAAGGTTTGTTTTTTTAATTGTTACATTTGTTAGAGAATTACACAGCAAGTAACTGTAAACTGAAAGAAAATATAAAAGCACATACATAGATGCCTAAATTTACATATTAGGTACATTAATGACATTCTAACTCAGAAATGGGTATGTAAGCAGACACTTGAAGACCAAAAATGCCAAAGTAAAGCTTAATCATAAATTAAAGCAGAGAGATAGGGCAAGGAGATGCCTGTTTTGACAGGAATACTCTGACAATATCAACAATGACTAATTTACAAATTTAAGCACAAAATCAGATATCTAGGATCATGTAAATTGTCTGAAGTAGTGGAGATATGGCCAGCATATTTGTAATATACTTAATAGAAATAGAGTTACTTTCATCTAACTGGTTAAAGACAGACCTCGATAGTAGTAGGTTTCCATTATGAAGAAAATATCAATTTAAAAATTATGCTTTCATTTACAGATAGTTGTTAATATAGTTCTCCCCATTCTACCAGCTGTAAATCCCTTTATAAGCTATAATTTGAGCAATATCCAATCCTATGAAATCTATGAGAATTAAGGGCTTACCTTAGTGCATACTTGAAATGAATTCAATAAAATTAGAAGATGTGCCAACCCTGGCACCACTATTTTGGAATTTTAGAATTAGCTATGCTATAACAAATGTTGCAATTTCTATTTGTAAAAAATACCATCAGGTTTTTTTTTAATTTTTAACTCATGTCAACATAGAATTTTGTTATTTTGATTAACATTAATATATTTCATTTTTCTCTTTTAAATATTTTGACAAAAGAATTGACATTGAGCAAAGCAGTTTGTGACTTTATTGTGTCTTGATGAATGTTACCCCCTTCAACATTCTCATGCATCCCTTTCCTAACCCCCTTCTCTAACTCTTCTTAATTTTGTAAGACATACAATGAATTCATGCCCCTCCCTGGCTTCTCTTCTTTTACTTACACCTCTCCTCTTGAGTTTACTCCATCCTTTTAAATTACGCATTTCCCAGCCCCTTTGCCATTGGATTAATGGATCAAGAAAATAAAGTTTATTTTTTATTATTTTTATTTTATTGTCGGGGTGATGTATAGGAGGGCTACAGTTACATTAGTAAAGTAGTGAGTACATTACTTCTGAAACATTGCTACTCTTTCCCATATCCCATTTCCCAAGTTGTAAAGTTCATTTCCAACATATTATCTTGTGAATATTTCTTTTACATTGATTACCCTTTGGCCTTTGTCTCATCAATGTATATTTTATAAAGCAGGTACCAAAATCAGATGCAGTTCAACAGGGCATAAATCATAAGAAAAATAAACAAAAAAGAAAGGTAATAACTGCACATAGTACATTTTAAATCCAAAACCATTAAGATAAACCTCTTATTTTATATATCCCTTTTGGTTTACAAATATCCTTAGTAGAATTTTACTTATCCTTTAGAATGAATAATATTGTTTCATTTGCAAATAAATGGAAGGACTTAAAATATCTTAAGTTAAATAAGTTACATCCAGAGAGACAAAGGTTGCATGTGTTCTCTTGTATATGGAAGCTATAATTCATTCATAAACTTGCAAGTAAATACATTGCAAAATATGCAAGTATATGCAAATGTCTGAACAGTCATTTTTTTCTTTTGTTCCTCTACCCTTTGGTTTATCTGCTGTTGTCATTGTTTTTTTTAAATATATTTTTATTGTAATTAATAGAAGGGTTACATGATATTTGCCAGATAAATGGTGCCTTAATTCCCACACATTGATACCCTTTCACATGTCGTGGTCCCCATTTCCCTTCCCCCCTCCCCCACCCCTCATCTTGTTTTCCCCTATTCCCTATCCAATTTCAGATAACCAAATACAATTATATCTGATATATCAGGTAACAAAGTGAGATAGTGTAACAATATGAGATAACCAAGGGACAGTAGAAGTGATGAGAGATAACATAGTACCTTAAGAACAACAATGATTAATTATATGGCTTATGTTTACATCATATTTTAAATGACAAGTTTAACAAACAATTGTTCAAGGAGGAAATCTCTAATTACATTCTCTGAGACCTAGTCTTTAGAACTTAATCAAAATTAGGCTAACGGTTTGTATGTCATAGAAACATATCAGTTTATGAAATAAAACATTATGATTATAGAGTCATAGGTTTTTTGTCTATATAGTTATATTTGTATTTCCATTATCATGTCCATAGCTTTGCGTATGCAGTTATTGGGTATGCTCTTGTACACTTTGGATTTAATAACCACATATTAAGGATACCATGCGCCTTTTGTTCCTTAGGTCTTGACTTGTCTCACTCAGCATGATTCGCTCTAGATTCATCTACTTCCCTGCGAATGCCATTATTTTATCTTGTCTGTTGGCTATGTAGAATTCCATTGTGTATATATACCATATTTTCTGTATCCATTCATCTGCAGTAGGGCATCTGGGTTGTTTCCATCGCCTGGCTATTGTGAATAGTGCAGAGATGAACATAGCTGAGCAGGTGTCTTTATAATATCCTGGGTCATGCTGTTCAGGATAGATGCCCAGTAGTATGGCGGGATCATAGGGAAGGTCTATTTTCAGTTCTTTAAGGAACCTCCACACTGCTTTCCAGAGTGGTGGAACTAGTTTACAATCCCACCAGCAGTGCAGTAAGGTTCCTTTTTCTGCACAACCCCGCCATCAACTGTCATTCAAAATCTTGGCCATTCTTGTTGGGGTAATGTGGTATCTTAGGGTTGTTTTTATTTGCATTTCCTTTATGACTATAGATTGCCGGGGCCAACCAGCAGCAAACCAGGGTTCGCAGATTGGGGTTCCTGAAATAGGGGGCAAGGACTAGGAAGAAATAGAAGAGAGACAGACACACCGGGTCCGGGATGTCCGCAGTCCAGGTAAAGACTGCCGCGTTTATTTTTCACTCCAGCTTCTTCCCTCCTTCAGACCCAGGGAACTTCCATGTGTTACATTCATATGGTAAATCTCAGGTCATTTAAACAGAATAAGGCCAGAAAACAATAAGACAATAAAGCCATTGTCTGATGCAAATCAAGGTACAGTTTGATTCCACTCTGGCTCCCAACAATAGATGATGAACATTTTCTCATATGTTTTTCTGCCATTTTAATCTCTTCTTCTGATAGGTCTCTCTTTAGTTCCCTTGCCCATTTAGTGAATGGTTTATTGGGTTTTCGGGGGATTAGTTTCTTGAGTTCCCTGTAGATACTGGATATTAAGCATTTGTCAGATGTATTGTTGGTGTATCTCTTTTCCCAGTTGGTTGGCTGTCTCTCTACTTTTGCAACTATGTTTTTATCTGTACAGAAAATTTTTATTTTTAGGTAGTCCCATTTATCGAGTCTCTCTCCGATCTGTTGTGACCCTGGGATTCTGTTCAGGAATCTGTTGCCTGTGCCTATGAGTTCCAGTGTCTCTCCTACATTATCATGTAGCAATTTCACGGTTTCCGGTCTGACGTTGAGGTCTTTGATCCACTTTGAGTTAATGCTTGTGCATGGCGAAAGGCTAGGGTCAATTTTTAGTTTTCTGCATGTGGCTGCCCAGTTTTGCCAGCACCAATAATTGAACAGACTGTGTTTGTTCCATTGTATATCTTTGGCTCCTTTGTCAAATACAAGTTGCCTATAGGTATGTGGTTCTATTTTTGGGTCTTCTATTCTCTTCCACTGATCTTCTGGTCTGTTTTTGTGCCAGTACCAAGCAGTTTTTGTTACTATGGCTGTATAGTAGAGTTTGAAGTCTGGTATTGTAATACCACCAGCATTGCTGTTTTTGCCTAGAATTGTTTTGGCTATTCTAGGTCTTTTCTTGTTCCATATAAATCTTTGGATTATATCTTCAATTTCCATAAAGAATGTCTTTGGGATTTTGATAGGGATTGCATTGAATTTGTATATCAGTTTTGGCAGTATAGCCATTTTCACTATGTTGATGCTCCCTAGCCATGAGCATGGGATATCTTTCCATTTCCTAGTGTCCTCTTCAATTTCTTTCATTAGGCTTTTATAATTTTCATTGAATAATTCCTTTACTTCTTTGGTTAAGTATATTCCTAAGTATTTTATTCTTTTGGGGGCTATTGCAAATGGGATCATTTTCTTGATTTGGCCTTCTGTTTGTGTATTGTTGGTGTACAAGAAGGCTACTGACTTCTGAAGGTTGATTTTGTATCCTGCCACTTTGCTAAAGTGGTTTATTAATTCTAGTAGTTTGGGAGTGGAGTTTGTTTGGTCACTCAAGTAGAGGATCATGTCATCTGTGAATAAGGATAGTTTAATTTCTTCTTTCCCTATGTAGATCCCTTTGATGTCCTTTTCTTGTCTTACTGCTCTGGCTAAGGGTTCCAGCACTATATTGAAGAGAAGTGGAGAGAGTGGGCATCCCTGTCTAGTTCCTGATTTTAAGGTGAATGGTTCCAGTCTTTCACCATTTAGTCTAATACTGGCTATAGGTTTTTCATATATGGCTTTCACTATTTTGAGGAATGTACCTCTTATTCCTATTTTTTCTAGTGCTTTCAACATGAATGGATGTTGTATTTTGTCAAATGCCTTCGCATCCAGAGAAATTATCATATGATTCTTATCCTTAGCTCTATTGATATGATGTATTACATTGATTTATTTGCAAATGTTAAACCAGTCTTGCATTTGTGGGATGAAGCCCACTTGATCATAGTGTATGATTTTTTTAATTTGTTTCTGGATTCTGTTGGCTAATATTTTATTGAGGAGTTTTGCACCTGTGTTCATTAGAGAGCTAGGTCTGTAGTTTTCTTTTTTTGTTGGGTTTTTCCCTGGTTTGGGGATGAGAGTAATATTAGCTTCATAAAATGAGTTTGGTATTGCTCCTTCTGTTTCTATTTCTCGGAAGAGTTTCAAGAGTATAGGTGTTATTTCATCTTTAAATGTCTTGTAGAATTCCACAGTGAAACCATCTGGACCTGGGCTTTTTTTTGGTTGGCATTTCCCTGATTGCTTCCACAATTTCGTTGTAAGAAATTGGTCTGTTCAATTTGTTTACCTCATTGTTGTTCAGTGTGGGTAACCTATATTTATTTAAGAAATCATCCATTTCTACTAGATTTTCTTGTTTCTTTGAATATAGGTCCTGGTAGTACCTATTCATTATGGACTGGATTTCTTGAGAATCCGTTGTGATTGTTCCCGTGGGGTCTCTAATCTTGTTTATTTGAGTCTCCCCTTTCCTTTTTTTGATTAATCTTGCCAAGGGTCTGTCAATTTTGTTGACTCTTTCAAAGAACCAACTTTTTGATTTATCAGTTTTGTGTATAGTAGATCTTATTTCAATCTCTGAAATTTCTGATTTTATTTTTGTTATTTCTGTCCTTCTAGTTGTTTTAGAATTAACTTTTTCTTGCTCCTCTAGGTGTTTCAGTTTTTTTTAAGGTTATTTGCGTGCTCTTCTTCTGTCTTTTTAATATGTGCTCCTAGTGCAATAAATTTGCCTCTTAGAACTGCCTTTGCTGTGTCCCATAAGTTTCTTTGTGATGTTTCTTGATTGACATTACATTCAAGGAAGTTTTTAATTTCATTTCTGATCTGATCTGTTACCCAGGGGTTATTCAGAAGTGTGTTGTTCAGTTTCCATGTGATTGAATGTTTTTTGACTTTGACTGCATTGTTCAGAATTAGTGTGACTCCACTGTGGTCTGATAGGATGCATGGGATTATATCAGACTTCTTGTATCTGCTTAAGTTTTCTGTATGAACTATTATATGATCTATTTTGGAGTGTGTTCCATGTGCTGCTGAGAAAAATGTAAAAAGTTTTGCCGTTGGTGGAAGACTCTGTGTATATCTGTTAAGCCCAGCTGGGCTATGGTATCATTTAAGTCGATGGTGTCTTTGCTTAATTTTTGTTGAGTTGACCTGTCATTGGTTGAGAGTGGAATATTGAGGTCACCTACAATGATTGTGTTTGAGACTATCTTGTTCTATAATTCTAAAAGAGTTTGTTTGACGAATTTGGGTGCTCCCGTGTTGGGGGAGTAGATGTTTATAACTAATATTATGGGCATGGATTGTACCCTTTACTAATATATAATGGCCGTCTCTATCTTTGTGTACTGATTTTACTGAGAAGTTAATTTTATCGGAGATTAAGATTGCTACTCCTCCTTTTTTGCATGGTGCATTGGAGTGGAAAATTCGTTTCCATCCTTTCACTTGGAATTTGTTTCTGTGTTTGGCAGTGAGGTGTGTCTCTTGGAGGCAACATATGGATGGGTGGTATTTCTTAATCTAGTCTACTGCTCTGTGTCTTTTGATTGGATTGTTCAGCCCGTTCACGTTTAGGGAGATTATGGAGAAGTGGTCAGTGTCCATTGTTGTTATTTATTTTTACTTCTAAGTTTCTT
Organism: Megascapheus bottae; assembly: GCF_031878675.1. Classification (NCBI taxonomy): domain Eukaryota; kingdom Metazoa; phylum Chordata; class Mammalia; order Rodentia; family Geomyidae; genus Megascapheus; species Megascapheus bottae. The sequence continues at coordinate 72,372,654 of NC_143510.1, read as the reverse complement.
TCTCTTTTTTCCCCTTTTGTGTTTAGTGAATTATAGATGTTTGCTTCTTGATGGGGGTTCTTGATGTTCTACAATTTGTTCTCAGTTAATTAGTATTCTTCGTAACGCTGGTTTAGTGTGCACATATTCATAAAGCTTCTCTTTGGAGTGAAATATTCTTGTTTCTCCCTCAAATGTAAATGTTAGTTTTGCTGGATATATCAGTCTGGGTTGGCAGTTGTTGGTCTTCAGGACAGCAATGATATTTTTTCAAGCTTTTCTTGCATTTAGGGTTTGTGTGGAGAGTTCTGCTGTAATTTGAATGTTCTTCCCATTATAATATAGCTCCTTCTTTGTTTTTGCAGCATTTAAGATCAATTCCTTGGTATTCAGGTCTAATATCTTTACTATGATATGTCTAGGTGAGTTCCTTCTAGGATCTTGCCTGCTTGGGGTCCTGAAACCTTCAATAATGTGAGTATTTTCCCTTCTGAAGTTGGGGAAGTTCTCTGCTATGATTTGGTGAATAAAGGTTGCATACCTTTGTCCTGGAATTCGGCCCCCTCCTCAATCCCTATTATACGAAGATTAGACTTCTTTGCTGCATCTGCCAGTTCCTGGAGCTCTCTCTGGTAGATTCTGACTGATTTTTCCAAGGTGGCAATTCTCTGTTCCAGCTCTTGTGTTTTGTCTTCCGTTTCTGATGTTCTAGTCTCCATCTCCGTCAATCTGTTGCTTAATGCCTCCATTTTTGCTCGAAGTGTGGACGCTGAGCTGATCTGCTCTGAGGGTATTAATCTGAGGGTATTAATACCCTGCTCTGAGGGTATTAATCTTTTCTTCCATTTCTCTTTTGAATTTGAGGAGCTCTTTGGAGATTTCCTGCTTATGTTCCTGGAATTGTTTTTGTAATTCTGTTTTAATCTCTTTAGTCATGTTCACAATCATCTCCTTGAATAGAGTCATGTTTTGTGTCTCTTCGGGTGTCATTTCTTGGGATGGTGACATCTCTCTCGTCCCTTCGCTCTTGTTGCCTTTTGGGCTTTGCGTGGGACTTTGATTATTTATGTATGTTGTGATTCTTCTTTGAGCTCTCCTTGGCATCGAGAACTGTTGTTGTAGTTTGCTCTGTGGTCAGTAGGTATCGGTCTTTACTTGGATTGGGACCATGGTTCTGGGAGTATGTGAATACCTGTAGTTCTCAGCCAAATTGATTCTTCTGCTATGTCAGAGTTTTTAGTTTTTGTAGGTGTTTGGTTGATTCCCAGGGGCTGTGTGCTGCTGTACCACTAGCTCTTAGCCCAGCCAGTGGCCTCACAGTGGGCCGTGGGATGGATCTGTGAGCTTCAGTCTCAGCTTGCTGGGCGGATGGTTGGTTTTCCTGTGCTGCTTCTATGGCTCGCTGGCCTCTATATAAACATGCCCATCCAGCTTTCTTATATTTATTAGTTATTTTGAAATGTCTGTCAAAACAAAACTGATGAGAGATTTGCAGTTTTACCTCTTCAAAAGAACAAAATATGCTAGGCATCAGTGGCTAATGTCTATGGTACCAGGTACTAGAAGGCTGAGATGTGAGAATCATGATTGGGTAGCAGCCTGAGCAGACCTGAATCACTAAGTAAACCAGCAAAAAGCCGAAAGTAGATGCATGGTTCACATAGTACGGTCCCCCCTTGTTGGCAAAAAAAAAAAGTCATTTTGGAGAATTATGCTGAGTTCAAGCCTCACCACCAGACCCCAAAAAAAGTCCCAAAAAAGGAAAGGGGGACAAAAAGATTACTGGGAGAGTGTGGGGGGGGGAGGAAATTTGGGAGAAAACATGGGAAGGGGTATCTGTTCAATAAGTAATGTACCTACTACCTGACAAATGTAATTGTAACCTCTCTATACATCACCCAGAAAATAAAATACAGTTATTAAATAAAAAGAGAATATGCTTAATACTGAGGAGTTATTCAGTCTAGGGCCCTGAATTTGATAATAGTATGAAAAAAATCAACAAATTAAAATGATTAATTTAGCACAATATGAGCACATCAAATTGGTCATATATTTAGAATAATATCAATCAATCAGCAATTATTGGTGCATATAACTTCCAATCAAATGATGATTGTTTTCATAAATCACTGCCAGTTACTTAGGGCCTTGGTTATGGTGTGCACAGCAATTAGGAAGACTAGACCCTGACTTTCAGGCACTTAAATCTACAGCAAGTGTCAGGAGACATAGAAATATGGCAGCAATGCAGTTACTTATGAAAATTAATGGGTGGTGCAGTGGCTTTGGCACAAGGAATAGCAATTAGAAGGCAGTTGGCATGATCCAGACAAATACATCATGATTCACACCAGAGTCATGGCAGAGCAGTCCACAAAGAAAGATTACATTTAGGGTCAATTCAGGTAAATATAAGTCATCACATTTGTTTAGTTAATGTTTGTAGTTATTTTGACTGTCACTTCCAAAAGAGGAACATACATTCCTACGCATTTATTTTTAATGTATGAAAAAAAACATGCCTTAGACATGATAGAAAATCACTGTCTGAATTCTCCACTTTTGTGGGAGCTTGGTCTGTCAGGGGACAACTTTAAGAAGTGGTCTCCTCGGAGATGCATGGGTCTTTGGGGTTACAGTCGGTTATTGATCTCTGAGTTTCTTCTTGTGGAAGTGAACTGATATATGAATGACTCTGAACTCCGAATCCTTTTGAGACCTCTGAAAGCCCAGAAAATGTGCTTTGGTTTTTTTCCTGGTGATATAATCTCATGCACTTGCATGTTGTTTGACACTCTGATACCATCTGCCAAAAGGCCTTCACCAGAGCTATATTGATTCTCCCACCTTGCCCTTGAGCATTCAGAATTTTGAGCTAAATAAACCCGTTTCCCTTATAAAGTTGTTTTAAATTATGAACGTTGCTATACTAGCAAATATGTGACACATATATCGTCCTTAAGTGTAAAGATGATGAAGCAACATGGACAAAAGGAAGTGGAAACAAAAACAGCAGCAATGGGGGAGAAAGCCTTTTGTTTCCACCTCCTGCAGTTCATTTCAATAAACATTGTTTCATATGTTCAAATGCACATACCTATTGTGCCTATGTGATCCTCTCCAAACAATATCCTTCTTTGGTCTTTTGTTTTGTTTGTTTTTCTGTCAAGTGGAAGGCATAGAAATGGTGGGACAAAGGGTAAATAAATGCAGCAATGGTATTAACTAGAGATTATGTTGAAAATGTGACAAGTTACACCTAATAAATTCTAAAAACAAAGAAAAAGCAAGGAAGAAAGAAAGAAAGAAAGATATAAAGGAAAGAGGGAGGGATGGAGAGAGGAAGAAAGGAAGAAAGTAAGGACGGAACGAATGAAGGAACAAAGGAAGGAAAAAAATTACCCTAAGAAACAGAGACCTGAGTTTCTAGCCAAGATTTAGAAATTGATATACTCTTTCTAGTGAAAAATGTTTCAGTCTCTGTGGGGATGGAATGTATCAGCCAGTGTTTGGGTAGAAAGCATTTCCTTTCACAATGAATAAATGGAGAGAAAGTTTATTGTCTAAAAAAAAAATAAAATAAGAAAGGTATTTTACTGAATTTAAGTCCAACTATTTCCCTGAAAAATGTTTTATGTAGAAGGATACTGTAAATACTTCCTGGTTTTCTGGCCCCCCCTCCTCCTTCTCCTCTCCCCCCCCTCTGAATAATGCCAAAAAATATTTCAAGTTCAAGTTGCAATCGTCTTTTAAAGAAATTTTCTTAAAGATTTTAAGTATAGGCTAGGAGCGGTGTCTCACACTTGTAATCTTAGTTACTCAGGAGGCTAAGATCTGAGTATAGCGGTTCAAAGCCAGCCAGGGCACTAAAAAGTCCATGGAACTCTTATCTCCAATTAATCACCTGAAAATGGGAAATGGCAATGTGGCTCAAGAGGTTGGGTGAAAGCCTTCAGCTGAAGAGCTCAGGAACAATGTCCCGACCAAGGGGTAGGTAGGGTGGTAGCCTTGAGCTGATGAGTTTGGGGCCAATGCCAAGGCCTAGAGTTAAAGTCCCACAACTGACAAAAAAAAGTACAAAATATTACTACCTATGTAGTACACACACAGTGACATGATTATACATTAAACCCAAGCAATTTATGTATATACATTCTTCAGTAGAAATATATCATTCTCTAGTTCCCCATGATGTATCTATCCATACATTTATACAGAATATATTGTAAACATAAACTTAAGTGATGTTACTTTGTGTATTTGCTTTACAGAACTGTTTTGCATTGGCAAAATACATCTTTCCCATATGAAATAAGTGCAAGGCTCATTCTTGTGAAATTGTGCATGAACTTTTCTATAGGTTTGCCTTGCTTTTGAGGCAGGCAAAAAGAAACTCTGATAATGTTCATAACTAGAATCAGTTCATGCACAATTTCTATTATTTGTGTCTTCTAACCTATTAATTTTATTCCAATGTCAGACTTTAAATGCCTTAGAATGTAGCTTTTTTTGGGGGGTGGTGGGAGTTGCTGGTAGTTTTGCCTAGTGGTAGAGTGCTTGCGTAACATGCACGAAGACCCCAGGTCAATTCCTCGGTACCACATTCATAGAAAAAAGCCAGAAGTGGTGCTGAGGCTCAAGTGGTTGAGAAGCCTTGAGAAAATCCAAGGACAGTGCTCAGGCCCTGAACATAAACCCAGAACTGGCAATTTTTTTTTTAAGTAGCCTTTTTTTCACTATTTCTGTGCAACAGGTTGATGGCTACATTTTGCAGCATGGAATAAAATAATGTTGTCAATGTGGTTTTTCTTCAGCTGTTCCTGTGGTTTGAGAGATGGAAAATTCCCGCATCAGTTATGCATGGGTTATAAAAATGTCAATAGAGAAAAACACCTTATTTAAAATCCAACTTAGTAAAAAATAAAGTATCTCATAATTTCACTTTAAAGCATATCCCTCCAATGCACATACAATTTAATTCTGTATATGAGATGTTATGGTCAATTTATCCACCTATGGGATACAATTGTATGGAATTTAACAATCATGAGCACAGAGACCCACACAAATGTATAAAACTAAATCTGATATAGTAAGATCATAATGTCATACCTATGTCAATATCTTGTTTGTGATATTACACTATCTCATTACAGCATTTCCATTAATAATTCAATTTAAAATCTTTTTTTTTTGGTTGTTAGGCTTCTACTCTAGGCCAGGAGGCTTTCCCTGAGCTCTTTTGCTCAAGGCTAGTGCTCTAACGCATTGAGCCAAAGTTCCACTTCTGGTCTTCTGGTGGTTGATTGGAATAAGAGTCTCAAGAACTTTTTACGACAGGGCTGGTTTTGAACCGTGATTCTCAGATTTCAGCCTCCTGAGTAACTGAGAGCCACCAGTGGCCAGCTTGATTTAAAATTTCTCATGCTATGAGAAAGGGTATCAATGTTTGTGAAGTTATGCACCTTCTATCTGGTGAATATAATGTAATCCTTCTATTCATCACAATAAAAAATTATTTAAAAAATTTCTCATGCTAATTTTAATTAAGTTTTTAGTACTTGAATGTAATTAAGAAAAAACATATGCACATACTCACTTTGAATCATCCTGAAGTTCATCTCAGGAAAGTTTAATATATTAATTAAATTTGCCATGAGGCTCGAGGCAGATGAATATCAAAATATTTATATAAAATGGCTGATTTTCAAAAGAGGACATACACTTTCATATTACACTATGAAAAAGATGGCAGCAGAAGAGGATGATCTTGTCTAGAACTATCCTTAGTTGTTGTGAAATCCCTAATGTCAAAGGTGGCTTTGAGTAATGTTATTTGATAAAATGGAGGAAATGGACAATAATTAGTTTTAGAGCAGGACTGAGTTTGTATTAAATTGCCTAGTAATTAATGTTTCTTTGTCAGCTCCATAAAGATAATCCAGTAGGCATTAGCTATTAGGAGTGTGAGGACTAGTATATAATTTAGTGACTCATCTATCTCTGGCTGCAAAATTTTAGCAGTGGAGGTGTGGCTCCTTCGAAGGGTGCTTGCTTATAAGAAAGAAACCTGGGATTTGATCTCTGGTACAGAAAACAATAGTCTAGTTACCCAATGTGTTATTGGCTAACTTTCCCATTTGGGGATTCAAAGGTACTCCCTACACCTTATATTGAAGAGCTGATCTCTGTGCGCATTCCCGTTATCCCGGAGGAGTGTGCTTTTCCTTCTTATGTCCTCTTCTCGATAAAGCTAATCATCACGGGGCTTGCAATCGCCTCTTCGATAACCAATGTATTCTAATTATTACCTCCTCTACAAAACCTACTTCAAAAACATCCAACAAAATATCCATTTTACACTAAAAATTGATCTCAGATTAACGCTTTTTTATTCTCGTGCACTCCCTTATTCTCTGCATTTGTTGTGTGACTGAATATTAGACTTCACATTTCATCTGGAAGCTGAATGTATCCCGTACAATCGTACGAATTCTCCTTAAATTCGATCATAATTCTCTGTGGTTTTACTATTGTTATTAAGTTGCTATATTTAAATTTAATGAAACATTTATTCTCACTCAAGAAGACCATTGAGGTGATACAATTTCTATAAGCCTTGTTTGGTGTGAGAGGAGAAATGATTGACTATGCTTTCTAGTCAATATTCTTTTATTCTTCTATGATGTTTATAAGCAAACAAACAATAAAAGGTATCACATTTTTCCACCCTAAACTTTTCTATGTACTTCAGAGATAAAGGAAAAAAATCACAACAATAACAACAAAAACAAAAATCAGTCTAGGAATAACAACCTGCTATGTTTTAGGAATTTGCTCAGAAGATCACATAGTCGTTACTCTTCAGTACAACTCAACTTTTCTTTAGTATGTAAATCTATTTGAAGTATAGAGTAGGGAAAAGATTAACATAGTTTAATAATAAGGTTTAGAGTTAGAATGTGTGTACATGAAATTTGGAAATATTGTATAGACATAAATAAAAATATAAACCCAAGCGATGAATTGGAATTTTTCTTGAATTAACTGGAATGATAATGAAATAAAAGAAGGAAAACAATCTATTTTTACACAAGTAGTTTTTATTTATCTAAGAAAAAGATAAAAATGTACACAGAATTATTTACTGAATTAAACTGCTTTAATTTGTATCATTTCATGTCTATTTTAGACTTGATACATTGATCTCCAGATTTACTTTAAAAGAAGGAAAAAAAATCCTGATTTCTTATCCCTCATCCTAACATAGCAGAACCATTGGCCTGTATCTAGTATAACGAATATTCACAAGTAAATGATTTCATGTTGATTATTCAGAGAATGAAAGAATAACAGCAAAGCAATGGGACAGAAAGTTTACTGTATTAGGAAGCCAATAATGAGCAAAGAAATATGTGTAGATTTGAAATGCCCTCAAATTGAAGGCATTCATGGTGAATTCAATTTTTCCAAAATTATTGTAGCAAGAAATTCTACTAAAGTTATCCTTGTTGAATTTGTCTTCATAACTAGCAACATAACAAATTAATAACTTTCTTAGCTATAAGATATAGTTTATTTCAAAACTAATTTAAATTACTTTAAAATTTCATATGAATTTAAGTCACCTAAAGTCCTCTGTGTGTTCAAATGCTGAAAATATTGAAATAGATGAATAAATACAACTTTGGTCACATTGTAGTAAATTGTAACAAACCAATTATTTTATTTGAAATTATTAGAATTTATATAAATGAATTTTTATTTCATCTCATGCAGTATAATCCTCTAAAATATACCTTATATCACTATGAATAAATGTCAAATTGAGAAATGTATCCTTTTTAGAAGAGAATTTAATTAGTCTACTTTTCTCATTTTAGAGAAATCGCAGGCATTTATTGACCCTCCTCGGCCTACACATTTTCAGAACAAACTACTCAAAGAAATGCACTTAACAGATTTTCCTTAGAAATACATTTCAATGATTCTCACTCTAGAGGAATTTTAAATAAGCTATGACTAAAGAATCAAATTCAGATTGCCACCTGTTTATGAATAATTTAATGGAAAGTAGACATACCACTATTTCCCTGTATTGTCAATGCCTGGTATTATTTTACACAATCAGAATTGAGTAGTTTTCTTATGTTATTTTTTATTAATTGTATTTTATTGTCCTGGTGACATATAGAGGGATCACAGTTACATGCATGAATAGTGGGTACATTATTTCTTGAACATTGAAAACCCTTCCCATGTTTTTCCTCCCAATTTCCCTTTTCCCACCCCTTTCCAGTCATCTTGTTTTACCCTTTCCCTTTCCTATTTCAGATAAACAAATAAGCATATAAAATATACCAGGTACCACAGTTAGATGCAACAACATAAGATAAACAGTAAGGGGGAAAAGGAGTGAAAAGAAATAACTATACATAGTATATTAAGAGAAACAATCACAAAGATAACCCTCTGTTTCCATATCCTAGAGTTCATTTTGATTAGCCTCATCCTATATGGCCATATGTACCTAGATTTATAGTAATTATTACAAATGAGGGAAAACAGGGAGCCTATGTTTCTCTGGGTCTAGCTTATTTAACTTAGAATAATTTTTCATATCTTTCCATTTCCTAACATGTGGGGCAATGCCATTCTTTTTGATGGCAGCATAGAATTCCATTGTATATAAATAGCCCATCTTCTGGATCCATTCATTCATTGAGGAGCATCTGGATTGGTTCTATGGTAAACAATGCTGCATTGAACATGGCCGAGTTAGTTTTTTAGTATGTCCTTCTTTATGGGCATTTGGTATATGCCCATAATATATCAAATTGGATGAGACTGCTGAGTCATAGGGGAGCTCTATATTTACTCTTTTGTGGAGCAGCTGTTCTAAGTGGAGAGAGGTGGAAACTCAAAGTTGTTTTGATTTGCATTTCTTTTATGGACAGAGATGTGGAGCATTTCTTCATGTGCCTATTGGCCATTCTTTTTTCCTCTTTTTTAAGACTTTAGTCCAACTTTTATGGGGATGGTTGTTTCTTTGAGGACTTATTTTGAGAGATGTATTTTTTTCTTTTGCCAGTCCTGGGCCTTGAGCTCAGGGCCTGATCACTGTCCTTCAGTTTTTCTCAAGGTTAGTGCTCTGCCACTTGAGCCACTGAATCACTTCTGGCTTTTCTATGTCTGTGGTACCCGGGAATCAAACCTGGGTTTTCGTGCATGCTAGGTGAGCACTCTACCACTAGGCCAAACTCCTGGCCCCGAGATTCTTTTTTTTTTTTTTCCAGCTGTAGACATATTTTAGACATGAGGTTCTTGTCTCTTGTATGGCTAGCGAATATCTTCACCCACTCTCTGGGCTTTCTGTTTAATTTGCTAGCGTGAGTAGTTTTCATAGTGATAATGCAGACCACAAACCTTATATAAGCCTCTATATGTTTATTACCTTGGCCATTTGTTGAAAAAAAATGTGAATTCGATATAGTGAAATATACCCAGTTTATTAAACAACTGGAGGAGTAAATTTTTGTTTCTGCCGACTATGGAGACTTTGTATTTTCTAATAATTGTTAATTAAACTGAAAATAATGACACAATAGATCTGAAACAAGTGAAAACATTCCTTGATTGTACCTTACTTTTGTAAGTATTAGTAGGAACACAAAGTGAGATGTTTTTAAAAAACACAAAATACAGAAAAGTATACTTAACAAATTCAATTTGTTTTTAAATTACAAAATATTTATCTACATTTGTCAATCACAGATAGTATTAATATTTTTATAATAACTCAAAATTGTACTTTATTATCTCCATAATAAATACAAAAGATAGAATTTAGATAAGTAGAAAATTGAGAGTTATAACTTTCTTTTCTCTTATGCTTAACAAAGATAAAGTGTTAAGAATTTAATTTCATTGTAACACATTTATGCCATCTTTAAGTAAAAAAAAAAACACTTCAGCCATAGTTTCACATTTGTTTCAAAATTCAACAAAAAAGAAGCCAAGGACTTTCAAAATAATGTAAAGTAATACAATTTCTTTCCTTTTATTGTTTTTACAATAACCACATGATGTCTAAAATTTATTTAAACATGGGATAGCAAATACTATAGAAGAAGGGGGGCACAAACTTCCGTGACTAATCCTCTGTGAATTTCATCATGCGTGAGTACAAATGGTCATCAAGGTGGAATATAAAGTTTATTAAAGCATAAGTTATAAAAATGTGCTTATTTGAAGGTATCTGTATTTATATATATGTATATATGTACACCTATGTACATACCCATAAAAGATAGATGGAAGACAGAAAGACATATCGATTTAAAAGTGACTTCAGCAATTACGTGGCACTTGCTTCTAGCAATTATCGGTTTTTAAGATTTTTATGTCTCAATTTTGTGGTGCCTATATTGTAATGGAAGACTATTTTACCCTGTACTTGCTATATACCATGTATAATCTCTTTAATCTTTATACTAGTTTTTATTTCTTTGTAATTTACTTTTATAGCAGTGTAATGTATATACTTATTTTTTACCTGCCAATGAATAATTTTGCCATAAATTCAAAACATTCTTCTTTTCCTCTGAACCAGCAAAAATGTTTTATTAAACTTTCAGATCACAACATGTGTTACTCTTTAACATTTACAAGTGGAATAAGCAGCACTGTTCTGTACCCTCTCCTGTACTTAGTTTATACTGCTAATATAAGAGAGGTCAAAATGTTATGATGTTTCTCTAAGTGTCTGCTTCTGTCTTTGTTCATCTGTATATCTTTTTTATCCCCGTATCAACCGTCCCCACAGCCAGATAATATGATTAGCAACAGCACAACACACCATCAGAGTTGAGACACTGCTCAGACTATGTAAAGATTTTCAAAGACAAATAAAACCATCAAGGTAAAGGTTCCAAGTAGATAGTATGTTAAAATTTCACCTGCATAACATGCAGTATTGACTTAAAACTAAATTTTTTTCTGTAATATTTCTATATTCATGCTTCTTGAATTATTTCCAGAATAATACAAACAAAATTTTTCTAGCTTCTTTATCTCATTCAATATCCCAATATTTTTTTCATCAGTTTGAAATACGTATAAAAGCATTCTTCATTGAGTCAATATTTTTTTGGTTCTGGCTTACTTAATGTGAATTTTTCCAGTTTTTTTTCATTTTCTTATGAATGTGGCAATGTCATTCTTCCTGATGGCAGCATAGAATTCCATGGTGTATACATACCACATTTTCTTCATCCATTCATCTACTGAGGGGCATCTGGGTTAGTTCTGTATCTTAGCTATGGTAAACAATTTTTCAATGAACATGGTTGTGCTGATAGCTTTAGAGGGGTGTTTGGAAAAGTATTCATTATGATAATAAGTATCATTAATGCTGTTTACTAGTGCTTTTGTACTTAATATCAATACTTATATTATGTTCATTTATATGATGTGTGCATGGTTGCATTGAATCTATAGATTATTTTATAAGTTAATTTTACCCGTATAAATAAATCCTTGTGCTTTATCATGTTCCTATGTCTGTTTATTAGTAAAATTTAGAAACCGCTTTGTGATCCTCCACAACAAAACATGCAATAAGAATTTACAAGCCAGGCACAGTGGCTCATGCCTGTAATCCTAATTACCAGGAGGCTGAGATCTGAGGATCGCATTTCAAAGCCAGCCCAGTTACTAAAGAACCTGAGAATCTTATCTCTAATTAACCACTAGAAAATTGGAAGTGGTGCTGAGGCTCAAGGGATAGGTAGTAGCCTTGTGCTGAAGAGTTCAGGGACAGAGTTCAAGCCCCACAACTGACCAAAAAAAAAAAAAGAATTTTCATACTCTTTCACATTATGCCACTTAAGTTTTCGCTCAAATTTCTGTAATTTATAACCCTTTTAATTTTCTTTTTTTCTTATAATATCTTTTTGCAAGTTTTCAATTCCTATCTAAAATTTTAAAGACTGGAACGAAATGATTAATATACAATATCTGATTTAACAGCTTTGTCATTTAAGGAGCCTATTTGACAAAAACAAATCATTGAATGTTTCTATTATTTTTGAAAATCGCGGAGAGTGAAAATTTATGCTAAAAAACGAAGCATATTCCTAAATATACTTTTTCTTATTTCTTAAGATGTTGGGGTGTATTATCTAGGAAAATGGAGTTTTGATATAATATGTGCCAATTAGATTAGATGAGAACAATAAATATTAGATGAGAACCATTTTGTGTCAGTCCTGTTGCAGGCATCATCCATGGAATCTTTACTGGCATAGTTTCTTTTTCTGTGGGGAGTACATGCTATGACTTCCAAATGCCTGAGTCCATAGAGGTTAGTAGAACCTGTATATGTATTTTATCCATATACTTAAACATATAATCAAATGTAATTTATAAATTAAATACTGTAAGAGATTGAAAACCAATAATAATCAAATGAATTACAACAGTACATTGTAATAAAATTTCTCATGTTCATGGTCTTACACTTTGGACCATGATTAGGTAAAATAAATTTACTTGAACAGAAGAAAGGTTCTGCCATAAGAGTTAGTTTGATAATCAAGATAGACACTCCTGCTGGGCCGATGGCATATGCCTGTACCCTAGCTGAGATCTGAGGAACAAGGTTCAAAGCCAGCTCAGGCACAAAAGGACTCGAGACTCTTACCTCCAATTAACCTCTAGAAAATGGGAAGTGGGGCTTGGCTCCAGGATAGGATGGTAGCCTTGAGATGAAATGCTCAAGGACAGCGCCCAGGTTGAGTTCAAGCCCCATAACCCGCAAAAAAAGAAAAAAGAAGAAAGAAAGGAAGAAAAGATGGCACTGCTATAGATGTTTCACATTCTGAAAGGAACAAAGACTCTGCAAAATTATGCTGCACAGAACAACTTACAGTTGTTTTAATTTAGTAATTTTAGATTGTGGTTATTGTTGTAACACAGACTTAGGATATTTAAGATGTGGGAAAGGATGGGCTACTATAATGGAAATATAAAAAATAGACTATCTGGACTGAGTGCTGGTGGCTCTCACCTTATATTCTAGCTACGGCAAAGATCTGAGGATTGCAGATAGAAGCCAGCTGGAGGAGGAAGCTTGTAGGATTCTTATCTCCAACAAAATCCAACTATTTGGAAGTAGAGCTGAAGCTCAAATGCTAATCTTGAGCACAAAGTTCAAGGACAGTGTCCTGGACCTGAGTTCAAGTCGCAGGTCTTGCTCTCTTGCATGCACATGTATGTACAACTACAAGTTCTGAAATTCACATCTTGGAATTAAAATATGCAAACTAAATTTAAATTTATCTAAAATCATATGTATTGTGTTAATAAAAATCATCTGTATCCATAAAAGTCAATTATGAGAGAAGAGAATTTATAGAAATTCTATATTTTTCCTTTTAATCAGTAATAATTCAATTCATTTTTTGTAGCAGTGTTGTGTTGAGTCCACTTTCAGGGACATAGCAAGAAAGCATATAAAGCTCTCAGGAAATAATCTTTGAAGCAAAACCATATAATTTATTGATATTCAAAAATGAATGATTCTTTTGTTTCTATTTCTTTGAAAATGATAGAAATAAAAATTGTTATCACAAAAGGATGAAACATTGAAATGCAGTCATTTTTTAAACTGATAGACAAATATTTCTCTTAGCCTTCCGTTGTGATTGTTTCTAAACTCAACATGAATCAAGACCATGGGTCAAAATATGATGTAAAGAATCAAGGTACTGGGGGCTTGTACCATGTTCCTAACTTTTTGTGATGCTGAATACTATGAGAAGGAGGATTGAACTACAACCCTGACATATGCACCAGAGCCACTCTCAACCAATACCTAGGCTCAGTGGCCTGCACCCATCACCTCAGCTGTGTGGGAAGCTGAGACCCAAAGGATAATGCTTCCAGGGAAATCCTCTTTCTTCAAAGGAAGAAGCTGGAAGATATAGTTCAGAGATAGCTAAACTGCCTAGCAAGCAGGAGGTTCCCTGAGTTCAAATCCTAGTACTACCTAGTACTACCAAACTAAATAAAAATAGAAATAAAATTATATAAAGTAGAGAAGTGAAAAAAAGAAACTGATGAATGAAAAATACAAATAGTGACCAAAATTAATCAGGAAAATATGAATTAATATCTTTCAACCTATTGTAAGTCAGGCAACTTGCTATTTACATGATTTGAAAATAAATCATGATCCACTTTAAAAAATGTATATCGGGCCAGGAGTTTGGCCTAGTGTAGAGTGCTTGCCTACCGTGCACGAAGATCTGGGTTCGATTCCTTGGTACCACATGCATAGAAAAAAGCTGGGAGTGGTGCTGAGGCTCAAGTGGTAGAGCTCTAGCCTTGAGAAAGTCCAAGAACAGGGCTCAGGCCCTGAGCTCAAGCCAAGGACTGGCAAAAAAAAAAGATAATAA